>NW_008238644.1:2014997-2128783 GCF_000691975.1 Corvus brachyrhynchos
CTGCTGCATTATTGATTCATTACAGATAAAGAGGGATAGAGGTATATACTGGAATCATCAAAGCTGCTTCCCAGGGAAGAGATCAAAGCACACTTTTGGTGCTTTTTTTGGTGGATGACATTTCTTAGAGATGAAATAATGCCTTTTTGTTGCTGTATAGCCTGTGTTTTAGTGCAGTTGTTCCATCATGACTCTATTAGCCTGCCACAAGCTCCCCCATCATGAAGCCTCCCAGTTCATGCACAACTGCTCCTACCTCCCATTTAGGTTCAGAGCCAACTTGCTAAATTTAGAATTATGGTGTACCTGGGAACTGGCAAGTTTTCAGCCCTGATGGAAGAGCAGGAGTGCTGTGAGGTCAAGGCAAACAGCACACTCCACAGTGGCCTGCCATGATCAGTCAAAGGCCTGAGCTGCACACAATTGTTCCTTGCAATTTCCCCTCTTGACTGCAATCCCATGAGGAATCATGTGGGCACTTTCCTCTAATATCACTCAAGTTTAATGAAATCAAAGGATTACATTGCGTTTAGATCAACTGTGTCAGCTTGCACTTCTCAGAGCAAAAAGAATGTGCTGTCAGAAGCAGAGAGAAGTATAATGCTAGAGGTTTATCCTAGAGGGGATGTGATCTTTAAAAACACTTTTTTTTAAAGAACCAACATAAGATCTTGAAATGTGATTGCAATAGAACATGAAGAGGCACAAAGCACTGACACACCAGAGAGCTGCAGCAGGCAAAGAACTGCTCGCTGTAAGTGCTGTGAGAGGGAGGCCTGTAAAAGCCATAATTGTGACTTTCCTCTCCAAAGTACCACAGACCAGATGCATCACGGTTACCATGCCTTTAGGACAGATTACACCTTCTGGCTCTCAGGTCCTGCAGCAAACTTGGTGACAAGTGGGGAAGAGAGACCTTATCATTCATAGAAATGAAATGCTACCACTGGCTTCCCTCTCTTTTGTACAGCTACCTCTAAGAGATGAAAGCTCACATCCTCTCTTCCACTCCTCTGTCTTCAAGAACTGATTTTAAGTTCTGCTTCAGGAACATGCACTGAAATGTTATCCTGAAGATTGTTCAGGAGACTCCAGACCCTGATCTCCCGTCTCATCTTTCCTGTCAGAACAGTGGTTGCCCGGTTTAACCACTCATTTCCATTCCTAATTTATAAAGCATTATCAGCAAAGTAGCCCAGAGCCTGCCCAAATGTGCCTATTCAGCTGCCTTTTATCACATTAAATGAAAATGTCTTCCCCTTGTTTTTGTTGTTTTGTTCTCCACACGTGCAGCAGACATGAAACATTCTTTCTATTTTGATTGAGGATGAAGGTTAATTGCAACTCCAATGATGCACCTTCACTGCCATTCCCAGCAGCACAGCAAGAACAGCACTGCTGTGACTTGGATCCATACTGAGGAATGCTGAGATGTCACTACACACTGCTTGAACAGGACTTAAAAAGCCTCCTGCATTTAGTAATATCCTTCTTATTTCTTTCACGTCTTCTACACAATTTCCCCAAGAAAGCCTTCTTTCATCATGAATAATTTTTAGTCCTTGACATTTATCAGTAAATATCAAAATTGGAAAAGATGTGCTCTTGGGTCTAAAACAAAGAAAATATATCAGAAAATTATATTTTATATCACTGAATATTAGAGAATACTTTATCTCAGAATTCTGAAGTGATAATGTTTTAATGAAATGCACTCTTAATTTCCCATTGGGATTCCCATTGTATTAATAAAGTGCAAGTGCAAACGAGATAGACAGTAACCTGTGTTCTGTTTTCATCTGTTATCTCCACTAGGCAAGTTTTAAAAAATGTGGAAGCCTAGATTTTTAAGGAACAGTGACTAATAATCCTAAAAATCATTCTTTCTTTAACTTTTGCTCCACTTCATTTAGGAATATTGGGGTTACAATGTATTTGGGCTTCTAACATGCTCCACTTTTCTCTCCAGAAATGGTGCCAGATGGAATTGGAAGACTTTGGTCATTTGCCCAGGATTCCTGAATTATCAAGGGTGTACTGAAAGCAGTAGCTAGTTCTGATGGGACTGCGGATGTCTAGAAATCCCAGAAAAATGGTGAATGATCACAGGAAGACCAAAAACATGTTATACAAATTAAAAACATTCACATGACAGCTCTATACTATGCTACAGCATACACAGTCTTTTAATATTATGATTTTATAGTTAAAAAAATAATAATCCAACATACAACCTGTGAAATAGAAAAAGGTTTACAAGAACATGGCAGTCGTAAAGAGTTTGCACCACTGATCACCATGCTCTGGGCTTGACTGTTCAGTCAGTTTTTATTCCATCCCAATGAAAAATCCTCCTACTAGCTATGAGGTACTGATAGTAATGAATATTTATAGAATATCTCATAATTTCCTATAGTATTTTGAAATAATTATGATCAACTTAATTTTGCTGTTGTCTGTTATGAATGCACGGAGATAATTCAGAAATTAATAACTTGCTATTAAACAGCTTGTATCAGGCTTGGCAATTCCTTTTTGGACTAAAAAGTGAATGTATTAGTCTAAAAAGGAACAAGCCAAAATACACTCATGTTGTAAAAGGCACTTTCCTTTTTTTTGTCTTCTAGTAAAATTGACCTCTGGTTGTCCTGTAGCCCCCTAAATTCTCTTACCTGGATTCTCAGCTCATGTAGAGTGTATGAAAGCAATTATAAAGTGGCTTCTCTCAGCAGGTTATCTACCTATCAAACTGTTAAGGTTAGAGGTAATTTCCAAGGACATACTGATTTTCCCATGCTTTAATTTGCCCTTTGTTAGGACAGTGATATGATGGGTGGGTTTATGGCAGATTAATTCCCCAGTGACAGCAGAAGTGGCTGCAGTTCAGTGATGTGTGAACAGATCCTGCTATAAAACCTGCCCCAGCAGAATGGAGGACTTAGGTGACCTGAGGGGTCATTCCTATTTCCGATGTCCAGAACAGTGTTACAGAGTCAGTAAATCAAAGCAATATCCTTCTAAAAGGGAAATGTTATAGATATAAATGATATTAATTATATATGTCTGCAATTTATTTGTAGAACTTAAGGTAGTACTGCTGCCCATTATTAGATGTGTCTAAATGCCAGTATTTTCATTCAGTACAAAGTTTAATCTGAATTGCTAATCCAATGGTTTTCAAATGAAGTTGCTATTCATTTAGCTGGAGATGTAGAAGACTAGAGTGGAAGCTGAAGGTCAAAATTTCATCACCCTTTATTATATGGTTTAGATAATGGTCTGTTATGCACTGTATGTGTATCTAAAGTATATCACTGTGTTTTCATTTCCCTGGGCTCTGGCATAGTGCATTTCTGTGTCCACTTCTGATGAGTCATTTCCCTTCTTGTTACTCAGAGGACCATCACTGAATATGATGCCTTGCCCTTTTATAAAGTGAGAGGACCAGGCACTTATTGTCCAATTTCCAGGGGCAAAGGAAGTTCAAAAACCTGTTTGTGCTCTGTTCTTCTGTGTATTACAGCGTGGTAGTACAAGAGACAACGACAGAAATCTCCTCTCTTCCATTTGCTGTATTCCCATAAGGAACGAATCACTACCAAAAAAATACCCCTAACAAACCCACTGTTTTCTGTTTTGAAATTTAAGAAGCACAGATCAGAACATGATGGTTCTGGCTGGCATATATTTATGGCAGAAGGATAATGATGATACTCCATAAAAAGAGCTGCGACTTCTCTGAAGCTGTGGATCAGTCACACACCAAGTTGTTGCCTTGTGCCTGCGATAAAAACTGTTTGCTATTTTCATGTGCAGCTGAAGGAAGTGGCAAATGCAAACTAATCCTCACCCTGCAATGAAGGAGCATAAATAAAACAGGAAAGTGGCATGAGTTTTCAGCTTCACCCAAAGCACTCCAATGTGATTTTCTGCATCCTCTAGTTAATAGGCCACTGCAGCCACTCCAAGTGCCTCCAGGATTCAGATGGTCACAGAGAGGGCCATGTTTAGAAAGTTCATTAACATAATCTAGCCAGAGGAAGAAAAGTGACCCATCTCCACACTAAAGAGCCAAGTCATGGGAAGATGTGAATGTCACTCTCTGTCACAATAGCAGAAAAGTTTTGGGAAGTGACCAGAGGGTGTTTCAGCTCACAGAGGGCACTCACAAATAGAAACTCATACTTGGATCAGAGTAAGCACTAGATTGGTCTGAAGGGCAATCACCTTGCTAAAGTTATTAACTCATCTATACCATCATCTGGGACATATGCTTGCCAAAAATACAGAGGAGTGTAACAGCTGTCTTCAGCAAAGAGAGATCCAAGTGGTCACATGAATCTCATGAGTTAGGACCAAGTTAGCATCCAAAGGTTCGGGAGTTTAGGAAGAAAGTACACAGTAAAGCTTTGTGCAAATTTGTATGACCTTACTGTGTATTAATTTCCATCAATACACAAACCCTCAAACCCCAGGCAGCAGAGTTTAACAGGTGTTTCCTGATCCCTCAAGTAAGAAAGTGCTTCAGCAATGATCCATCTTTACAGTGTAGTAGGAGCACAGGTGGGCAATCCTTCCCAGCAGGTCACATTTCCCATTGCATTGTGATGACAACAGAGGATTTTAGGTGAACTCATTGGATTTTTACTGCTCAAAACTACACTGAACATCCAAAGATGCAGCAATGGGTTTATAAATTGTAGTGATTTTGGAGTAGCCTGGGAACTGGTAATACTCTTCGAAGGACACTGAGAGGGAATACATTACAGAACTCCCACTGACATTCAGTGCAACCACATGGCTGCTTATCTACTCAGGGAGAGAGGAGGGAAGGAAGGGAGTCTCCATGAAATATCCTCTTCAGTACTGCTGTTTGTTTTGTGAAATATCCGTAGC
This sequence comes from Corvus brachyrhynchos, assembly GCF_000691975.1. Taxonomy (NCBI): domain Eukaryota; kingdom Metazoa; phylum Chordata; class Aves; order Passeriformes; family Corvidae; genus Corvus; species Corvus brachyrhynchos. Next base: position 2,019,894 of record NW_008238644.1, read on the forward strand.
AGCCCTTGATCAAAACTATTGGGAAAAGATATACAAATACATATAAATACCTAGGAGTATTGCCTCACTATTAAATGGAGGAGAATCCCAAACACCTTCAAGGCATGATTATAATTTCACGATGACTCTTACCTCACATTACCTAAATTAAGTAGTAGATAAAGGATAACCTTAATTCTGACTTTGGGTAACAGGTAAAGATAAAATCCTGGTGCTGGTCTGTTACAATATATGAACTGCAAATCACCACACCTGATTTTAAAAAATCACACACTTACACTTTGATTCAGACCTTCATTCCAGTAATATCAACTAGTTGATTTAGGAATGTAATTGCCTTTTGAAGAGATCTGGTTTTTCAAACTCAGGCACTTGCCCATAAATGCAACCAGACATCTATTCTGGCTATTAAGGAAGGGTAAACTTTAATCATTTAGAGCCTCTGTCTCTCCCTCAGATACAGAACAAACCACTTAGGTTATTCCACAAAGGTCTAAATTATAAACTCAGTGGCAGAAATTTCCCACATCTATCACAGCATAACTATGTCAGGAATCCGGTGTTTAATCCTACACTACAGAAAGTTATTTAATTCTTTTCTAACATTCTTCATGGGTTTCCAAAGCTATATTTCTCTTTAGAACTCCTTGAACCCTGAAATGAGAGTAAAATTTCTATTAAGAGAGTGCTGTGATTATCTGGTTTGTACTACATTTTATTACCTCATTACTCCTCCCAGTAGAGAGTTACAACCAGTAAAGAATGTTGTGGGGAAATATTTCTGGCCTCTTCAGCAGAAACATTTGTCTGCTTGACAGGTATTCCCAATGCTTATTTTTATCAGCTGGGGTGATATTCTTGAATTTAACTTTCCTGTATGGATAGATGGATGGATAGACAGACAAACAGATAGATAGAGTCATACCTATGAATAAACTCACTTCCCCATTGAAAGCAATTATAAATATACATTCTTTCGAATTAAAAAATCCCATTGATTTTAGCATATTTTCATCATATATTATATTATCTCTTCTCTGTAAATGACCAATTACTTTTTCCTTTAGTCTTATGAGTCAATTGCTGCATCCCTTCCCTTTTGTCTGATCTCAATATATATTTTATTTTGAGAAGAGCTCTGGTATCTTTCAATCTGTAGAAGTCATTATTACTGGAGGTACAGAACTCTCCTTTTGTAAAAAGGGAACTGCATAAACTCAGAAAATTCATATTGAGTACATCTCATTTCCACTCACCACACTTTAAATTAATGTTATATTAAGGGTTTTCCAATCATTGCTATTTTTCATTTCTTTCTTTGCCTATAGCTTCTCTCTCACACTGAACGGAACTTCATTTTCAAATCCAGTCTTGCTAATCCCATCATGCACCATACTTTTCAATTCATCCACTGAAGACTGATTTAAAGTCAAATAAACTTATTACTCATAGCAATTTTATCAAAGTTTCTATAATTCTTTACAAGCCAACTCTGAAGAATATGACATTCTGAAAGTCATTTTTACTTCTTGTGGGATATTTATCTATATTTTCTTCCCATTACAATTCAAATTCTCTGTCTTCCATAGTACAACAATGGGACTGTAGCAGAATGAAGAGTTAAATTATTTCTTAAATGCATGTTGGTTCAGAAACATTTTTTTCCCCACAGCATGTTACTTTGGTACAAATATGATTTAAAAAAATAAGAGTAACTGTATAGAGATCCTGTACAGATACCTGTACTTATTGTTTCCCAGTTCCTAATCCTTTAAATCGCTATTTACCCTTGTTTCTATTTATTTTGTTGCCTCATACTGTATGCTCTTTCAAGCAAAGATTAACTTCATGCAGATATGCACAGCCGCCAGCATAAAGGATGCCATTCCAAATCAGAGCCTCTAGACACTCCTGTAATACAAATAATAAACATTACAAGAATTTTCTATCCCTTTGACTTGCTGCCATATTCAAGCACAGGCTTGCTATGAGTTGAACAAATTGTGGTATTAGTTGCATTCCGGCACTTTGTAAAGCAGTCAACCCTTCAAATTCCTTAGGACATAAAATTTAAAAAAAACTTACCAAATGAGCCATTTTAAGCCTAAAGGATACCCTGTCTGAGCTGTTACAGTTTGAAGGTAATTATCATTTTATTGGGGAAATGTCCAAGCAGGCTTTTCTCTCGAGTGCTTAACACACAGCACTTGGTGTTTCATTTCTGTGTGGATGGAGAAAAAGCATGAATTTACATCATGGATCACTTGTGCATCCAGCATACAGGCAAGAAAAGTCTTTCCTCTGCAAAACTGTAGGGATTATCAAAACTGAGTTCTTCCATTTTGTGTGAATTTGGAAAATCATGAAAAAATCAACAGTACCAGAACTCTTTCCAGTCTGTTTGAAAATGGAACAGTAACTAAACTCAGAAAAAGGGTTGCTAAGAGTCTTTCCACAATACTTATTAACCATAATTTGAAAGACCCCTGAGTATTGAAACTGTACTCACATTGTGATATTTTGCTGGTTGGCAGCAATAAGATTTCTTTTTTCTTCTTTTTGCGTGTTGACCACATTGAAAAAAGATTAAAAGTCATAATATAAAATTAATCTCACAGTTGTGTCTCAATCACAGCTGAGGGTCCAGATCCCAGCCTGTAATTAGGACAAAACTATGTCTTAGCAAGAAGAAACTCAGAAGATAATTGTATTACTTTAGGGATGCATACTACTGAACAACCTAGTAAAAATGTCAAAGGACTGAGATGTTTCTGTCTGTGGTCTCATTTCAGAGTTTGGTTTTATCCCTAATGTGGTCAGAGTGCTCCACATCTCACATATAAGCTACTGTCCCAAGGAGCTTAATCCCTCAGAATTCCACTCTTGTAACTGGGTTGTAATTAGGCCATGTGAATTTGAATCTATGCTCACACAAACACAGACACAAATGCAGTTCTAAAAAATTTGATTTCAATGAGTGAGAAAATGACATCCACAGAGTTTAGTTTTACTTACATTCTGGCAATGCTCACGCCTATTACTTTATACATCCTGAAACTGTGCCATATAGACCAAACAGACAGCTGCCCTTAAACTCACCAGAAAGGCTACTCAACATAAAAATGATAAAACAATGTAAAAACCCCCTCTAACTATCGAGGAAAGGAGCACAAAAGTAAGCAATAATATCAATGAAAACTAATTTATTCAGTTGTACATATAATATTTATTACTTCTGCACTTTAGTAAAATACCCTCAAATATAATGTGGTTTTGAGGAATCAAAGGCAGATATTTATGTAAGAGGTACATGTGGAATTGCATTCTGAAGTTCTTTTTCCCTTTCAAACTACAAGTTTAATAAGAGTCCAGGTTTTGTAATAAAAGAAATGCATTGCATTGTTAAGGTCTTCTGAGGTTGCCTGGCCAATGTAAGAAATGCTGATTTTAAAAATTATTCCCCTCTTATTAAAAATATTTTTGAAGGTGTGTAAGAAAAAAAAAGTTGTTTTTTTTTCTTTGCTCAGGTGTTTTTAAGGACAATTTGTGATACTTCCTTTATATCACAATATGGATTTTTAATTTGTTTTCCAAAATTTAAAATGAAATCCTAGAGGGAACTTGCCTGGCTGTTATGTCATTCCTGGTTCATAACAATCAAGTTCCCAATGTTCCTTGGGAAGAAAGATGCTGCCATGCTACTCACTCAGTGATTCCCATGGCACAATAACCAGTGGTTTTTGCATCATGACAAGTGTTTCAAAAGAGCATCACTATGAAATTGAGCCCTCAGGGCAGTGAGGGCACGGAATCCAATGGAAATACAATGCCAAGGAATTGAATCCAGCTCACCATGGTGAGAATGCTGATCACACAGCTGTGCCAAGCCCTGCACACAATGTGTACCTGAGTACACCTAACTGTTTAAGACAATTCAAGAAATCAATTACAATGGTAACTAGTTTATTCCATGGAAGAGCTGTTAGGCAATTCGATTTCCCCACACAGGCTATTGTTCTGGAAGGTGAGAACAAGAGATAAGCAAGCTTTCTCAGAAGAAAAGGCAAACCAATAACTGATAACATATTACTAGGTACGACTGTTGAAAATAGCTACTTTTTATCAGCAATTTCCAGGATACCACCACTCAGCAGGTATGGATCCATGCTGAATCAGGAATTCAGCTCCTCTGCTGTTGCAAAACTGAGCCTGAAACTTGTTTATGCAAGACCTAAACAACAAGCCTTACAAAACTTGGAGAAACAAAGAAAAACTTTCAAAAATACGTGGTCTTACACTATCTAAGTGCCTCTTTACTCGGCAGCATTTGCAGAAGCAAAAGGGGAAACACATTCAAACTTCATAGAGATCCCCAACAGCTGTGCCAGAACACCAGGGACTTCTGCAAGGTAAATATTTGCTGAGATAGCAGGAACAAAATGCTTCAGCAAATTAATCAGGAAGGTTTTGGCAAGTTCTCACAGGCACAAGGTGCTTTAAGATTTGTAGTTCCAACACACCATTTCGCAAATACTTTTCTTGTGATTGCTTTTCAGAACATTCTCAGCCTCAAAAACAGCTCAGCATTCCAACCTGCACGTGTCAGAAAGCTCTTCCAGGAGCAAAATCACACTTTGAAGGCTTAACCATCTATGACAGCAATGCTAGCATGTAGTAGAAATGGTTGTTTAAAAAAAAAAATTAGAAATAAAAAGGAGTAAAGGAAATAAGATGAAAAAAATAACCAACCCCAAGTTTAACTTAGTAAACAGTTTAAAAGAGCACAGTGACCGAGACTCTTAAATAGATCTTGTTCTTGTAACCTCTCAAGAATCTATGAAAATAATTATTAGGGTTGCAGCAACAACAAAAATAAAGTTTTGTAAATCTTTAGAAGACTTTCAGAGTCAGTAAGGCACATTGTGATAAGTAAATAGACACATTTGTTACTCTGCAACAAATTAAAGAATGTTCCCTTTAGAATGTATTTTTAAAAACTCTATGAATACCAGCTCAAGAAGTAATTCAGTGTGTGAATTTTCAGGTTAGTTAAAGTCACAAGAAACAGTCTCCTATTCTGATTTACACCTTGAGGAAACAGGGTTGCAAATTTTAAGATGTATACAGTGCTGAAGAAGGACAAAGTGCATACAGATGGAAATAAACAGCACCCAAGTATATGTCATAAATAAACCTCAGTCACTAAGAACAGCCAAGATTGCTACTGTTTCATACTGTCACTAGCAAAAAAAAGATCCAAAGGGTGGTTCAAAATATTAAAATTTTTTTGTTAGCCTTTATTTGTTTACAAAGTGTTGGCATTCTACTCAAAACAAAAATGCTATTTTTTTCAATTCTGTGTATGCACCAGACCTAGAATAACAAAAATATATGGCATCATTCTAAAATCTTTGTGTTTCTCTTTTTTTATTTAATGACAAATTGCATCACCTAAGAGGAAATGTGATGTTTGCAGGAAAATGGAGAGTCAGCACTTTAAGCATATTGAACTTTTATGGTAGACAAAACCTCAATTATTCATCCTGCCACTGTTTCACCTGAACCAGATACATGGAGGTGTGTGTAACTCTATTAATAATTTTGACATAGCGGTAGCTTTTTTTCCCATATAGTCAACTAATAATCTTGGCACTGTAAACTGTCCCTGACTTTATTTTCTGTTGTAAAATACTGCAAGACAACATTTTTCTGGTGGCAATAATGAATGTGGGATGTGTTACTCACTATTCAGATTGGCAAACCCCAAAACCAATCTTGGATTGAAGACAAGCTTAACTTTTCAGATACCATAATTGTTCACAAACTTCAGAATGTAAAAGTAAGGCAGAAGCTCTGTTGCTGATTGTTTAGGTTTTCGTTTAATGAAAATTCTTTCCAATGGTGCTCTAAAACATCACTTGAAATGTCTGATTTGCCAAAGTCATAGCATTCCTAAAATGAATTTAAACATGCCAACAGTGAAACTGTTAACAAGAGAGAGAGACTTCTGAAAACCTCTGAATGCTCATCTCTTAAAGTACCACAGAGTTTGTGCCATAAGAGCACAAAGAAGGCAAACATTAGTGCCAATCCTGCAATTTCTTCTTTCATAAGGTTTCAAATAAAAGAGATTCTGCACTTAAACTCACCTACACCAAGAAAAATGAAGAACTGGTACGTAAGAATTTCTCAGCTTCCCAATATCATGAAAGAAACTCTCGTATTAACAAGCAACTGCTACCAGGCTATAACAAAACTTGGGAACTAGCAACATTAGAATATGTGATTTTTCCCTGGTTTTGCACTAATCCATAAGTTCTGTTACACAGTATTTACCTTCTGCCCCAGAAATAATGATCAATTTAGTTCTTGTCTCTTGAAATCGTTTAAAAATCCTGGCTACATTCTGCAAAATTAAGAAATAAACAACATTACAGTCTTTGCACAGAGTAAAAGCCACAGAGAATGAGAGCTCTGGCAGAACAATGGAAACTGCCCAGTCTCAGTACAGCTCTGCTCCTGACACCAGACATTTGTTCATGTTTATGGTCTTTCACCTAAGCACTTATATTTCAGTGATCATATAAAACCATATCTAGCTTTTTCAGATAGTCATAAGATAAAGTGAACTTACTATTAAAAAGTAAAGTAATGCCATTTATATTGCATTGCTCTCAGGCAAGTTATCTTAAATCAAGGTGTTTGAAAACAATTACATTAAGTCATGGCCAGAGCTGAGCCTGCTTTAAATTCAGCTCGTTTAACTTCTTTATCATCAAAGAGAGACCACAGTTCTCCACATGAAAGACCACAAGAAAGATGGTGTTTGAATTTCATCAACCCTGGTCATGAAAATGTTTCAAAAAATTTTGTGGAGAATGTTAAGTGGGGGGATAATAGCCTTGTTTTTCTTAATAGCTGTAGCAAGTTACTAATTCAGCTATTTTAAGACAGGGACTTAAATGAAAATAAAATAAAAATAAATGCTTTGACAAAGATGGCAGAAGAAAGACAATGGAGTTTTTAAAATTAGAAAAATAGGTCTGTCACCAATACTGACTTTGCTTCATTCTGAGAAATTTATTTTCCTACAAGTTAAAAAGTATAAAGATAGTAATGATGGTAGCAATTGTAATAGATATTTATAGAAAATGTATGTTGTGTGAAGCTTTAGAAATTAATGTAGATATTTGGAAATACAGATTTTTTTCTCTGTTATCTCTGTCATGTTAGGCTTGGGAGGCATCAAATAGTAAATAATGCACATTTCAGCCACTGCAACTCAGCTCCTCCTAAAAGAGAATCTATTCATCCATTTGTCCATGGAAAGGTATCACTCCCTTGTCTAAAGAGCACATTAAAGATCACCTGAGTTGCAACTCAGCAACAAGAAAAGGATTTCTTCTCTTTACAAGTGACTTCTATTTCTGTGGGACCTGTAGATCACACAGGCACCCAGATGTGCATCCCCTGCTTTGCAAGCCCTACTGCTAGATGAGGAGACTACTTTTGGCAAGCTTCTGGATGTTTAGATGTCTTGAAAAATTGACACTGCCCACAGTATTCCAGAGATGTCTGGAAGAACTCAACAAGCACCATGTAGAGTTGATCTGCCCAGCGCACAAGGATTCACAAAAAATATGTGGCAAGGAAGAATATTTTCTAAGCCAGTTTGCAGAAATTGTAGAAATCCCAACAAAAACAACTCTCAGGCATAGAAAATGGCCAGCTGGTAACTGGCTGTTACTTATTCTAGAGGATTATCTCACTATGTTTTTTTTGTGAAGTCCCTCATTCATGTTACTCTTCTTAGCTGGGTACAAAGTATGGGGTTCCCCATAGCCTTGGTGTCATAACACTTGTTCTGGCAGACTGCTTTTCACCCTTTTTGTGTGTTTTGGTGTTTGTGTATTTACTCCCCTGCACTATATGATCTACTGTTTGCACTGTGTGTTATCAGACCCCTAAGCATTCCTTACATGCACAGAACTTTTAGAAGTTTAATAAAAACAAACTGAGTTTTCCCAGCTGGTTGTATAGCAGTAATTAAGTAAAAACTGCTATTCCCAAGGTGTGCTCATTTCTGCTAATATCATCAGTACTGCTGCTGCATGCTCAAGCAAGTTAACAAACAGAATCACATTAGCTTTTGTTCTTCCGCAGCAGCAGGGCTAAATCTTCATTAGCTATAAAACAATGAGGAAACATGGAAGAAGAATGGGATGTGATAGGTTTATGTCAGTTGAACACCCGGTCTTTATAATTACATGAAAAATAAATAAATAAAAAGAAAAAAAAAGATAGGATTGGCTAAGAAATTTTAAAAAGTCAATCCATCTCCTAGCTTTGCCGTCAAATATGTGAGCCACTGCTTTGACATCAAAGGATTGTGTGAGTGATGCTTGCAGAGGTAAGAGCTGAATTAATTCTCTGGTTGTAAACCAAATGTATTTCTTGAGATGGGAGAAGAAATAAAAGGAACAGATGTTCCACATCCAGAATGTAAGGGAATTAATTGGAAAACTTCAGGAAACAGAATTGTGACATTTTTAAGTGCATGGGATGGGGAGAGGGGGGTGGAAGGGGACAAAAGCATGATGCAGTGATGTCTAGAGTGGGAATGTTTCTTGAAAGAATTATATTTACTGGGCCAACAATACTTATTTTTCTTTTACTTTTTAAAGCAATGTCAGATCAACAATCATTTCTGAATGTCATTAAGCCACTGAAAGGACATTTCAAACCAACATAATTATTTTCAGCTTCATGCACACAGATAAGCATACCAACATCAGGTACATTTATCCTAGCATAGCTTCTGTGTAAGAGACACCAAAATGCTTCAACCTTCTGATTATCACAGAGTCTAATTCTTAAAGAAACAGGATCTTAGTGAAGACCTAACACAGTCCTGCCATAGCTTTATGCACAGTGATTTCTTCTGACACACTCACTCATCAAAGTGCATTGCTTGTCATCCAGCTTGTTTTCCTGTTACTTTATCATGTATTTGTCTACTTTCAGCAAATGCCTCTGCAGTGATGCAGGGAAAGATTTTGGAAAGAGCTCAAACTTCTGTATTAAAATATCCAAGCTTTAAAATAGAGCACTTTCCCCTAAACTATAGCTGTCTACCAGTAAAAGCCCTACCCAGTGCATCTTGGCCAGCTTTCCCTTTTGACATGAAATATTCTCCTGAAACATCTGCTGTAGGGGCCTTCTGAGTTCTGTGGTTTGCACCCGAGTTTGTGTCCGAAAATACGACCATACATCCTTTGGGGAGCTTTACACAGATTTTTGCTCATTAGAAGGTATTTTATTCGCATTTATTAACATATAAAAAATGCTAATTTACTCCCACTACTGTTTTCCTTTTCCAGTCTCTGAAACCACTTCCCTGAGACCAGTCTGGAGCATTTTTCCAATCACATCTTTTTCAATAAGGCCTTGTGGAACAGACTGTCTTGCAGGCCTCTCGAGGAACATTTTTACCACTGCTGCCCTACGTTGTTGGCCTCAGGAGGGACATTTTTTCCACTGTTGCCAGCACTGCTTGTGTTTTATGGGAACAAGGACTGGGAGGAGATGTACGTAAACACTCAACAATGAAGCATCTTGATAAACAGCCCTTGTACTGCTGCAATTACCTATCTCTTGATTGTCAGGAAATAGGTACTTGATAAACATGCAGTTTCATTGTTTACCCACGTTTGTTTTCAATTAAAGTCAGAAACCTATAAAGTGCATTAGAACACTGCTCAGCTTGGTTTGAGAATAGGCAGGTAATTAATGACTAGAAATTGCATCTATTTATTTAAGACAATCTCTGGAGACTTCAGGGACTGGTTAATCCAAGATAACAAGCTTGTTAGACAGCTAAAGGAAGAGCAGTTTCTTCAGGTATTTTCCCTCCTGTCCAGTTCTTGCACTTTAGATACCTTTTATTTTTATTTTTATTTTGGCTAGGCATCATACAGATGTCCAGCGCAAGCACAGCCCTTCCCTGCACTCTGTATCCTGAGATACAGAGCTGAACAAATTATATTCTCTAAACTGTTCCACTGTAATAATTTTTGCCTAGCTGCTAGGCTGATCAGTCAGTTGAATTTTGCCAGGATATCACTTGGTAGTTCATTTCAACTCACAACAAGTTTTCTTCATCGTGTAATTGCTTCAGTTAGAAAAAAGTTATACAGACATGTATATGACAGATACAGATTCACACCATGTGCATAATGTGTGTGTACACATGCACACACAAAAGGTACATATATTTGAAAATAAACTGTAATTTTCATATTAGTACATGGCTAAGCACTCATGTTTCCTCTATAAAAAACAAAGTAGATCAGTTACTTACATCATTTAAAGATCAAAGTCACTTTTCCAAGATACTTTGTGTCTCTGTGCATTATACATACACAACATCCCTTTTTAGACTAATGTGACTCACTTTTGTTTTGAAGTTGCTCATTCATTTGCATAACTGGAAATTGTGCCTATGTGCCTGAGAAAGATCAGTTCTTTATATAAAGAGTATTTCATGTTTTCTTAGTATAAAATATATGGTCATTATTTCTGAAAGAAAAAATTGCTTATTAAAGAGGCCAAAAAATAACAGTCTTTTAAACGCCCTAATTGCAGCCTAGATTGGTTCCTTTATAGAAATAATAAAGACATAATCATAACATGTATGTAATTTAATAGAGTGATTCAGTGAACTTCTAGAATCATATGGCTGTAAGACAATAATGTAATGCTGTTCAGCCACATCTGTTGTCATTAATTTAACTCCCCCTGAATTATATGGAAAGACAACCCCCTCAACTGCACTGGCTGTGTGTGCTGATTTCTGCTGATTTTAGTAGGAGTTGGACTTTGTCCTTAGCAACATGCACAGTGGAATTTGAGACCAGGATTTGTTTCCAAAGTTTGAGAATGGGAACTTTTCTCCCACTTGGTCATAATTATAATGCAGGAGATGAAACTCTGTTTAAATCATGCCTTTCTCCAAAAGAACATGAAATGCAAGCGGTTGATTTTGTGATTTGGAACAGCTCATTGGTGTCATTCTTACACTGTTGCATGTAAAGACACGTTGATTTACATTCCTTGATGAAGGAGGCCTTAATGAGGCAAATGGTTTCTCTCAAATCACATTTATATTGAAAATGCAAATCTGAAATATTTTTGACACATAGGAATTTAGGAAATGTTCTTTACGTAAATGTGCATCCAGGGACTTCTTTTGTCTGTTTCAATACAGATACTACCTGTTGGAGTGTGCACTTATTTATTACAAAAAGTCAGTCTTTTCTATTTAGATAATACTAGAAAATTTTGGCAGACACCTCTTGTTTTTAAAAGTAATGTGGGAGCTGGCCCACAACAACATCAGTTGCTTAGTGGGAATTTCCCAAACCATTTGTGGCACATAAAAAATTAAAAACATCAAAAACCCCAGAGGAAGGTGTCAGTGGTTTAGGGACCCAAACACATAGTGATGGACTCAAACTTGCTCAAAGGTAGGAGCTTTGCCTCCTGAGGTTTACTGACCTTTAATGCAACTTCAGCTTCACTGGGATGTGCACTGCTGAGATCTTGCCAATTTTCAGGTAAGGACACAAGTGCATTTTGTGCTGCATGGCAGCTACACGTCCCCGTAGGGATGTGCTTGTAAAATGACAGACACATCAAGTTTCTGTTTAATCAGAAAGAAATAGAACAGTCAGTCAATCCCTAAGTTTCTGCATTTAAGGCAATATTTGTAATTTCACTTTTGATGGCAGACTACTGTATCAGATGGACAGAAGAAGTCTTCGCTAAAAAGGCAATGTTGAACTCTGTACATTTTTTATCCAATCATGTGTAAGTATATCAGTTGTTATCAAATAACTGAACAATTATAATCAATTACATGAAGTTGCCTGAAATTTGTTTGTTGTTGTGTACATTGTTCTGCTCAGAACACACACTCTCTCTCAAATACACGTTGCATTTTTCAGTCAGTGGGAATATTAAATTTTTAAAAGGTGTTTCAGAGAACTTTTGATATTCAAGAATCACAGCTCTAACCCCTTTCATTAGAACAGCATTATCTTGTGCAAAGATTCTGTCAGAAATACTGCACAGCTGTGTACCTGAACTGTTTTTCCAATTCAGTTTTATGTTTCTATTCCCAGGTCTGAAAACGCCTAATTTCATCAGCAAAGGAGGACAGCAGATAATTGTGGACAGCCCTGCATGTACTTTTAAAATGAGATAAACATAAATTTCAAGCAGAAGGAGAGGAAGAAAGATAATGTTGCAAGAAGATGGGCAATGGCAAAATAATAAATAAACACATATGCACAATTGTACTGGTAAAGACAGAGGCAGTAAGGGAACTATTCCAACTTCAGCTGAATTACAGGTAGAAAACTAGAGATGAACAAGAGGCCAATTTTGCCTTTACTTTTTTGAGAGGTGAGGAAATCCTAAATCCTTCCACGAACTCCTCACTCAAACTCCCACCACTGGGAGCTCAAAATTTAGAGAGGTTCCACAATTCTGGGATGCAGATTTAGCTCATGAGGGAAAGAATGGGATCATCTGGGAAAGAAGTGCACTGCCAAGCACAACTGCAAGTCAGAGCATCAGTTAGAGGAAGGACCCATTTAGCTTTCCCCACCCTCAGCCAGTTCTTGTTTTATACCACCATACTACACCTATTGTCAAAAGCCTGCAGCACTGCTAAGGTGCACAGCCATGGTCACCAAAGGAATTTTAAGCAGATCTAGAATATATTCACAGAAAAATGGTAATAAAATGAGTAACGGGCAGAATTTGTGCCAGAAAGTTCAATTATTCTAACAGTTACATGTATTGATCCACATAAGGGAATATCAGCATTTAATCTGGTTGAAATGAAACCATTTTATATAAAATCCATTTGTAGAAAATGCCTAGCAAGCACAAAATGGGCCAGGAAATATTTTCATTTGAAACTACCATACATGGATGAATTATCATTAATTCATGTTAAAAATACAATTGAGAAAGAACATTTATCCATTATATGGTATAGGAATTATTTACATTCTGTTATTTACACCATTTGGAAGGCCATATTCAGAAAGGGTTTGGGGATGGAGTTAAGGAAAAACAGAGACCATATTGGCCATTATTGGCCATTCCACCTACTTCTAATTACCCTGCAAGTTTTTATTTTAAAATTATAACTCTGTGAATACCCATTACACTGTTATTCATAACTGTTAATCACCTATTGTTTAACCACTCAGGTACTGATTAAACAATAAATAAGGAAACTTTTACGACTAACAATCACACTATCTTTCAAAACACAGCATGTTCAAGTACCATTGCCTGAGTCTGGAAAAATGGGAAATATGTTTCAGTGTCTCCAAGCGCTGAATGAAATCAGGAGGTATCTGAAGTCCTTCCTTGGCAATGGTTGTTCATTCAGTTTTGTTTATTTTCTTGTTTTTTTTCTTTTCTCTGCCACACCACTGATTTAGGAACTTTCATGGGAGAGAGATTTTTGAAGGTAAATAAATCAAACGTTTTCTGGGAACAGGTATTCAAGATATTATGCATTTTTTTTACTCCTCAGCAATGCTGCATACTGATTCTGCAAGTCTTTCATCATCCAGTGCTTTAGAATTTGCAATAGGAGTTTTGTCATCAATGGTACACAGGAAATATATTTCCTCCCTATTTTGAAAAGACAATTTGGTTCTAAGCATTATGTTAAAACTCCCCTCTCCTTAGCCTGAAGAAAAATATCGCTTCTTTTCTTTTAAAAACCATTGGGTTGGCAAGTACCCTGCTCCTGCAGTGCATGGATTGACTCTTCATTATAACCTGGCTTTCTTATTTTTCTCACTGTAAACAAAAGAATCAAACAAAACCAAAGCAAAACACCTTATGACTTCATTTCACTACTTTCCAGTTCTGGGAGACAATAAACCTTTGCAAATATAGCCAATTATGTATAATCTAGAGCTGGAACACGAGAAAGCAATGAGGCAAATGAACAAATAGGTTAACAGGTATTTTAATTTACTGGAATTTATAATAGAGTCTATTTGAATAAGCAAATATATCTGCCTGAAGGCTTGTGGGATTAGGACATGCATCTTTAATTGGATAGATTTTCTGTACTTTTGAATATTTGCCCAGATATTTTCACTGAGGTCAGTTTTCCAGATTTCCATAAATGAGACCTGTGGTTAGTACCTTGCACAGTGTTTCTTTGTAAATAAATTTTAGATCTAATTTCAAGTCTCCCTCCATCTACTGGGAGATTTTCCTATTATTAAAAACAGACTCATGGACTTTTCATATCTTTATTAAAGGTAGATGAATAATTATATTAAAAAGGTATAATTCACTATAAAAATCTTTGATCTGTTTCTCATTTCAGTAAGACTGGAATGGAAGTATAGCTTTGCCAATCTGGTTTCAGTGCTAACATCCTGAGCACATCTTTATGAATAACTGCAAAGAAACATTTACATAATTAAAAAGCTTTTCCTATAAACAGGCATCTTTTCTGAAAAGTATTCATGATTACTTCAATTTGTGCTACAATTTTTTATAAGAATCAAATAAGGAGTTATTTCTAAGTGGATACCAGTTGATATTTAAAACATACGTATTTCTCTTTTCCCTGATTTTCCAGGCAAGCAACATGGTTGTATCAGCTTCCTTGCTGGCAAATTACACAGATGTGCTTTGCCATATTTGAAGCTTGTAAATGAGAAATTAATTTTTCACAAATATCAATGCCACTATGGATCTATTGTTCAGCCCCTGCTATGAAATGAAAAGGAATGAATCTTGTCAGAAGAAAACACCACGTGGAAAATATTCTCAGAAGCACATTAGAGATACTTACTTGGAATCAGTTCGATATAATGAACTCATTATATGTCCATATCTGAAACCTTAGACAGATCAATAAAGTGAACACAAGCTTTATGCTCTTGTTACGAAAAAAAAAATACCATTTAAGGACAGCAACATGTTTTGCAAGTTAGATAAGTGGAATATATTCACCAAACTGCCAGGAAGGGCAGAAAAATTATCCCCACTTGTTTTCCTGTCTTCCCTTGTCCCATGATGTGCTACAAGAATTCTTCTGAATGAATGAGCTTCAAAGCCCTTCCACTGGTTTTAGAATGGGTAGCCATTACTACAAAATCCAGATAATATTTGGGTGAGATTTAGATAAATATAAATGTAACACACCTCCAGCTTTTTGGTGTAGCTGAAATTCCAAAGGGTAACTTGAAGTTTTTGGTCTTTGACTCTTGCCTGGTGCCAGTGTGTTCTCAGAGACTAGACCAAGAAACAAAAATCTTCTGTCTGTATGCACACAAAAGTAACTGTGGTTCAACATCATCCATCTCTTCTCCTCATTAAAATTAACTATGAGAAGCCTGTGAAATCTCACAACTGCAATCTCATTGTAGGCTTGAAAATACATGATGCAAAATACATTTTCCCTACTACATCACTGTATCTTTTTTTTTCCATCAGTTTCTGGGCTGCAAAAGAAACTTCCCTTTTTTTTTAACTGAAAGCACATTGTTCTGTCATTTCAAAAGATCCACTGGGTTGTGCATATCACATACAGGATCTATTTGATTTATGTTTTCCTAGCCAGTCAATGCTTTCAGAGTGCTTTACTACATGTTCATGCTCTGGGGCTAAATACTGAACTGGGAATCAGTGATTCCCATCATTTACAGACACCATTCAAACTTCGAACACAAATTCAGTGACTGAACTATTCAGACCAATCTCTGACAACTTGTCATGCAAAACCAAGAGCAAAAAACTCAAAATCAATGTCTACCCCACTTACTTTTCATATCTTCCCCAGTGCCTGTTTATATAATAGGCTTGAATTTTTGGTTGTATGCAGACTTCAGTGGTGTGGAGTTTGACTTTCAGAAGTCTGGAGCTTCAGCATTTTGAGGATTACACCTCTTTGTTTTCCTGGTTCATTTATAAAGAGCATGAGGTGTTTCCTTCTCTCCTGTAGAGTTAAGAGCTGTATATCCAAGTGTTTTTAAACTATCAAGTGCTGCAGTACTTGAGTAATAAGCAAATTATTGCATCAAAGCTATTTTCAGTTTGTCTTGCAGCAGTCATTCAGAGGCTATCATTTAAGCAGGTTTTTTTTTCTTTTAAACAGTTTTCATCCTTCTACAGATGTCAAAACTAAATGATCAATAAATAAAAAGGGATTTCCATCCTGATACTGTGCTTCTTTCTATTAATTTGACCCTAGCTACGCCAGTGACGTGTGTAATGTTGAGAAACAATTAATGACAGTAACAGCAGTCTGGCACCAGCAAGAATGACTTTGATCATTTTCTCTTTGTCTATACAGTTTCTGGCAGGCAATATAAATGGCAATTACATTGGGAAGGCTGGTAGAACTGACCTAATAATTTAGCTTTCAGACTATTTCAACGCATGCCTTTCTTGCAAAAACTATTTTCTGTCACCTCTGTTCAGCAAAATCTCAGCTGGGCTTCCCAAAGTAGAAACACCATCCTGTTTTCTTTGCTTCTAATGCTAGTGTTGTTTCACAGCAGTGGGAGACACATTAAAAAGGCATGTTAATACTCCATGTGAGTTTGGTGCATTTTTCCTAAGTTGGCTTACAGTGTTATGAAGGAGAACCCCTCATGACTACTGAGGTTTACTGTATTGCTCAAAAACCAAAGAACCTTTTGACTCAGCTATTTAAACAAGGCTCTGGTGACAAATACTTTCAGCATTGGTTGTGCTGGTCTGCATCAACCAATTTTTAAAGAGGGCCCCTCCTCACCCTCTTTTGGGGGGAGTCAGTAACATTTAACAAAAGACAAATTGAAAAAAGATCCATATTCTGAGCATGAGCTTTAAGGACTCCCTAACCATCAAATTACTGAACATATAGTTCAGTTTAATAGTAAAAAGACACAAAAAACCCAAATGTTTCAGCTGCTTCCACCCTTCAGATAATTCTTGAAAGGGAAGAAGTCCCAAGCACAGAGGAGGTATTTAAAGCATTAAAATGACATTAATTACCAAATTATATTTATTCAAGCTCTAAGCCCAAATGAAAAATATCTGCCATATCTTCTACCTACTTGTGCATCATCCAAATCATTGGCTCCTGTCTAAACCTTAGCACAACAGAAGTTTTGTAGAAGAAGAATGGTGCCAGGTTGTAGCAATTCACTCCATAGCAGGGATTGCAATCCTCTGGCTATCTGCACTTGGCTGGAAGTTTCAGTTTTCAGGTTCAGTTTCTAGCTTCTCTAGAGAGTTAGAGAGCCCTTTGGGGCAGTGCTGAGAGCCTGCAGTGCTTGATTCCTCAGATATGAATTTCTGTAAATCAGATCCTGCTCAAAGGGAGACAGGAATGTGTTAGGAGAATATATTAAGACTGTGAAGAATTCAGACATTACAGTAGCAAAATAAGTAAAAATATCTTCAACTGCAGAAGGCTGCTGGCCTTCTCATTGGCCAAGAATATTTCAGTTTACTCTTTATGCTACAATACTTCTTTAATGATACTGCAGTGGAGAAAATTACTATGGGGAGTTGATTATACCGTATGGTGTTTTGTTTCTAAATGAAGATGTTTGGATTGCCAGCTCAAAGCACTGCAGTGCTGCTGAAATTCAACAGACAGCTACAGAGGAGCATATGGAGAGGTCTTTTTACAAACTGAAAAAAATGTTGATTATTTATACTGCCTTGGAGAACAACTGATAGGTCAGAACTCTAATAAAGAGGTGATGCAGATATACCATATGTCTTCCAAAATGACACCAGTTCCACGGAGCAGTTTCCAGTGCTGATCATCAAAAGAATGGAAAACAAGAATGATCATGAATTAGGTATCAAATCCAAGGGATCAATGCTAATAATGAAGACATCATGCTGAATTACAAATACCATACTGTACTGAGTAGTTTTGGATCAAGTCCTCATTGCCCTTCTCAGTTGTGTATTAAATAATATAATTAACATCCACCAAAAATAAACCATTAAAAATAGTGCAACACATCATTAATTTCCTTTAATTTGTGGTATGAATTACATTTGAAAACCAGAAAATAACTGTGGACCTAAACAAGAAATATTCTCATTGCTGCACTGGTCCCCAAAAATGTCATTCAAAATTAGAACACTTGAATTTTTGTGAAATTTCTTCAGAACATTACAAGATGTGTTCATCTGTAGGTTTGATTTTTTTAAGCACTAAAAAGAACTGTTTAGTGAAACAATTTCTTCAGTATTACATGCAGATAACGTAGTTGCAAGAGTAGTCCACTGCTTGCCAGATAATTTCTGTTTGTAGTGTTATATTTTATTGGTGAATACAAGGTCCTTATAGAATTAGACCAGAAATCCTCCCTAAAACAAAAGCTATCATCCGTTTGGCAAATGCAGCTTTGATTTATTCAACTAAATGTATTAATAATGCCCAAACATATATAGGTTTTCTATTTAATTCAAGTATGATACCATCATTATCTTGGTTTATTTGTGGCCCAGTATAAAATAAAGAAAGATACAAAACAGAAGACACAGCAAGTGTGTGGGAAATGTAATCATTCCACAAGATAATTGGATTGAGATGTCCTCTTTCCAAACATTTTTAATATCCTATTTGAATAGGATCTGCTAGGCTGCACTAAGTGCAGAAACAGAAAGGAGCCAAAGTCCTATTGACCCTGTAGGATCAAGACTTCTCTATAAGGAGAGAAATGTCACCCTTCCAAGGCAACAAATCAGACTTATCCTGGACTGTCTCTGAGAAGATTAGATCGATCAGTTCTGGTAAATACATTTATTTTAACTTTCTAAGTACCACACAATCATTTCTATTTTATTGACTAAAAATTTTTAGATTTATGGTACAGTTTGATTTCTTGAATTTTGACCTTTATACAAGTTTTACCAAAACAGTCATTTGAGGGGGAACTGCAGTACACATCTTCCAGTAAGTTTGTAAATACCCAAAGTTTTAAGCAGTATAATAGTTTCTCTTCCCCTGCATTGTGCACCAGCTTGTCCATAACTCTCACTAAGGGCATATATCCTCATTTCAAATCCTTGCACAGCATAAGTATGAAAGATCTAGCTTATTGATTCTGACAAGACTAGCAAGAGAATCCAAGTTGGTATTTTACATGATGAGATATCCAGGTCAGAATTTCAGAAGGCTGAAAAACAAATTTACATGTCATGAACTCTAGGTACTCTAGGTGGGAGCTGACTAGATGTTGGTAGACTGATGTTTTCAGTTTAGGTGGTACGAGATACATGGGCACCTATTTTGATATTTGGAAAGCCCATTAGATGAAAAGCCAAAAGGCAGATATGATGGGATTTAAGAATCTAATTCCACTGAGAGAGTTAATAAACTTTCATGTCCAGAGTTCCTAAAGGGAAATCTGTACACCTAAAAGGGCATTTCAATTTTGAGACAGATAAAAATGCAGGTTTAAACCTGTAAGACTCAGATGCATATTCCTGTGTAGTTACAATCACTAAGGGCAGCTTACAGCAGTGTACCAAGAGCTGCTGTGAAATTCCACTCTGCTCTTTTTGTCACTACATTACTATCAGTACATGAATCCGTGATTTTAAACACTCGTATCATGACTTGTAGCACAGATTTATGAGTCATTTTTGGATAACAGGGCTTCAACCTACAAAGATCTTATCCCATGATTTGTTTTAAGAAGTTTCTTATTGCAACAGCCAAGTCTCTGGTAGCACATTTACAGCAAACAATCTGCTTTCATGGTAACTATTCCCATTTCCGTCACTAAGCTGCAGAATGATCTGGAACATGATTGTGCTTTGGATTCTTTAGGCATAAAACTGGACTGGAATATTATTTCTTATGCCCCAGAAGTATTCTAAGACCTATGAAAACTTTGCAAGTGTACACAAATGCATGTGTACAAAAATAGCTACTGGCAGCTTCTTTAATGTCGCTTTTAGTCCTTGGTCACTACAGAAAATATTCTCACACACCAGTACCAGGAGTAGTTGTAACAGATTACATGAGGATGCTTTTATCTTCAGATTTAGCTGATGATCTACAAATACAAACCACTGAAAATGACACAAGTGAAATATTTTTAATCCAGATGCCAACGGGAGTGGGCAGGAAGGAGGCTACTGTTGGCATGGAAGCACTATAAAATCATGTACATTAAAGGAATATTTTACTTGTTGTTCACTAGAGAAACAGTGTTGAAATCTCTCACCATGTGGTGCAGAGTATATCAATGTGATGTTAGATATTGAAGCTCCTTCAGTCCTTCAGATGAATTCATGTTTCTAATTTCATGGAGGGAATGAAAATTGATCAGCAAAGATGAGTTATGTACACTGCAACTACACCGTAATTCAACATTTGTTATCATTTGTTATTTCAGGATCCCTATATGCATTTCTATGGAAAGAGCTCCCTGTTCCTTTAGAGCACATTTCATTAGGAAGGATATAAACTTATCACAACAAATGGCAAAACTCTTGCTCTCACTTCAGCAGACTGAGCCATTAAGCAGTGACCTTCACTGAGCTGCAAACAAGCTTCTTAGGCCCAGCTGGGTCCTCTGTCACCCAAGCCCCAGTAAGGTTTCAAAGGTAAAACTAAGCAGCAGAATGGAGTAAGATCCACTCAAAATCTTGGGGTTTATAGAGTACGAAAAATCAAGAGAATTAAGACAACAGTGAGAAAAAACAGTACAAGGAGAAAGAGAGGTATTTAGAGTTGGTAAAGCAGATTAAAGAATGCATGTTAATGATTAATCTTGCATATGATAAGGCTTAGGAAGCAATTCACTCACTACACAACCTAGCTGTGCCACTAATCCATGCTAATGGTGATAATACCCCAAAGCCAAGCTATATATGGTTTATTATATTTTATTTAGACACGCTACTGAGTAAGAGAGTCCCTGCCATAAAGGGATTGCAATCGAAAGCAATGACACAGACTACCCATAATATCCCATATAAATGAGATTAAAGGAATAGTGTCAACATGACAATGTGATAGCATCAGTGCATGCACCAAGAGTTCTGCATTCATTCTAAGAGAAGTTATAGTCTCCTCCTTCAGATTTGAGTCCTATTTCTTTCTTTTGTCTAGTGAGGAAAACATAAACCAAGCTTTTACACTAGGGATGATTTTGTTCAAACATTAACTTAGCTGCCACACTGTGGGAACGCCATATACGAAACTTGTTGTTTTTAACATAGTTTTGGGTCAGTAAGCTTCATTCATTAGAAAATGGGAAATGTTCCAGAATTGCAACAGAAAACCTGCCACTGTCACCATTTTTCTACAGCTCGTGCTAGCAATATTTTGGCCTATGAGTTTAATTCTAATTGATGACAATATGGGTGCCCCAGGAAAACAGGGGTAAAGACATTCTCTCAGGTAATTGCAGTTTTCCCCAGTAAATTTTAGAAGTACTTATGACAGCTGGCTAAATTGTGTCTATGTCCTTCACTTCAAGAAGTGATATTTGTCAGACTTTCCCTTTTGACTACTTGAGCAGCCCATTTTAGGGATGTTTTACCTCATACACCTTTGTGATGCTTATTCCTTATGCTGATATTTATCCAGGATCTTTCATAAGTGCAAGTTCCGTTTCCACATTAACATTATGATTCAACATCACTGTCTGTGTCCAAGGAAGCGTGCCAAGACACATAAATCCAAAACCCTTTGGAAAGTACATGGACAGACAAGGAAAAATAAAAATTCCAGCTGCTCAGTGAGAATGTATTCTGACAGCTATTGCATGTCCTTCAGAAAAGGACTGGTAGTAACTACCACTTTCCTGTCTCATTTCAACACCTCAGTGGAGACATCTGAGACCTCACAAAGAGATAAATGGAGCATTAACTAATGTCCCCATTGAGCAGACATTATTTGACATTACTGTAAATTTACTTGCTAAAGAAGAGCTTTAAAAAAATGCATAGAGGCACCGTTCCTATGTACAGCCCAAAGCTCATCCCAAAAACTGCAGCGTAGAGAGGACTACAAAGGGAAAATCTCACTCCCCTTGTGCCCAGGCACCCAAATACCATGGTCACTTTAAAGGACAAGTACTCATTTCAAGAGAGATGCAGTATTACCTCAGGCAGGGGACCGAGAACGGTCCATAAATGGATCTACATATGACAGATTTTTGTATAAGCAGCCCCACAGTTGTTGGCTGAGCACTGCAAACATCGTGTTCCATCACTCATTTCTTGTGTTGAAACATTTTTTTCATTCATACCTTTTCTGCATTTTATATAGATCTCTCTGTCTAATCTATTTAAAACACTGTTTGTACTGTCCTGCCTGAGATTTGATTGTGGAAGGTAATTTTAGATTGGAAGAGTATTCTAATGTTTATTTTCATCAGGACTCAAATCAAGGGGTTTTTTACATCTACTGAGAAGCTAAATTCCCATGCTGTTTGCAATATAATAATGTGTTATCTGGGGTTTCCCAAAACTATTGCTCATATATATGTTATCTATATTACTTTAAGTTGATTTTAGGTATCTATTACACTGAGTAAGAGAGTCCCTGCCATAAAGGGATTGCAATCGAAAGCAATGACACAGACTACCCATAATATCCCATATAAATGAGATTAAAGGAATAGTGTCAACATGACAATGTGATAGCATCAGTGCATGCACCAAGAGTTCTGCATTCATTCTAAGAGAAGTTATAGTCTCCTCCTTCAGATTTGAGTCCTATTTCTTTCTTTTGTCTAGTGAGGAAAACATAAACCAAGCTTTTACACTAGGGATGATTTTGTTCAAACATTAACTTAGCTGCCACACTGTGGGAACGCCATATACGAAACTTGTTGTTTTTAACATAGTTTTGGGTCAGTAAGCTTCATTCATTAGAAAATGGGAAATGTTCCAGAATTGCAACAGAAAATCTGCCACTGTCACCATTTTTCTACAGCTCGTGCTAGCAATATTTTGGCCTATGAGTTTAATTCTAATTGATGACAATATGGGTGCCCCAGGAAAACAGGGGTAAAGACATTCTCTCAGGTAATTGCAGTTTTCCCCAGTAAATTTTAGAAGTACTTATGACAGCTGGCTAAATTGTGTCTATGTCCTTCACTTCAAGAAGTGATATTTGTCAGACTTTCCCTTTTGACTACTTGAGCAGCCCATTTTAGGGATGTTTTACCTCATACACCTTTGTGATGCTTATTCCTTATGCTGATATTTATCCAGGATCTTTCATAAGTGCAAGTTCCGTTTCCACATTAACATTATGATTCAACATCACTGTCTGTGTCCAAGGAAGCGTGCCAAGACACATAAATCCAAAACCCTTTGGAAAGTACATGGACAGACAAGGAAAAATAAAAATTCCAGCTGCTCAGTGAGAATGTATTCTGACAGCTATTGCATGTCCTTCAGAAAAGGACTGGTAGTAACTACCACTTTCCTGTCTCATTTCAACACCTCAGTGGAGACATCTGAGACCTCACAAAGAGATAAATGGAGCATTAACTAATGTCCCCATTGAGCAGACATTATTTGACATTACTGTAAATTTACTTGCTAAAGAAGAGCTTTAAAAAAATGCATAGAGGCACCGTTCCTATGTACAGCCCAAAGCTCATCCCAAAAACTGCAGTGTAGAGAGGACTACAAAGGGAAAATCTCACTCCCCTTGTGCCCAGGCACCCAAATACCATGGTCACTTTAAAGGACAAGTACTCATTTCAAGAGAGATGCAGTATTACCTCAGGCAGGGGACCGAGAACGGTCCATAAATGGATCTACATATGACAGATTTTTGTATAAGCAGCCCCACAGTTGTTGGCTGAGCACTGCAAACATCGTGTTCCATCACTCATTTCTTGTGTTGAAACATTTTTTTCATTCATACCTTTTCTGCATTTTATATAGATCTCTCTGTCTAATCTATTTAAAACACTGTTTGTACTGTCCTGCCTGAGATTTGATTGTGGAAGGTAATTTTAGATTGGAAGAGTATTCTAATGTTTATTTTCATCAGGACTCAAATCAAGGGGTTTTTTACATCTACTGAGAAGCTAAATTCCCATGCTGTTTGCAATATAATAATGTGTTATCTGGGGTTTCCCAAAACTATTGCTCATATATATGTTATCTATATTACTTTAAGTTGATTTTAGGTATCTATTACCAACATTCAGTTTTCCAAATTACTGCAATTTTAAAGTTATCACCAAAGAGAATACCTGTTGCTGTCACACTACAAAAAAAAAAAAAACAAAAAAAGCCCAACAAAAACAACAACAAAAAACCCAAACAAAATAAAACAATACAAACAAACAAAGAACAACAAAAAAAGCTAAAATAAAAGGAAACAGAAAATTCACAAAGAAAATGAGATGTGAAATAACTAAATACCAAGAATATAAAAAAATATTTTATTGCATCTCCTTTCCATTGTTTTCATTTTTAGTTCTTCAGAATAAAATCACATCTGAACACGTTTACTTTCATGTCTGTACAATTTTGAGGTTTTTTCTATGCTTTCTGCTGTTTTAGTAATATTTCTAAAAACTATTTATGACTAGGAATAGGTACAATGCAGGCATTTGATTCCTGGTACTGTTTATAAAAAGCCAAAGACCACCAGCTCTAACAACCATGTACTGATTTCCATGTAAATCAAATCAGTTTGCAAACACCCACCTGAGCTGTGTCCTTGAGGAATGGCACTCATCCAGTGCAGAATTTTATTTACGGAAACCAATCTTTCATGTTCACTGCCCAAGTTCTTGTAAAAAAATATAATTTCAGTGGGGAACTATTTACCTGCTGCAACTATGAATGTTAACATGCAGGAACTTTTGAAGTCACGTAATAACATGGTCCTTCCCTCTCACCCCTGAGTCATTTTTGCCAGAAACTATTGGGTTGGAGTTTATTTAAGTCATCTTTCAAAATAATCTCATATCCATATGGGATTTGACTGTCAGAAAGTGACATCTAGGTACAATTAAAGAAAAACAAAATGGAGAAGAAGGGCTTTGGGTTAGTTCTGCATCCTGGAGGTAAATTTCTGGCCCCACCAAACACAGTGCTCCTAAACTCAGAGGCTTTTAAGATAACCAAGACTTAACTCAAAATCAAGTCACAGAATATACAGAGAAAGGGAAAGGAGGGAAGAAGGGAAGAAGAAAGAGAGAGGCAGGAATATAAAGGCAGGAAGAAAGGAAAAGAAGTTGTGCTATAGGTGAAAGTAAGAAAGCAGAAAGTGGCTCAAAGTCTGTAATTTAGACTAAGTGTCCATATGCAGAGAAGGGATGTTGGTCTGCAGGACCTCAAAGTACAGCCTGAAATCAGAATACAGCAAAGTTCTTTGGAAGTTACTGCCAGAGTGTTTGCAAGGAGAAGAGGAAAATGCAGCTTTAGAGCAATAACCAAGAAATTACCTGCCCTTAGGACATGAGAGCAAAGTCAGGAAACCAAATGACTCAGATCATCTCGTGTGCAAGTGAAGGAGGGATCAGTGCTAGGGACTACCAGGAGGGACTCTCAGGAGCCTACAGCTGGAGGCTGCACCTTAAGTCACTTTGATGAGGCCAAAGAAAGTTGCTGCTCTTCCTAAATGAAGCAGAATAGGAGAAAGGGAGCAATTACTTTAAGCAGCAAGAGAGAAGTGTACCTTTTTTAATCAAATTGGAAAGAATGAGGCCCTTTGAATATTACTTTTTTACCACGCTACAACAATTTCCCAACCTCATGGCTTGAATACTATTGGGTATTTCGGGCTCAATACACTTGAAACACAGATAATACACTTTATTTCTGCATCATGCTGAAACAAACGTTCCTGCAACATCCTTCAACAGAGCAACATTTCTTGACAGAAAACTATTCCATTATAAATGTAAGCCTTCTTAAATATTTTCCTGTGCAACCATTCCTTTTTCAGCATAAGAACAGTTGTTCTGAATAAGTCTGACAAGGCTCCCGTTGAATTTAATAAATGTTTTCCTGGACTGCAACAAATTCTCTTTTTGATATTTGCATAATCCTTGCTTTGCTGCCCACACATTTGCTAAATAGAGGCAAGCCATAGTGCTTTTCAGGCATATTTTAGAAACACAGATCTCTGTTGAAAACCAGATAACATACTAGGTGGACACTAGGTAGTTATCTTATGCATTACAATAAAGGAATGCAAAAAATAGTATTTTGTCATGTAAATCTTCAAGTCCATCTTGAACCCTTCTATTCAGCATCAAGAGAAAAGCAGAAATCTAAGACACTGATTCTACAAATTATTCTCTACTGAAGAGTCCAAAGATCTCAGTAAAGCTCTGTGGGACTGCCCATATATATGAGGTCACAGCAGGATTTGACTTATTTTTACTGAATAAATGAAATAAGATGCAGATTTCCTTTTCTTTCTCTCTTTCTCTTTTCTTATTTTTCTGAAAAAAACAAAAAAATCCAAGCTCTATAATTGCTTGTCTTAAAGCAAAACCAAACCAATCTTCCCCAGATTTCTTCCATTTTTCCACTGCCTTTTCCTCTAATAATTTAGATGTGACAAAGAAACCAATATATCCTTCACCTCAAATACATGTTACTCACAAATATGTATCAGCAAAAATGTTTTGTTCTTTCCTCTTATTTCCACATATCATAATTTAATTTTTTCATACATACAAAAAACCCATTACTTTTACAACAAATCAAGTTACATCAGCTGTTGATGAGGGTTGACCAAGTTCAGTCACAGAAGTTAGATACCAAGACAGTTGTTTTTCCAGTGCCGCTGCTGAGATAAAAGATAAAAGATGTTGATGTTTGATATTATCTGACTTTCAAAACCACACTCTTAGCGGCATAATTAAGGTCAGATGGTGCTGCCAGACTACTAGCAACATGTGAAAAATACAAAATCAATTCTTTCTGGGGTACTTTTGAATAAGATAAATGAGAACTCCTTTTCCAGTATTAATTGCTAATTGGAATTATATTTTATACAGAAAGTCCATGGAATCCATAAAAAGCATAAGAGATTCTCCTGGTGCTGCCCAGCCCTGTAATTGATGAGACATCTCTAACATCAGAATATCTGGAATATTTGTTTCTTTTCAATATCTGGCCAACACTTTCACAGCCTGCCATTTCTTTAAAATTCAGGGATTGCTTCACAGACAAGAGAAGTTTTGGGGAGAACAAAGCACCTTTCTTCATGAAGACATAAAACAACTCAAAGGAGCCCCTCATGATTATGAGACGAGGATTCTCCTTGTTCTTCTGATTGCAATGAAACGTACCTGCATATAATTGTTACTTAACTGTTTTAATAGTCCATCCAAAAGGAAAAAGAGAGCCTTAAGAGTACAAAACAGCAGCCAGCTGCACTTGCACCAGCCTGCTGGAGCTCCTACTAATGCATTTTGGGTCCATAAAAAATACAAAGCTAGTGTGGCAAATACCAACATCCTTATAGGAACTTTTGCAATATTTATCTTCTTTTTCCTCATGGCCTTTAGTGGCATTTGCAGAAAAATTATGAGATAACACATTTCTTTAAAATGAAATCAAATTGAAGAGGCACGAATTTCCAGACTTCATAACACTGGAAAAAAAGCTTGAAAATACTGTACAAATGTAACATGAAGGCTCAGTGAATTTCTTAATATCTCAGCATACACTGACAAATCAAGATTTCTTTTCCTTCTGTGTATCACTCAGAAGATTTTTTTCTTAAGTCTTAAAATGTTTCTATTTACTGCTGTGCAGCTAAATAAAATGGTGATAGCAATATTAATGCCATTAAACGGGAAGTATTTTTGTAGCAGTTAACTACAATAATTAAAAAATTAGAGATGGAAGACATTGAAATAACCCACTTAGATTCCTTATTTGTTTTGTTGGGGTTTTTTTATAATTTCATTCAGGAGGAAGGACATATCTTTCAAAAAGATATCTTGAGAAGAATGATGATCTGTGTAGACAGGAGAAGACAAAAAAATCTGTAATCTTGCTGAAGGAGACTGGAAGGAGGTGAGATGCTTTGACCCAGACCTCTATAACTGAGTTTGGGCTTTTGGAATCTAAAAGGCAACTCACAGGTGAAAGGGCCAAGTGTCTTTTCTCTCCTAGTTAATCAAATATAGATTCTATCAAAATTATATAGCCATAAAGCAGGTTCTACACACATATGTACTTTCTGAATCAGCCTAGAATTTAATGAGCCAGTAATAAGAAGCCAAACTGAGTGATCTTTCATCTCCTGCTATTAGTACGGTTTGCTTCCTTTTAGCAATGTTGTTCATTATCTTCTTCTGAATATCAAGTGTGTTTTATTTTTATTTTTTAATTCTCTCAGATAAATTACATGTGTCTAATCCACTTAGATAATTCAGAGCTAAGATTTTTCCAGTGTTGACCTTTGCAAAAGTCTCTTTGCCATCTGTTTTTATATTTAATTAACGTTTTTTTCCTTCTTGCAGCAATCTCTTGAAGAATGAAATAAATGACTATAATTATCACTATCAGTTTGCCCTTATTTGAGATCCTGACCACAGGATCACATTCTGGTGATTACACAGTATTTCCACTGTGGACCAGACATTAGACACCATAGTTGTTATGTCTATTAATCTTTATAAAAAATACAAGATATATTTCCCCCTCTCCCCAAGTAAACTCTTCATCCATTGCAGAAAAAAAACATTTTATGGTCATTTCTTCTCTTTTTCTTGTTCTTTTGGTACTTTCCTCACATCTTTTTGTTAATCAAAACAATTTGGAAGTGTTTAGATATTGTTCTAATCGTGTCCACTGCTGGTGACACATCATTTCTGATAGCTGAATGCGATTTAAAGTAATACAAACACAGACTTAATCTCAGAGATTAGATTGGGCATTTCAATCTTCAGCAGCTGACTAACAAAATAGAAATCTGCTCCTGGGTGTCATATATGAAATGGAGTGTTGGCCTTTGCATATTAAGTGTTTCAACTTTTAATTGTTAATTGTTTAATTATTGCTTATTCAACTTACCCATCAACCCAGCTGAGAGTTATTAAGTTCCCAAGTTATTCCCCTGATTAGTTCATTAAAGAGTGTTTTACATAATTCCTCATTAAAAATCCCTTGTTAATAAAGTTCCACAAGTTTGTTCCCCTCTTTAGTCCCTAAAAAGCGTAAAAACCCCCAATGTCTTAATTCCTGTACGTGTCCAAGTTAATTACCCTGTTTTTAAGAGTTCTCCGAAATACTTATAGCCCAGGTTTAGACCTTTTACCAAGTGTTCTTAACCTTTGTAAGTTTTGAGGGAGCTTTGAGCTTTGCCAAAAAGGAGACCTTCAAACTGACAGGGAGCTATTTTTAGAACCTGGCTGTTGGCCTGCAACTCAGCACCGTGGCAACCTGGAATTTTAATGAGGACTTCTCCCGCCTTTGGAGCCCATGACATTTTTCCCCTAAATAACAAGGAGCCATTGGCAGACTGAGATTACCTCACCTCAAGACACCACCAATCATCCAGGACCATGGGGGCTGGTCAGTGGGCGGTCATGGGTGGGACCCAGACTTTATAAAATTGCTGGACACCGACTCAGAGGTGCCATTTTCGCCTCAGATGAGCTGCTGGAGAGGCCTAACGCTGTGAGCACAGGCCTCTATCTTTTTCAAAAGGCAATTTAACCATTCTGACTTTGAGCTAGCTGAAGTCACCCCAGCGTTGTAAGGTCTCTGCCTTGGGACTTCTGAGCTGGTTTGGCCAACAAGGTCTCTAATCACTGCAGACCCGGGTTTTTTTTTGCTTTATAATTCTTTTGTACTTGGAATTTTTTCTTTGCTGATTGTTCTTTCAGTAAATTGTTCTTAATTATTTTAATTAAGATCTAAGAGTTGCCTCATTCCTCACACGGGGAGATATGTCCCACTTTAAGGCAATTGTCTGCACAGCAGTCGAAGCATAATATATTGATTCTAAACAAAAAGCCCAGGGCCTAAAGTGCATTTCTGTCACTAGTTAATAACATAATTTCATGTGTTTCAGGCAATGGGGTTTTTTAGTGGTGGTTTTTTTTTTTTTTTTCCTTAAGATGCCTTCATTTCAGGACAAATTTGTCCATGCCTGGATTTCCAGGGCATCACTTCAGCATGAGGTAATTTGGGACAGTATTTGGCTAGATAACAGTGTATGACTGGAGCAGAATTGTCTGCCATAATAGAAATCATTGCTTTTTAATAGGAATAAAGTGAGAAGAGTGGAGGAAGGACCAAAGGAGGGAGTTTATACAGCTACACCCCTTGGGCAGCCTGTGCTCACTCATAGGGAGCTGCCATTGGGAACATCTCAGCTGGAGTTTGTGCAGGATGGTGCCTCTCTTCCATATTGTCCAAGCTACCAGTGAAAACTGGATCTCATTCCCTCCATTTTCGTACAGAAGTCTCTGCATTAAGCCTGATTGTTAGCTCATCAGTAGTAACAGGATGAATTAAATCTTTTTCGCACAAATCTCAAAAAATATTGTATTAATTTTAAAAAGTGGATAATTTGCTTCCTAGTTTTTTCAGAAGATCATGCATATAGAATTAATATTGCTTTCATTACCAAGCATATGAACTCCTGCCTCTTGAAACAAGCTTTCAAAACTTTGTATCATATATTACCATCCCATAGGTTGAGATTCCCCATATTTTAATTTCCAGCGGATACCTTTGGTCTCCATGGAAACTGATCCAAGGAGGTTTGAAACATTACATATTATTTAATATATCTTATAGTCACATAAATGTTGCCAGAAGATCTGTCCTATCTGTTCAAATGTAAAGTACCAAGAAAGTTAAGTAAAGGAATACATTAAATTGAAACTCATTGTAACCCATCACTGTTGACACCATTGGCCTTGAAAGATTTTCAATGAGGCTTCTGAGAACAATCTTGAAAAATCAATAATATCATCAGAAAATGCACCAATTATTATAGGCAACAAGCTGATAATACATCATCATATTCTATAATCATGCCATTGAAGTTTGGATAGATTTTAAACAATTAATTCTTCACTTGTCAGTTAAAATTAAAAATTAATAACATTTACTGGGATTAATGAGGCTATTCTTTGATTTCTAAACACAAGTTATTCACTTAAAATCTATAAAGATACTTTGGTGATCAAGGAAATAAAAATACATGATAGCTGATACAATTATGCCTTCAGTTTTCACAAAATAGAACATTCTATAACCAAATTACTAGTCACAAGTTGGTTTAAAGGAAAAATAACGTTATATAACTACGTTTAAAATTACGGTAAAGATAATAATTGAAATTTTTCAAAACATTTCACCAATTTTTTTTTCTGAAGTTAAAACTACTTTACTGAAAACTTTGTAATTATGGTACCAATTGCTACATAAGCCTCGGCTTCTTTGATGAAAGACAAACATTTTATCATAGTAGTCAGATAGGTGAATAGGTGCAGATTAATTGTTTGTGGATGGTTGTGCCTTTTGGATAGCTCCCAGTTTCTGTCCTTTATGGGGAGCGACCCCAAACATGTGTGCAGCACATCCAGTGACTTGTGAGAGCATCAGTGACCCCTGGCCAGTGACTGACCTGCCGTTGTCAGCTTCTCACTAAACCTCCCTGGCCCTCTGTCAGCACTGAAATTTAAAAATGTGAAAATAAGGGTACTGTCATTGAATAACCCACTCCTTTTCTCAGCAGAACTATACTTGGGTCAAGCAAATTGTCAGGGAAAAGGTCCACCCTCCTGTCAGTGTGAGACTCCAAAGCGGGTCCTGTCAGACCCTTTAATGAAAGGTTGAGGAAATACAAAGAATTTTCCTCTCTGTGTAGCACAAAGAATGGCACAAATTGATCTTCTTTTCATGGAAATGAGAAATGGGAAGAGTTTTACTTGCCTCATTTTTAAATATTGACACACAAAAAAATTTCTAAAGATTGCGCTAATTGTTTTAAGATCCCTTTTGAGAGCATTTCTTCCCAAAGAACTAGAGATGATATAAATGTATTACAACTGAAACTGAGAGTTTAGTGGGGAGAGGGAAATGAAAGAATATCCCAAACAAAGGAGGAATGGTTTAAAGAAATGCACAGTCAGGAATGTGCTTACACAGTGAGACTGCAGCATGCACAAGTTCAATTGCAGCTAGCACTGAAAACAATCGCAGAGGAGACATAGTGCTCTGAGCCCGAGATGTTCAAGGAAGATCCTTGGCAGATAATTGTGCTGCTGCCTCCTCTTTCCTCTCTTTCTGCTACATAAGCCTTTTCCTTAGCAATTAAAACTGTGCCTGCAATCTCATTAAAAATGAGAGCTTGCCTGCTGTAACTCATCTGTCACTTTCTAGTCATGACTGAGACCCAGAGGTATAGGTTTCTGTCCAGATGTCTGGACATGTGACACTTTGGCTGGGAAGTCCTGCTGCTGGAAAGGTTGTGGTCCAGAGCATCTTACTAAGGACACTTTCCTCCTGTGCCTTTAGACCAGGGTAGGGAGTATATTCCTTGTGCTTGCAGGAAGAGAGGATTGCGAGGCAGGAGAGCATTCCTAACAGGGAACTGCTATGCAGATAAAGAACCTCTTTGGTGCTTTGCCCAAGTCCCCATCTTTGGGGAGAGAGACTCATTTAATGTAGCTTTCCTTAGAGCATGGAGACTGCAGATATTTCTCATATTATGATTTAACACTTAGGAAGCATTTCTTTTCCTCCTTCACTGGCTATCACTAGTGCCGCAGTGAGAACGGACCAGATAATATTCACTTTAATTACAGCAAGCACTACAACAGCAGCAGCACCACCCACTAAGGAGTCAATATACCTGTGAGGTTCATTCTTTGCCTTGTACTGCGGTTAAAACATTAACAAGAAGTTCAGCTTAGAAGACTTCTTTGGAATTAATGACTGACGGGGTTAATGGCCTGCAACTCAGTTGTTATTGCTTAATAATGATGCTTAACATTCATGTAGTTCCTTTCTTTAAAGGATCTTAAATATTAAGTATCAGTTTTCATTCAGTGCCTTTATATTCCAGGCATCCCAAAGTGGCAGTAGAAAGCTGGGGGCAAGGGCAGTACCTATTATGTACTTAGCAATAGTGCAAAGGTTTGAAAATGAGTTTGGTAGCACTGATGAGAGATGTACTGTCTGCACAAGAACTACTGCAATGGATTAACAAACCCACATATTTATTTTACCAGCCCTCTCAGAAGGGAGGACAAAGTAAACAATAGTTCCAAGCACAGCAGACTCCTGAACATTCTTTCTCAGTATTTCACTGCCCTTGCAAACACCTTCATATAAAATCATGATTCCCTTAATCAAGCTATTGCAGGGATGACCAGATCCTCAAAAACTGGATTGCAGTCATCTTTTTTGGCTGAGTTATAGATATCCTCAACCTCAAGACTCCTAATAAAGGGTTTGGCAAGAATAGTGAGAAATCATCTATTCACATCCTTGTATATCTATCATTTGTAGCAGTACATGCTTTATCATTACCAGCAAAGATCAAATATTAATTATTCCATGTTTTCAATCATCTGTGGAATTAGAGTCACCACATCAAAGACAATATGTCCCAGAAAGGTGTGTTGGGTTCACAGTAAAGCCTCACTGTGCAGGTCACTGCCAGATGTCCTATAGCTAAACTGTGAAATGAGGGAACTCAGTATTATAACGAGGAAACAATTAGTTAGAGGAAAAGACTGGTTTTGATCATTGCCTAGGTCAAGCTTTTACTTTGTCTTCATACTACACTATAGATTATATTACATTTGCACTATTTTCACACAGGCCTAGCGTACAACATGATTAATACAGGTACATGGTCAACCTCCGTCACTCAAATTTTCTGAAAATACTAGTATGGCATTTATTCTTGGATTCAGTTAGGCACAAAAAACTTTGAATCTGAAAATGCAGAAAAATTTCTGCTGACTTCAGTGAGCACTTTGGCATGACCAAAACTATCCATTTTCTCTCAGCACTTCAGGCTAAGAACACATTTGGAGTTTCAATATTTCTTGGAAAAGAGATTTGAATCTTCAGATCTTCCCAATATCAGGTCAGGAAAGAGACCTGAGAAGAAAATCCCTTCTGCATGAAGAACAGTGTTGGTAAGAATGAATATTCTTAAAAGAATACTTTAAAAATCTGATTTTTAGGAATGGGCTTCAGAATGTTTGTTCTTCTCAGTAGGAAGTTTGTATGAACTAAAAAAAACAGCACAAAGCTGTATCGGGGGAAGTTTAGCTTTGGTGTTGGGAAGAGGTTTTGTACCCAGAGGGTGGTTGGGAACAGGAACAGGACAAGAGTTCAAGGAGCCTTTGGACAATGCTCTCAGGCACAGGGTGGGATTCTGAGGGTTGTCCAGTGCAGGGCCAGGAGTTGGACTTTGATGGTCCTTGTGGGTCCCTTCCAACTCAGGGTATTCTATGATTCTATAACCAAACAACAGAGGTTTTGCCAGTCGAAAGGGAGATCAATTCCATAGATACACACAGTACAAAAACTGCAACAGCTGAGTGGAGAGGGGTTGCTCTGGGCTCTACAAGTGAAGTACAAAACCACTAAGAAATTGAAATTTTCTTACCAGACCTGGGCTTGCTGTACAGAGAGGTACAACAGCAGCTTGGGGCCTCTGCAGCTGTTGCAAGGAGATGAGCCCTGGTGCTCATCCCACTCTTGGTTCTGTTTCCATTTACAGATGGGTCAGTGCACACCTGAGGGCTCTCATTTTCTCACTCTATCACTTTTACCAACACCATGCAGATTACAGAAACACAAAAAAGCATTAAATGGCACTCTGAATTCTACTGGAAGAAATTTTCCAATGTCTTTAATGCAGAATGTTTCAGAAAGGTTTTGAAAAGGGAAAAACAGTTGATCTTTCAAAAAAATTAAAAACAATTCTGCCTTTAAAAGAGTACTTTTGAAGGTAATAACTCCTGCGTGCAGCCAGTAGGATAGCTTTTTTTATATATAGGAAGATAAAAAAGTTTTAAATAATCAATTGTAGAAATCTTCTGGGAAGATCTGATTTTAAAATGTAATTCTCCTAGCCTAGGCTCTGTAACTCACTATATATCACCATAGATCCCATACTTATTGACTGAGATGGGAGGCCTGCAGGGCTTGTTAAAAATCTATAAAATCTATTTAAGTGTTTCAAGTTTGGCATTTGGTAGAAGCAACCTGACATCAGCTAAACTGAAGAACTTCATCTGTGCAAATAAAAAAATTCACTGAAGGTCTAGAATTTAAGACAGGAACTTGAATTTTTTTAAAAAATCTTCTTGGCCACAGCATAAAATGCAATATATTTTCAGCATCTGTTTTTTCCCCTGAAAGTTTATTCCATGGTATTGTCTCTTCAGTGACATAACTTTATGAGTGGATAATCTTAAGTCTTGCCAATCATTTCTACCATGAACCTTCCCAAAAGGTTCATATTAGGAGGAACAGCTGCACTACCTTTTTAGGACAGGTTAGTAACAGGTGCATCACAGTTTCCATTAATTACCAGTACTACAGAGAGTAAAAACAGTTTTATATATTTGGGCCCTGGTTCAACATTTAAAAGTAATACACAAAATACTGCTGAATAAACACTCTATTCCAGTTATGTTTAGATTTCTTTTGTTTGTTTCTGGCGTTTGTTTTTTGGGGTTTTTTCCTAAATTTATTTATATCAAATATTGACAGAGTTTAGCATAGCTTGAGATGCCATATTTTTTATTGATTCCAGAATATTTAGGCAGGCATAATGAAATCTAAGCAATCCAGTCTTTAGTTTCAAATCTGATAGCCCCTTCTGTAAACATTAAAAATGTTCAGGTCTCAAAAGTCTACTAAGGATTCCCCTGGTAAACAGATTCCATATTACAAAAAATGCTTGTGCTCAGCCTGTGATATCCTGGGATTTTACTTACGCCAAAGGAAAGAATCAGGGTCAGAATCAAGCTCTAAGTCTTGGCAGCAAGAAGGTACCTTTCCTTCTCATTGTTATTAATTATCATAAGCTAGATCGGCTGATATTCAACATTGATATCCAAGAATTTGTTCCCTATTTATCTGTTGGAGGACTGCTACATAGTTTTTGCCCATTTTGTGTTTCCCACCCCTCCTGCCCTCTTCCCCTGAACTTAAGTCAAAGATATGAAACGTGTATCAGAATTAGGGATTTGAAACAGACAACCTGTCCTTATGACTTTGCCTCTCAAAAGCAGTTGATTGAAAGGGTAATCTGAAGATAGAGGTGCTATGCAGTTCATTGTATTTTTTGCTATGAAATTTGCAGAGAATACCTTTAGTTATTACCAACTGACAAATGAAATGTTGTGTATTGCTAAGCAAAGGCTATCTCACAAGCTAGCATTTATGTCAGAACAGTGATAGAGTATTTTAATTAAATGTATAAGGAGATGTATGATAAGAGGGAAAAACCCATCTAGGCATTTCAGCCAGGTCTCTTCAGATACTTTCATTGTGTAATGGTAGCAAAAGGTTGCAGGGCTAAGAATTAACCTTTGATCTAGCAGCACTGTGTTACTGAGAGACTTAAGAGGCTCAGAGCTATGCCTTTCCTCTCCTGTGAACCTATGCAAAGGACAAAATCACAGTCATTTTTCATATGCTCAATAAAGCACAGCAAAATGTCACATCATTCTTCCCCTGGTGGAATGATCTTACTGAGGATGCAAGTGTTTGTTTACTTTTTACAAAGAATATGTCAAAAATAGGGCCTAGCACCCAGTAAGCATCGCAGACATTTATAAGCAAACATTCTGCAGAATAAGCTGATGATGTTCCCAGTTATAATTTGTGGATATGAATTCAGCTGTTGGTACCTCAACAGAACTCAAACGAAAAGGTAGATTAGAAGTTAAGGCTTTGCCTCCAGACTTCCTTCCTCAGGCTGCTATTGGCCTCTTGGGCATCTTTGGACAAAAATCTTCTGAGCCTTTAATTCAAGGATTTTGGCATAACCACATCAATGTAGGGGCTAAAGGCCTTCATCTGTCTTGGAAGATATGTGCTTCCATTAAATTGTATCACATTTTATTTTCCCTTTCAGGCTGATGTAGCCAAGTGTCATTTTACAGACTTGAAAATGTATCAGAAAAAAAAAAACAACCAACCAACTTTAGGAGATAACAATCCATTACAGAAATCTTGTTCAGCAATTACATGTTACTGATGGCACTAAGAGTGTTCCCCATTAAAGGATATTTACTGAAAATTGGTTGTTCTGTTAACTACAGGTAAGTAGTTCTAATAAAAATGTGATTTTTTTCATTAAGAGCAACCAGCAATTACTTTGGTTTAATTGGTGCTATTTTGAGCTCAGTGTTTTGCAAAGAGTTTTCCCCTTCTCCTCCTTTAAAGCCAGCATGTTCTACCAATTTGCAGAAGAGAATGAAATGCAAGATGTGAACTCACACAGAAAGAGCAAACCACAACAAATGCAGATGAACAAAAAACCCTATTGAGCACTGAATTCTAACAGCTGCATTTGTAATACATGTATGGCACAAAAATAGGCAACTAATAAAGACTTTTCTTTTGCTGGAAAAGGCAAATCAGTTAAATTGGCTTACACAGTATGACAATATTGTTAAGGAAGGGTTAAGGAAACTTCCCAGCCTGAACATCAGGAGCCACTCTGGCAGCCACCCTTGCACCACCCCAGACTGTCACTGCTGGCACCAAAGTCCCGTCACCACGGCAGCTCCAGTGACCCAGTAGGTCCCCACTGGACTCCCCCATACTCAGCCCAGGTTTCCTTACTGGTTTGACATCAGGTTTCCCGTAGCTGAGTCTCAGATGTCTTGTTCCATGAAGCATCTTATTCCTGGTGCAGTAAGGCAGAAACAGCCCGAGCTGGTGCCTCTGAGAAGGACACCAAAGAGCACAAAGCCTACTCTTTTATCCCCTCACAGTCCAAGCACAAGAAAATCTGAGGTTCTCAGTTCCTGCCATGTCTCTCACCTGGCTGAGCCACAGGTACCCTTTGTTGTCCAAAGGGTCAGCAGTTCCCCCGCCCAGAGCTCACCTGCATCTGCACCCCGGCCACCTGCACTGAATGCAGTCCTCAATAGAAGAAATTCTTTTATAGTATGGGACCAAATAAATTCTATAACTGGATGGGCATTCCTAGTAAGACTCTCCTTAATTTATCCAGTCCTTGGAGACCAGGAACCATTGAACAGAAGAGCTGCAGCAGCATTTTGTGCAGCATCCAGGACATGTTTGCCTGCAGACAGAATTCATCACTTGAAGCCATCCTACTGAAAGCAAACTGCCCAGTTTTGCACTTTCCAACCTGAAAATCAAAGTGGAGAAGATGAAGGGAAGGCATACAAGTACACATTCCTCTTTACCACTCCCCAAACCTAAGCTGGAAGCACCAGGTGTTTACAATAAAAAGGATGCCAGTCTTATATTCTGGCATCAAGGCACAAAGGATTTCATGCAAGAGAACCTTTGAAGAAGTACTGATGCCATTTTTCCCTCTAGTCTGTCAGAAATATGACTAAACCTAATAACAATAGGTTCTAAGTTCTCCAATCACAAAAGACGATGAAATTTTTCTTTGCTTTCTCTCTGTTACTATTTATTTCTTTACAGCTCTTACCTCCATTCCTCCCTATATGTCTAAGATCAAGAAAAAGAGAACAGTCATTTATGACCAATAGGCGATGTTTAACCATGAAAGTGAATTGACCCCAAGCTTTATGGAGAGCAGTTTTTTTTTTGGAAGTCAAGAAATCCCCCAGAACAATATAAACACCAGCACTGCCCAAAGCATGTGCTGATACGAGCTACCTTGGGCAACAGGGAATGGAGCCAGAACAAACAGTAGCAGATTTGGGTTTCACTCACTGATCAGGGGTAGCTAGAGTAAGATTATTATTGGGGAAGAGGAATGAGAAAAGCATCATAGGACTAAAAATAATGACTTCATGTATCTGAGAAGTTGATTAATGTTCCTGAACCAGCCCCTTTCACAGCACCAGAAGAAATAATGAAAAATGTAAGCATATTTTTAGGAACAGTGGAATGATAATATATGCAGGGGAGAATGACTCTGATGTTCATATCAAATAGCTGCCTGACTATGCACACAGTTCTGAGGGTGCAGAACAGCTATTGGCAGCACATGTTTTATTTTTCAAATTGAATTTCAGGAGAGACACTAAAGCTTTTTTTTCTTCCTCCTCTCCTGCTTCCAGAAAGACAGCCTGAGTGAAATGTAATTTAGCATGCAGGGTTCTGGACCCTTGCAATTATTTGGGGAGAAGATGTTGAATGGCTGGGGGTTTGGAGTCTGAACAGAAGCCAGGAAAGAAAATAAGAAATGCCAGGAAAAGTAGCATAGCAAATAGACAGAAATCCTATTAAATACTCAGAAGAGGAAATAAGCATGAGAAATACACAGCTGGAACAGAGTAGAAAAACAGTTTCTTGCATATATTTCTCACAACTAATACTCCAATAGATTTCATGGGGTTTGGATCAGACTTCCAAGAATGGAAGATATGAATGAGAAGTCAAATAAGAAGGAATTGGGAAAAGAAATCTAGTAAAGAAGGAATAAACTCAATTTCATAAATTTTAATATTTAGGGAATAGTTCATTCAGCTTAAACTCAATGTATAGTAAAATAATTTTTTGCAAAAACACATTTGAAGCTCTGACTAGCCTGTGAGAAAGAATATAACAAATTTATATTTCAGTTAAGTACTAGTTAAATATAAAAATCACTTGAATGGTGAATGAAATGAATTTTTAAATTATATAAAAACAACCTTGAAAAGTCAGTGCTGACAGTAATTCATATGTTAATAATTAAAAAATAGAACCAACAAACTAAATCAAACAAACACTGAAAAAACCCACCAACAGGCAGCAATATAAGCCTCAAAACTCAAAACAAAGAAAAGAACCTTCATCTGTTATTGTACCTTCAAGTATTTCCTGCCATGAGAATACATCACAGTGGGGAGACATAAATTGGGCATTTTACCTTTATTTACATCCATCCAAGACAGGTATTCCAAATGAGGGAGCAATTTATCTGATTTGCCTTTATGTTTCTTTTGGTCTCTACAGAGAATATTTTATCCAAGCAGACTTCTTCTCTTTCTTTTTGACATTTTGTCCCTTCTTATCTGCTCCTTAACTTTCCCTGATTTTACCTATGTTTTACCCTTTGGGTTTTGTAACTACCAACACAGAAAAGAAACTATTTTCTTTTCTTCCATTTATTTCTCAGCCCAAATCATACCATCTGTCAAAGCAGTGTAAATTAGCAGTAGCATGGAGAAGAAAGACTTCTGATATTTTAGTGTGCTGGAACATTATGAGATTACTGATGATGACTGTGACTGATGATACAGACTAAAAGATTGTTTTCAAAAAGTGTCCTGCTAAAAGTTGTTTGAACAGAGTTTTACTGATGAGGAGAAAAATAACAAATACTAATATTCCTAGTACTGCTGACATAAAGTAAATGAAAGGAACTTAGTTGTCCCACTAAGGCTCATGTTGATAAATGTATTTTACTACACCCCAGGCAGAGTAGCAGAGACAATTGCTTTTAACATTGAATCTCCAGTGACTCTGAAAATACTTAGATTAACCAATTTCTGACAACTCATTTGGGGAAAAAAAATATTGTTACATAAAATACAATGTAGTCATCCCCTGAATTTATACAGCTGCCTTCTCTATTTTGACAGAGGTAACCTTAAATGTCTCCCCCTTCACCTGAACACCCCTAGGAATTAAACCAATTCTACTCTACCTGATCACTTAGTCTAACTAATCAGATTTATTATTAACGTGCTCTTTCTATTCCTTGGACAGGAACTTGGTTTAGATTCATGTCTTCTGACAAATCTATTAAAAATATATTTTTACTCTGAGCAGCTTTCTACTGAAACTTTATAAAAATGGAATTACTTATTTTTAAATGTTTCAATATATCAGGGGCTTTAGACTATTTACTTTAAATTTTAAATAGCAAATTTAATCCTTGCAAAGGTGTTGAATTTTGTGAAACTCTGTGCTATTGTTTAAATTTTTGCTGAGGGGTAATAAAAACCAGTCAGCTTTTACTAGGATGTGCAGAGAGTATAAGAAGATTTCTGGTTAATATGCATTAAAAGCAGTATTGGCTCCAGGTTTATAAATCCTCTGAGCTAGTTACATTTCTACACAAGCATTTCTTTTGACCATTTAAAATGTCGTAGTTTGGGGGAAAAGTAAACTTCTTTCATGCTTTAACAAAAATAAATAAACTCTATTAACCATTGCATTTAAAACAAGATATTCAAGCTCACAAACCCCTAAGGACAAACAAATGTAATGTGAATTAATGGTATCGCTCATGTATTGAATGCAATTACTATGTTTGAGCTGTTTGTATGTTTGGGGTTTTAAATCTGATATTAATGTACACAAGTCTGTCACAAAGCCGAGTCAAAGAATCTGGTTCCCTAACTCAAGCCATAAGGATTTAGACTCATCATGCCTCCAATTTAATAAAAAATCCTGTCAGCCAATATATCAGCAAATGTCTTTTGAGCACCCAGGATGGACAGACTGACTCCTTCATGCTTTAGCCATTGCCAGAAATTAATTTTGAGAAACAAAAATGAAGGCAGAAATAGGTAATTCAATTTCATCCTTCACTAGTTGGCTGAACCTTGTTTCTGCACCTGGGAAGATGCAAAAGAGCCCGTATAGGTGCAGTCTTGATTAGAGTAATTGTTGAATTAGTGTTGCAAAAAGGGTCTTCAGAAGAAAGATGTGCCATTTGTTAGAAATCTGACCAGGAAACAGATGTACAATTACCAAACTGCACAGGAACCAATATAATTAAACAAAATTAAAAAAAAAGAAAAAGAGAAGTTGAATATAACACACACGTATAAAATCACAGAAAAACACTTGCTCCTGGAGGTACTCTGAGCAGGGCTAAGTTTACAGTCACAGCTTTATGTTCAGCTAAGCTAGAACTCAGAAGGTGACCTTCATTGAA
This sequence comes from Corvus brachyrhynchos, assembly GCF_000691975.1. Lineage (NCBI taxonomy): Eukaryota > Metazoa > Chordata > Aves > Passeriformes > Corvidae > Corvus > Corvus brachyrhynchos. The sequence goes on from NW_008238644.1 coordinate 2,062,018, forward strand.
CAAATTGGTGTCTGAAAATGTTTCCTGTAAGACTGACCTTTTCACCCGCAGTTAGAAGAAGCCAATCCATTTTTGAGATGATGCGATTTCTTATCATTCTGTTGGCTCCACACAGGCAACTCTTGAGACTCACTGGGAAATTTATGTTCTCCAACAGCATTTTAAGTGGTCAGAAGGAAACCAGCAGGTTCATGCATATTATGTTCAGCTGGTAGTTCAGAGAATTTACAAATCCGGTTATTTATGGAGCACTTTTGTGGAACAACCTTTTGGGGGTAAAGTTTCTTCGCAGTAGAAACTTATCCGCAGGGAAATTGCAAGAGATATCTTTCTAAAAGTTAAGGCATCTAAATACATCAATAACAGGCACTAGAAGGATAATCAATATCCAGTGCCATTTCCCTAATCATATCTTCTCTCTTTACTGAGACATTTTCGTATTCTTTATTAATAATAAGTAATATATACAGTCTCAAAGCTGAAGCTGAAAACTTCATTATATACTACCAGATTTCAGAATCAATTCTACAATTTTATAGTGATTCTTATTACTGTGCTACTAACTATATTTAATAAAAACATAAAACAGAGCAGCACAGAAATATTACAGAGAAGTCTAGTTTTCAATGCATAAACAAATACCTTTTTTATACATCTATACATACTGATAGTAAATGAGGTTCTAAGGGCAACTTCATAATTTTTCCTAGCCATGAAGATTCACAGTAGTGCAGCTGCAGAAAAAATGTCCAAACACTTTTTATTATAAAATAATAATAAAAAAAGCCTCTTAAGCATTTGAATACTCCAATAAAAGTGTCTTTGGGATGAATGTTTAAAATTACTTTGCCCTTAATCTACCACATTTGGATCAAATTAGCTTTCTCATTTGTCCCTCCCTGCCCTGAAGATTATTATTGTCTTTCTTGGAAAACCTGACCGGGGTCTACAATGTTTTAATGCTGCAATTGCATCCAGTTTCTGCTTCTAATGTGGATTCAAAAATTCTATTAAAATAGTTAGCACTTCATTTGGTGAAAAGAAGGCAGGCCTTCTGCTTGAGTGTATGCATTGAGTCAATTGAAAGATGTTAAAACCAATTTGGTAGCAGTAATAACAGAGTATTTCTGCAATATTGCACAGATAACAAGTAACTTGGTTTGAAACAGCATTTCTAAAGACTGTCTGAATATATTTAGCTAAACTTTTTCATGCCTCAAGTTGTTTTGGATTTAGCCAAGTATATGCTTGGCATTTGCTGACCCAAACACAAGTTGTAAGTCAAGAGAAGTTAAAGAATTCTGCCCTGAACTAACTAGTTTTTAAAATTTCTGCAGAAAAATAGTAGCCCTAAGGCAAAAAAAAAAAAAAAAAAGAATAAAAATGCTGTGTAATTACAGTTTTATAAAATCTGAATATTTTCAGTTAGACTGAAAAGAATCTTCATGAAATCTATCCGTTCAAAGTATTAAAACCCACTTGGAGATGATCGGTTTATCAAAGGAAATTCTAAGGCTCAGATGCTTAAACTGAGAAGGGTATCACTGCAGGAAGGAACATCAATGAGAACTGAGCTCAGCATCAGGGGAGCACCTTTTGTCATCGGGTCCCTTACATTTAACTCCATTACAGCAACTGTAGTGCATGACTGACTGAACAAAGAACTTGTCCAGCACAGCATGTATATACTTGGTTGTGTACAATCTGCTTGGGGTGACCTCTGGAGTCTGATGGAGAGCCCCTAAGCATGGAAGACAAAACTAAATACTCCAAAGAAAAACAAAATAGCAGGGAAGGACAGTTGGTTCTGCTGCCAGAACAACAGTGCAGCTGGAAGCTTCGGGAGGTAGAATAGAGCAGGTTTTTGAGCAGCCTTAAAAATGAAGTATGTAATCTGCTTCTGGTGCACTGCAAAACTGAGAGTCAGCATCTGACCTGTGCTACTTTCTAGACAGTGCCAAGCCTTGAGCCAGGTCTCATTACATTTCTTTCTCATGACAGTGAGCCGTAGAAACCTTTCTGCGGATAATAAAAAAACATTTTATGAGAAGGATCAAAGAGGTGGTGGTGAATTCCTAGTTCTGGAGGGTTCCTTGCAATTGTGAGTTGAGAGATGTAAAATCTTCTCTGGGAAGAAAACAGAGAAGTCTTCAGAATCATCACGTATTGCACTCTATCCCAGACCCATCACTCATGTCTCCCATATAGCCTAAAGAATTTGTGAAGTACCTGGTGCTGGCAGTAAAGGATTTGATTTGAGTGTTCTTGGCCTGTGTTATAATTTTTTTAATGGAACAACCTATGATTTTCTGCCTTGCACCTCTCTTTGGCATTTAGCTATTGCTCAAGGATTTAGACCAATTTTGAAGTATGCACAAGTTTTCTTCTAGCAGGGAATCTGTATGCATCCTAATCATCTTACTACCTATTTAGTTATTTATTTCTACAAACAGTCTGACACCTCTTTTTCAATTGAGAGGGGAAAAAAAATATGCTGTTTGGAGACACAAAAGGGTTTCAACATTCATGAGTTTTTGATGTTTCTGCTAATGACTTAATAATTCTGTGCCCTCCAATTAACTAATGACCTTAATATATCTATACATGAAAGAGAAGAAAATAGAAGGTGATAAGCAGTGTATGAATCTCAGTGCCACGGCTTTACATGTCTCTTCCCCATATAATACATTCTTAAGTGGATTTGAGAGTTGCTCAGTTTCAAACTGAGGAAAAAATTACAGTAGTTAAGCATAATTTATACCACAAAGTCAAGGAGACCACTGCATTGCAGCACTTATCCTGAAGTCTTTGGGGAAAAAATGAGATTTTATTCCTTATAGCTTGCACTTTATGTCAGTGATCCTGAAGATGTTAATAGTGTGCTATACCAGCAAAGTACTGCTAATGTATTATTGAGGAATCAATGTATGATTCTTAAAAACTCTCTAATTTTAACATAGAGAATACTATAGATATTTCTTCAGAAGTTTTCCCAAAGAAAAGCTATAAATCTAAGTTAAAAATATCCATACAAATTAAAAAAAAAAAAAAAAAAGTTGGCCATTTTGTAAAATGTAGGTGTTTCCCTTATAGAAATATTTTAAAATATTATTCACATGAATATATATATATTTTTTTTAAATGCTAACAGAATTCACAAGATCAACAAGTCTTCTCCTGAAGGGACTTTGCCAGGCTATCAAGTCTAGCAGCCTCCTTCAATCTGCACAAGTACAGTAAGAGTGACTGTGACTTTCTGAGTTCTTTTCTCCACATTTTGCTAAATGCACGCCATTTTTATGAAATTTTGCATTGATTCAACGTGTCATGATATATTTAAAAAAGGAATTAGCCTTTCAAGAATGTTAATTACAATGCAAAAAGAAAGAATGCCAGTTCTGTACAGTGAATCATTGCAAATCAATTAAACAAATACATGTTAAACAGAGGAAAATACTGACTTCAGTTTGGACCCTGCGACCACCAGAGTCCAAACTTCCCAAAACATAAACCCTTTAAAGGGATCATTTACTGAACCAGGACTAGTTACAATTGCATGTTAGTTGCTTTTTTGTCACATATTTAATAATATTAATTTGACATTCATCAAACAAGTGTGTCATCTTGCCAGGCTAGAAAAAAACGTTTCTTTTCCCTTGCCAGAGCCACACCCTGTCCTTTCTCCTTCCTCTTCCCAACGGCACTATTTGACTTTTATAACTTGCAAATATTTCTTGCTCGAACACTTTAATGTGACAAAAGGTCATTCTTAAGATTTCTAAAAGCCTCATTCATTCTGTGATTCTATGAAAATGTCAAGGCACTGTTCCAGGTTCAAAGGTCATACTTCTGTTTTGCCATGCCAAAACTTGTTCTCTTATCTTTGGGCACATCTACTGGTAGACATAGTTTTTCTCTTATGTTTAAGTGGATTCCTGTGTCTTGTCCTGTCACTGGGTACCACTGAGGGGAACCCTCTCTTTGACACCTAAGTTGAGACACACTAAATTTTCTAAGCATGCTGTCAGATATTTTCTCACTTCCGTCCTTCGGTACTTGGGGAATATTGCTGTCTTTTCCACTGTCAAAAAAGCATTTAATAAATATTTTGTTCATCTGTGAATCAGGCTTTTGAACCCTAAAGTACCCAGACTTCAAGGAATGAAACCTGCTGGATACAAAGATGTTCTTCTACTGCAGCCGTGGCTGGTTTCTGCTCAGAATATTTATATTTCTTCTCCATTTCCCAAACCCACTTTTATTTTTTAACAAACAATCCATCATCCATAATTTTTTGTGTACATGTAGTTCTTTAACAATAGAACCCTGGACATTTGACTAACTCAGCTTACTCATTCATTAGGGATTTTGGTAGCAATCAAGTTATTATACAAATGGAGTCTTTGCATACAATTTTTACCTGTCCTAGTACTATTTCATTGAAAGTGTTCTGCTGTTGCCTACAAAATTTCAGCATTTCAGAGACAAAAATTTCACAGCCAGCAATTTCACAGATAATTACTGTACAGTCTCTTGCACCTTTCACCACTGAAGATCTTGTGTGTAGATAATCAGAAACCTGACCATTAGCAAAGAAAAGAAACAATGTAAAAATGTGTGGTGGACCAACCACAGGACCCATTTCGTCTTCCCCTGCACACCCTGGGGGGAAGAGGTAGAGAAATCAGAAGTAAACGCAAGGCTGGGAAGAAGGCAGGGGTGTGAGGAAGGTGTTTGTAATATTTGAATTTATTTCTCATTACTGTCCTCTGATTTGATTGGTAAAAAATTCAATTAATTTACTCAAGTCAAATCTACTTTTCCCACAACAGTAACCACTGAGTGATCGCCCTCTCTCTTTACCTCAACCCATGAGCTTTTCATTGTATTTTCTTTCCCTTGTCCAGTGGAAGAGGGGAGGAAAAGAACAGCTTTGGTGGGTACCTGGTGTCCAGCCAAGGTCAACCCACCACAATTTCAAAATAATCCTATTTTCTGTTAAGATCTAACAGACTTTGCCTTTTAGCACTAACAGAGAACTTAATTCAGCAAGGTTATCTACGGTAATTGCTCCATTACACTGCAACACAATGTATTGAAATACTTTCATATTTTTACATCTTTATCACCTCTATATACTCTAGCAAGTGCTATCTCTTTGTCCCCTGTTTGGTAAGAAGGTTAACACCGTTTACTCCTAAAGTTGCAAGGGCTTGTACCAACTGAACATGGGGAGGTTACTCTGTCTGCAGAGGGTTTTATCTCCCTGCTCCTGCTCCCCATCAATGCACAAGCTGCACAGGCCATGACTGGGGATCTCTAAAGGATGCTATACAATGGCAGAGCAGCCTTGTGAATTTCCCCTCCAATTTTGTCATCAAACTCCTGACATCACACACAAGAAACAGAGAGGGCTCTCTGATGATTTGCTGTCCCAGAAGTCTATTACAAGCCAACATTGAGACAGCTGACTCTACCCTGCCATCAAACCTTCAGAGCAGGGTTTTTTTGACAGCCTCTCTGATCACTTGGAGTGGTACAGAAGGGTTTTTGACAATGAGGAATACTCAGACACATCTATTGTCCCATCATACTCTTTCATAAGAGTTAAAGGCCGTCTGTCCATAGTTTTCATGTTCCTGAGCTCTATCTGAATGTGAGACAGGGCAAACAGTTCTCTCTTTTAACAATAGCTCTGTGTGACATGATCACTAAAATGTTTTAAACCTTTTAGGTATTAATATTAAGTGGATTTATATTGAATAGGTCTGTCTAATGAATCAGCTTATTGTATTCACTGACAAAGTCATCAGCATGAAGGAAATGCCATTATCTGTGCAGCATTCTCTCACTTCTCTGAAGAGGAGCCCTTCTTAGCAGCCTTCTATTCTCTTGATGTCGATTATAAATCATGAGTATTCTGACCTCTGCTGCATATTAGCACTTAGAACTTTCTAATGGTTAGCTCATAATTATGCTTCTTCTTTGTTTTCTTTTTATTCTTAGTTAAAAGATAACATTATTTCAGATCTTTTAATTCCCCAGGTAGTCTATGAGGACTTTCATGTGGGAAAATTAATTTGGGGAGAAAAAAAAAGGAAATTACGTATTTCTGGAGAGTCTTTCTCCTGCTAAACACTGTCATCTCCACTAAAGTATCTTTCAATGTGTATTATCTAACTGGTTTTATATGATCTCATTTAATTTGAAATGACTCAAGAAAAGTAACAAGAACAGATATTACAATAACTTGATATAGTCTGACTTACTCTGTCTGATTTCTAGAAGCCAGTAGGTGCAGCTGAGATCAGGTTCCTATATTGGCAGGCCTGTCTCAAAGGCCATAAAGCCAATGAAAGTTTCACTCCCAGCCCTGTTGATATCAGGATTTCAACAGGCTGTAGATTTCAAGAGTTTGGGGTTTCCCATAACCACTCCCAGTGATCATGTATTCAAACAGGCTGATATTTTAATTTTGCTTTCTTCAACTATTATATCTTCCTCTGGAGCATTCACCACTGTTCCTATGCTCAGGAAGAGCAATATTATGTACAAATAAAATATCCCTGGTTACCTTGGGTACAGACATTACAAAAACTGAAAAAGTATTGAATGTAGAGAACTTGATGTCCTTCAGATGGGATAATTAAGGTTTCTTTACTAGAACTCAAATCAGCCCAAAAAATCTGCCTCCTTTAACCCATGAACCTGCTGGCAAATTACTTTGAAAATTAAACCAGAACCACTGCTTATTCAGACCTATTTTCACACTTCGAACTGGGCTAGTGGAAAGATCTCTATTAAAGAGAAAATCTGGATTAAAGAGAAAAAATACAACATTGGTTCAGTAGTTGAGGTTGTTCAAGGTTGTTCAGTAGTTCAAGGCTGGGGAACACAGGGATAGTTTCAGAGATGCTGCTTGGGGTGAGGGTAGAACAGGCAATTTTTGTCCACAGTCTGTTAGATGGAGTTGACATACACATCCTGCCGTCCTGCCTCTCTTTCTGTGGTAAAAACTGTGCATAAATAATCTAAAACCATGCTAAAAAAGACCTGAATAAGGAGCTTAGGTGCCTCCATCAGATTTGATCCTCATTTTGAGAGATCATTTTCAGTTGACCTGTGAAGCTGAAAACCAACAGAATTCTTCATGTACAAAAAATTACTCCATAAGGCAGCCAGCAACTATTTGATGTAAAATGAGGGAATAATCTGCAGGAATATGTTTTGTTTAAAACATTCAGGCCCCAGTTCCATATTTTCTCTCACCACACAGAGATATGTCTAAAGATCTAGTTACAAACACTTCCAGACCTCCAAGTCAGATCTTTTTCATACACAGAGAAAAAGATAGAGAAATGGTGACTAGAATTGTGGTAAAATGGAATATTAATATTGGGGTTTTTAGAAAAAAATGGAGGTAGGAAATCCATCTCCTGCTCAGGTTTAAAACCAGCCCTTAAATCCTTGCAATCTCTTAAAGATTTATCTTTGTTTGTAGGAACACAGATCCTCACAAAGTATTTTAATGAAAACTTCGGAGAGAAAGTAACACTTGACAAAATGGCCCTAAACCTGCTGCTGCGTGCATGTGCTTTCAGCACAGAGGAAAATTGGCAGAGATTCCACACCTAGCACAAATCAAGCAGAGATATTCAACCAAAAAACTCTCACACTGCAGTGAGTCACCTTACCTCAAGAAGTGACTTTATCGTCCTGGCAAAATAAGAGAAATCAGTCCCCATTTGAGACTAAGAAATCTTTTTGCATTAAATTTTCATCAAACACGACAGATACTGCCAAAAAGTTTCACTTTTGACAGCTCAGCTTTTATTGTCCCTCTGATCTTCTCTCTTAATGCCACCCCTCACAAAAAAAACCCCAACACAGCATATTCTCCATCATCTCTGTTGACTGTAATTTCCAAGTAGCTTCACATGAACTCCTACAGTAATGAACAGTAATTAACACATTCTCTTAACTCATCTTAGAATTTAATGTTGAACTCAGGCAAGCAGCAAGGACTATTAACTTTTATGAGTGTATAATGACAGAACAAAACCTCCAAGTGTAAGTGACCTCTAAGAATTGTTTTGATTCCCAGCCTCTGAGAAATAAATAACTAGTGCATTACATCATGCAGGATATTTATCTGGGCAAATAAATCAAGTATGTTAATTAAAAGTAACATCCCAACTTCTATAAAATTTGGCTGCAACTATTAACCAGTTTGTTTTGCCATCAAACTGATGAAAAACATTCTGGCTTCCTGAAGTCAGAATATATCTCTTTGACTAACACCTTCTAACTTTGACATACACCTCATGTGATTTAATTTTTCTAAAATGAAAAAGAAATAGATTATCTTATGACAGAAAAACTATCCAAACTTTTGCCTTCTAGCAATGAAAACAGCAGAAATACCATTGTAAATTCTGCCTTAAATTAAAATAGGGAGCAATCACAACAAAAGTAATTTAATCTTGAAACAGGGAGAAAAATATTTTTCCTATGTGTTGAGGGTTAGATTTGTGCTGTCACGGATCCCTGAATCAGTGTGATGGGCTGACCTTGGCAGGATGTCAGGTGCCCGTCAGAGCCACTCTGTCACTCCCCTTCCTCAACTGGACAGGAGGAGAAAAATGGCACGAGAGGCTCATGGGTTGAGCCAGGGACAAGGGAGAACACTCCTCAATTATCATCACAGAAAAACCATGGAGTTGACTGAGGGATATTAATTTAATTTATTACCATCCTAATCAGCATATGATAATAAGAAATAATAATAAAAAAAATCTTAAAACACCTCACTCCCACCCCTCTCTTCTTCCTGGGCTTTACTCCCAATTTCTCACCCTCCTCTCCAGTGCTGTTGAGCTGTTGGTTTTTCAGGTGCTGAGTCTGAGGGAAGCTGCTGTCCCACAGCCAGGAGGGCTGTCACTGAGATCATCACTCCTGGTGGCTTATGGGCTGGTTTTATCACGTGAAAATAAGACTATGAAGCATGATTTCTTTTTCTTGTTTTGTTTTGTTTTGGGGTTTTTTGTTTGTTTTTGTTTGGTTTTGGTTTTTTGTTTTTGTTTTTCTTTGGTTGGGGTTTTTTTAGTTCATTCTATTGTGTTCCTTAATGTGACTCTTAAATCTAAGTGTCTCTGATGACATGACATTCATGGGTTTTTTTCTGAGAATTCCATTTAGAATGATCATTTTTACATTATAGATGCATTGCTAATGATAATAAAGTGTGAGCCTTCTAGACCTTTTATGTTTCAACTGGTAATACCTGCTTGAGAGTTTAGTGGGGAAAGGAAGTTCTTGCTTCTTTTTTTTCTGTATTACCCCACCATTTTAGACACTATCTCTGAGAGAATAGCTGATTTGATTGAAAGGTGTTTGTGCACTGTGGATTTTTAAATCCTTCACTTCTATGGTTTCTTCCCACACAGCAATGTACCACACATTTTGCCAGATAGGATAAAAAAATCTTTGACCAGAACTTGTTACTGGTTTTGCTCCAGTTCAGGTGGAATTTCTTGAAGTAAGTGAGAGATTTGCATGAGTAAGGACTGACTAAAATTAGGCAAGAGCCTGAGAGATTGACCCCTATTGAGATAGAAATAACTGCTCTTTAGCTTTTTCACTGCCTTTATATAGTTCCTTCTTTTTGCTGTACTGCTTCCCAGACACGACAGTAATACTCTGGTCTTAATGCTAGGCACTCACACATAACCTATGGAGCTCCAAAGCAGTCTCATACCAAACCCACATTAGATCTTCTTTAATGTATTCCAGTCTAGTTCTGAGTAATCAAAATCTCCTTTTTGTATTTCCCAAGGCTTCTCCTACATTTTATATTTTATTTGCTCACCCATGTCACAGTGTAACTATTTCTTGCTTGGACACATCTTTGAATATTGAAGTAATTAGTTTATTCCTTTCAACTTTTCCAGTGCAGTCAGTAACAATTGCATCATGCCCATTTCTCTAAAGTCCACTTACGATGTGACAAACCTTCTGCAAAAAACAACTGCCATTGCAACCCACATGGAAATGCACTTGGCTGTAATTACTAGAGCAGCGTAAAATGGCTAATAGAAAGAAATGACTGAATGAAGCATAATTATGCTTAACAAACTAACTTGAAGATGTTGTTTTCTGATTAATGAATGCATTGAGATTCACTTACACGCCACCTTCTCAGGGTTTTCTGTAAAATATCCAGCACGATCTTCTGAAATTATGTGAGAAATGGCATGTTTTTTCCTACACAGAAATCGATTTTGGCCCCCAAATCATTTCATGGTCTTTGACCTCAAATGACTGCCCTGAACATGGATTTTTCCCATTACCTCTTTTACTGCAAATGGAAATATCATTCCCTTGCTGTCAGGCTGTTATTGCCAAGGGCTGTATCCTGGCTAGGGCTGCATGTAGGCAGCTACCGGTGAGGGGAAATTTGCAAGTATAATTCTGTTTTGTCACCACTCAAACCACTGAACACAATCCATCTAAGCAAACATAACTCTTGGAAAAGAGAGAAGAAGTGAAAAACATCTAGGGAATAGTGTGAGGAGCCCTCCCCCTGAGGAGGAAGCAGCAGCACAGACAACCTGTACTGAACAGATTGCAAGCCCCGTTTCCTGTTCCCCTGCACCTCACGGGGGAAGGCAGGTGGAGAAACTGGGAATTAATTTAAGCCCCTGGAGAAGGGAGGGGTGGCTGTAAGGTCTTTTAGGATTTGGTTTTATTTCTCATTACCCTACCCTCATTTGACTGCTAATCAATTATACTAATTTCCCCAAATTGAATCTGTTTTGCCTGTGACTGTAATTGATAAGTGATCTCTCCCTGCCCTTTTCTCAGTGTTCCTTTCATTATATTTCCTCCTCCCTGCCCAGCTGAGGAGGGGAGTGAGAGAGAGGCTTTGGTGGGCACCTGGCATCCAGCCAGGGTCAACCCCCCTCACTAGGTTTTGTCAACAGTGTGTTTTGCAACACAATTCCACAGAACCCAGATAAATAGTGAAAATCCTGTACTTTGATATGGCTTTTTGTTGGTTTATTTGGCATGGTTAAAAACAGTTCATAAAAGACCTGACAAGCACAGCCCCTCAGAAATATTTGAGGAGAATTCTTTTACCTACTAGAATCATTATCACCATGTTTCATGAGTAAGCACTGATACTGGAGTAGTGGCAAATACTCTTTATGCCTGTATTCCAGCTGGGAATAGAGCACATGCCCTGGAGCAGGGCTGTGCCTCACTGCTGCCTGGGCAACATGTTGATGTTCACCTCCAGCATTTCTACACAGGCTTCTGTGAGAGATTTGTCACCTCGTGTAGGCCCAGGGTGGCTGCAGGTGCAGGAATTCACTCACACATTAGGACTGGAGCTGTGCCACTCAGCAGGACATGTGTTTTGACTTTCCAGATTCCAAATTTCTAGAAGCAGATGGGCACTTGACAGTGGGTAATCTTGGCAGTGTGGTCTCAAAATCATTAGTAAATTCCTTCCTGCTGGTAGGACCTGGAATGCTGGTGATTCCCTCAAGCTTCCTGCTCTCTTGTGGCACCTGTGTGTTTTGGACATTCATTTCTCAGTTTCTTCCAAGGTGTTGAAAATACTTTTTGCCTGGCATCATGCAAGGACATGTAGATATTGATCCTGCTAGATTGTTGTTTACTTTCATGGATCAAAAAATGACTGGTCTCCAAGTGGCTGCTTCCAACTCTGCACTCCTAATGGTGTAGATAGAATAAGGAGGAGAGCTGACTGTGTAATTATGGATGTAAATTCTGAAATGTCTGCAAGTGACAGATTTTTCTTCCATCTTGTACTCTCAAAACCTCCAGTTCATTTCTGTCAGCAAAATGGCTATAGAAAAACTGAGGGAAAAAATCAAATCCTTGGAACTGCATATTTTTTGCTCAAGAAAATGATATTCTACCTTTTAACTGTGCCATTGAAAGAATTCTCAAAGGAATTCGTGAGCAATTGTATATTTTAGGATCTGACACAATCACAGGAGACAGGCTGAAAAGTGAGTAAGGATATACATGAAACTGCCTTGGCCCAGATGTTGGTATTCACAGTGTGGCAAAGGCAGCTTTAGGGGCTGGAGAACAGGATGCATGGGTCCCTTTCCTACATACCTCTAGCAGTCATGGTCTGTCAATCTGCAGATTGTACAGGAGACCGCCTTTAATTTACATGGAATCTTCAGCTCAGTGGAGCCCCAAACGCAGCCTCTGTGGCTGTCATGCAATTATTGGTTTCAAGGACAATCAGACAGGGAAAAAAATTAACTCAAAGACATTTATTGATAAAAAAAGAAAGGAAAAAAACCTCTCTTTATATAATCTTACACTCGATTCTCTTTCTCCTCTCCAAAGTAGTAGTTTTGAGCAGTAGGAAGGAACTTCAGAATGATTTAAGCTTGGTACTGAAATAAAGAATGTCTGGTTCCAGGGATTGCAGCAAAGAATTGCTCCTTCTTTGTCATTATTACAAACCATTAGATGCCAATGTCTCAGCAGTAATAATGGTTCACAAGTGAGACACTGAGCTCTTGGCAATCCTAAAAGTGTCTATCATATTTTCAGCCATGACCCTGATACTGTAGTAAAATGTTAAAAGCATTAGGAATAATTAAATCCTTACCTTATTACATATGGACTCATTTGAAAGCTCATTATTTATGTGGCAAGTACTTAGAATAACAAATTAATCTAAAGTGACACATCAGAATAAAGTAGGTAACTCAAAATGAAAGCCAAAATCAAGATTAAAGAGGTAAGACCACCTGTATTTATATTAAACACTAGTAAAATATTTTGATAAATGGAAGATCTTCAAATGGCTGTAGAAAAGCAAAGAAAAGAATGAGGATCACAGATAAAGTTGGAGTTCATTGAGAATTTTTGTGGGAGAAGGGTGCAATATCCAGGGAGTCTAGACAATAGTTTTGTATGTGGCTATTTGTTTAAGAAAGCCACCTGGGAACTTTTCTTTACCTGGCCAGATGTCCTAATTAGAGCATTACAGCAACATTTTCCTGTATTATGATTATCTTCTCTGAAGTGTGGTAAGGGGGCCAGGATGTCATCTTGGATCCTTCGGCGCTGTTCTCCCAGGAGTTTCAGAGGGGAGCAGGTGAAGGAGGCATGGGGCTCACAATAGACAGGGGTGCCCTTTGAGACACAAGAGATGCATGTCCTTGGGGAGGAGGAATCTCATTTGTGTGCCCAGCTTTGCTATCAGCATGAACAAATCTGACTGCTCCTGCAGCCAGTGGTGGTTGCAGCTTCTTGAAACGGGCTTCGGAATATTTACTGCACAAGGAAATTTAACTGCTGCTTTTTTTTTTCATTGCTTTTTCACTTTGTTTGGGTCATAATTCAACAAGGCATTTAAGCATTTCAAACAGATGAATGCTTCCATTGAATTAAAAATTAGGCATGTCCTTAAGAACTTTGCTAGTTCAAGGCCTTAATCATAAAATGGCATAAATAAGGCACTGCAGTGTTTGTGTGAATCAGCAAGATTTACCTCTTTGAATCCTCTGAACATCAGGGCATGGGTTCCATCCAAGGCCTTTGCGTTTATTATGAGATGTAGTTCATTTCAGAGAAGTACAGAAACATAACTTCCTGCTCTGTAGCCCACATGGTATAGGTGCATACAGACACAGAACATAAACTGGAGCTGCTCCTAAAAATGTAAGGCTAAGTAGCTATACACGGGCAGAGTAATTTAGGAGGATGAAGAATCTTTAATTACTGTTAGAATTTTTAGATACTTAAAAAGTATTCTGTTTTTAGCTGAAGCATCAGAGATTGAGAGAACAAATAAGGAAACTTGCAATTTAAAGTAAATAAAATAGAATGTGGGACCATAATAAACACAGAATAAAAAATTTGAAGGAATCATCTTAAACACCTCAGCTAAAGGAATGTTATAAGTTCTAATTAGTTGTAGTGGACATGGACAGTTGCATTACTAAAGAAAACTAACGAAAGAACACAACTTTACATGATGACTCAAAACCTCTCAACAGAACAGCCACTTTCCTGTGAAATAAAATTAATAATTTGCTATAAGTGTTTTATTTTTAAATATAAGTATTCAGCCACAAGTAATTTTGAAAGGAATATTTTATTCTTTAGGAGGAAAGTAAGAAAAAAATCCACATAATCAGCTGCCCACCTTCAAATGGACTTTGGGGTTGGAGAATTTGAAAGGGTAAATTTGTGATGCTGGCATTCTAAAATGCAGAATTTCAGACTTTTATTCCAAAGTTTAAGCTGCCCACTGTCAAAATCAAGATCATGCATGAGAATTTTCTTGTCCCTGCCAGAATGCAAAATGATACAGCTGCATAAGAGCACTGCATATGGAAGCAACAGATTTTTTGTTTTCCATCAGCGTAGTGTGTGATGTTCTGAGGTATTTTCAATGCATGTGTTACTATGCAAATCTGATACTTGTAAAGTAAAATTCATACAAAATATCAATTTTACCAAATTCCCAGTAACTCAGCAGTTAAATAGAAAAAAACCCTGTGGATCAGATTAAATGTTATGATAAATTGTGACAATGAATTCTGAAGAATAAGCAGAACAGAGTATTTGCAGCAGTCAGACCCATACATTTCATGGAGTTTTGTTTTATTTTACCTTTGAGCTGCCCATGACAAAATCAGTGTGAGATTGTGAGCAGAATGAAAAAACAGTGAGAATATTACTGAATCCACAAGAAGTGTCTTTGATGGAACCCAATTAATGTATCCTTTATTGCCCCCTGGGAAGCTGGAAGAAATCTAATGAACATCCTGACCCTATTCCAGACTAATGTGGGGCTGGATTAAAGGCATATATTCTACACCTGGTTTTAAAATATGTTTTGTTTAGTCTGTAACTCCTTTTCTTTATGTCAGAGTCAGGCAATAAACTACCTCTGTTGGAGCTCTGGGAATCCAGTTTTCTGGCCCTGTTATTTTTCAAGACACCAACATCCATCACCAGTTCCAACTGTAAAATGTAATGGACGTGCTCAGTAGCCAGCGTGGTCTTCTGCTGGTTGTTGTGGCTTACGTTGGGCAAGCTGAAAAGTTAATCCTGCTTTCTGCTTGTTGCAGGCAATCACTATCTGTCATTCTGCAGGGACAGAGGAAGCTCCTGGAGTTGGAAGAAGCTCTGCTTCATCACGTTTCTATGAGTGTTGTTTTCATAAGTTATATGGCTGATGTGATACCTACTGGAGAAATTAAATGCTATAAACTACTTTCGGTATGGTACCTTGGGGTGACATTAAAGAAATAATTGTAGTAGCCAGGTCTGAAACCCATAGCCATAATAATCTAAATTTGTATTTTAATACTTGTAATATTTTAGGAGTGTCAAATGCAGAACCGTTACAAAGAACATGTGTTTTGCATATTTAGTTAATCAGGAATAACTTAAACTTTCCTTTATCATTAAAAACATAGGAAAGACATGGAGAGAAAATCCTATAAAATTAAACCATTACACCTTTATTTAGTATGCAATCACATCAAGAATAACCTCACTGGGAATGATCATGTCCCACACTGACAATGAGAGAATAGTGAAATTACAGTAATGGTGTACCTGGCTCCATGTTAGCTGTTTATATGTTGATATTTTTAATGAGGTGAATCAGTTGGGCTGAGAATTCAGGGAGTCAATGGAAAACCAAAATAAAACAAAAAAATGGAATTATAAAGAATAAATAATACAGCAAAAGGAATAGATGCAGCAAAGGAGGGACAAGTGAGGCTTCAGATAAGTAAATTTTTATCTTAAGGCTGGTAATTAGGAGGAGCTGCATTTCTCCACTGATCTTTGTGCAATCAATTTCCTGACATCTGTGAGGATTCCCTATGGAAAATATGCAATTTGAGTTTGTGTAATTCCACAGGACTGCTGCTTGTGACCTGAAGAGTGACATTCTGTACTTACTCTTCAGTTCTGACTTTCTCATCCACACATCCTCATTGCTATAAAACTTACTTGGGATTCACTCGGGTTCCACTCAGAGCTGTGCCATCATTGCAGCCCATTTGGATTCTTCTGGAGATGCCAGTCCTCTGAAATTTCTTGGCAGACAGAGCTGGTTGGAATTTGGCTTGATTTGATTTCACGTTAATTTAACAAGGACAAATGCTACCCCTTTAACGGATTCTAGGAAGAGTTTCCAGCAAACTGCAGCTACTGGTCAAGGGCAGGCTGTAGAGGGAATCAGTGCAGTACATTTTGTAAAAGATGCTACACTGGCTAAAATCCTCTCTGTCTCTGAGGAACAAGTCACTCAGCAATAAAAGCATTTTTAAACTGCTCCAATAACATGCCTTTATGGTGAGCTACTGGAAGGGTTGGAAGCATCCTGGCCAGTGGGTGGAAACACTGCTGTCCCCAGCCATGAGGGGAGAGGGTCCTCCAAGCTCGGCTGGATCCAGCAGCAATGGTTAATACATCCAGACAGTCTGCTGTAAAATGAGATTGCACATATTTTACTTCTAAATACTGTGTCCCATAGAAAAAGCATGCAAGATGTCATTTATGCTGCATTTTTATAGCTCTTGGTGGCTTTTCCTGGTGCTTGGAAGTCTAGACTGTCAGGTGTCTGTGCAATGCCCAGCAGTCACAGGCAGCAAATCATACTCAGTGTCAGGATGCATCAGACATCATGCACAAAAAGCTGTACTTATGCAAAATAACTCTGTTCATGTATCATTTCTCTTGCAGGAGCCACAGAGTCCCCAATAAGTGTAAAATCTTCCAAATCCTTACCTAATACAGAGTGGAAAGCTGCTCCTTTCCTCACTGCAGAATGTTTCACGGTGATTTTTTACAGCTGTTTTGAGTTGCTCCGTGGGTTAGATAGGCCACAGAACAATTCAGTTCTATTTTGAATTCAGTTCTGTTTTGAAATGTTGAATTTTAATGTCAAGAGACTGCTGAAATGTGTGTGGTCTGTTGACAGATGCCGTGGAGGAATTAGGAACCACTTTTGTCAAGGTGTAATTCATAACATTTAAACAAATTGACATGTTTTTAGGACTTTGCCATATGTTCCATTCATTCCAGAAAGGGTCCTGTCAGTCCCTCAGAGGTGTGACATACACACTTTGCAATGATTTTGGCTGTCTTTCCTATTTAGGCCCTGCCACTGATGGTCATATATTGGAGAGAGAAATACCTGAAAAATTAAACATATATACACTCTTTTCAAATCTATGCTTAAAAATATGTGACTTGCCCAACAGGTTTCTGAGAGGAGTGCAGGAAAACATGCCATCTTTACCATGTCCCAGCTTCTACTTTATGTTGAGAATTCCTTTCATTCTAGGCTGATAATGTGAAATAAAGACACCACTGATATAATATATGTGAGACCTCTCTATCAAGCTTGGCTGTAACTAGAATCTGTTCTACCTAAAATGTATTACTTAGCCAGGAGAGGTAAGATTTAGTCACTAGTAGCAGCATTGTCTGGTTTTCTTAATAAATTCCCTTCTATAAAGATATAAGCTGATTTAGAACATAATATTCTTCCTTCACATGTGACATTTTCTTGCAAGATCTAAAAATTTGTTTTGTTTCTTGTCTTTAACACAAAAATTTGTTTTGTTTCTTGTCTTTAACACAATTATCTCCCGATGGAAACTGTAGAAGCATTTTTATGTCTTTCTTGAGGATATTGGGGATTCTAAATTAAATTGTTCTGTAATTGTCAGAACCATGCAGGACCCAAAATGCAATGGAAGATGTCTTGCCTGTTTTCATCTTTTACTTTGGTCACATACAAAAGAATTCTGCTGTTGCCAGCCACTGCTGCCTCCCTGACCTCTGAAACCTGTAAGTAAAACTTGGAGCAATAACAGCAAACAGGATGTAAATGTGTCAGTCTGGAGGTTCTCTACTGCATCTTAGAGAGGATCCAGGGCCCCAGTCCCAGCTGTGCTGTTCCAGACAACACATTTATTACCTGTTCTTGCAGAGGTGCTTTGGATTCTTGGCCTCTGGATGATAGGTAAAGGGCAACATCCATACAGATACATCTCTATTTTCTAACAAGTGCAGATAAAATTTCTCAGAATTATGTTTTTCTGTCTTGGTTTGTTTAGCTGTTTGTTTTGGTTTTGGTTTTTTTTTTTCTCTTCTCAATTTCCCTCTCTCCACAGGAAAATTAATAATCGTTTAAAATGGAGAGGAGAAATGCAGCAGAAAAGAAAAATGAATTATGTAATCTAGAGAAATTGAAATCATAAAAGCATGTCAAGAAGATGGTCTGTTCTGCACACTCCCTGTTTTGGAGTCAGACATAAACACTGTGCATGCGCTGTTGACTTCAACAGTGGTAGAAGATACTCTTCAGATTGGGCTGTAGGTGTTAAAATGAGGGAAGATGGGGTAATTTCTTAGTAAACAGTGATGATATTTCACTTCCTGCTTACATGACTGATCACATTGGTCTGGATTTTCAGGTATGTAATTTTAATACTAAATCTGAGTGGTTATAATGCTAAGTGCACAGCGTTCAATGGCAATATACAATTGTTCTTTTGTGTCTTATTTGCCTCATTTTGAACTAGTTGTACATGCCAATCGTTTCTCAGAGACAAAGGATTTTACTCTTGACTACTTTGAAGGGTTTGTGTGAAACTAAAAGCCCCCTTCAAATTAGAGGGAGCAGAAAAAGCTCTTAGAAAGCAGTTAATAACATATCCCAGATAGTGTGTGATTTGATATCAGATTGAGGTGAATCTGTATAACAATAAGTTGAAAAAAATATGTGGAATAACAGTGCTTTTTATTCTACATTTGCTTAGCTGTGTTATTGTCTTTGTGTCCTGTCTATTCTTTCTACACTTCATTCCTTCTGCTCTCCTGATAGGTTAGATTTATGGTGATTTTTTTTTTGTGAAGGATAAAATAATGGCTTAGAAGCCGTAATTAATACTTTGTCAGTCATTTGCCCTAATGCCCACTCAGAGAAGGAGGAATTTTCAGGTAATTGTTTAACAACTAAGTCTGAGGTACATCTGTACTGTAGTTGAGTACAGACCAGCATTAGAGCTCACTGATGTCTAATTGATTAGTAAATTACTTCATTGACTCTCTTAATGGTTGAATGAACTAAAGGTCTGCACTTCATTAATGAATGAAGGCATGGTCTTTATCCCATGGAACACTTAACTTCTGGCTGATACTACAACTGAATATCTAAGCCAGACAGTCTTATATAGCATTTCTTTGGTAAAATATAGGAATAAATAAGCATTTTTTAAGAGTGTTCTTTTATTTTAAGCTGGCTATCATTTTCCTCTTTATGTCCTGCCTGTGGTTTTGTGGAATATATGAGTCATCAGGGGGAGTAATGAGAGCAAAAACTTAATTAGTAATTTTGCAAAGGTGATGCATGACAGAAGGAGCTGTATCAAACCTGGCATCCAGGGCTTGGGAAGGGCAGGCATATAGGAAATAAAACTTGTCAGAAATATGGATTAAGGCTTAATGGCATAGGATTAGTTTTTCAGGAAAAAAAATGTAGGCAGTAATCAGAACAAATTAAATCTCTGCACCTGTATATTTGCAGGTTTTAGTTGGTATGCTTAAAGCATGCAGCTTAGTGGAAAATTACAGTGATGTAGTCTGTGATTCTGTGAGGAGATCAGGTGGCTAAAGCAACTGGTAAGAAGAATTTTGTAGTATTGACTGGAATAGTCAATAATAAGCTCTGTGAAAACAGTTCCCAGACTAAGTTTTACTAGTCAGGAACTTCTCTCTGATATCTAAGTAGAAATGGCTTTTTCTTACTGTCAGCTTGTGCTTAATTAGAGTGTGCAATCTGACCACTAATCTAATCAGTTTAGCATGATCAGCAACTTGATTCCTGGAACAAGGAGACAGAACTTTTCCTGGCAAATTTTTAATCAAACAACCTAAAGATCCATAAGGCTCATCTTACATCACAGGTATTTACACCTGTGAATCTCAGCTGTTCTGGAAGCTGTCACTGATGGACAGTTTTCCATGAAATAAGCAGGCTTCAGAATCAGCACCTGCAGGCAAGCTAAATGAAAATGACAGAGTGAAGACCCCTTTTAAAGTGTGTTTGTTCAGTTATTTTTTTTTAACAGGTCTTCCAGCTTTTTTTTCCCGGGTCACTTCATCTCCCCAGAAGCGAGCAGCCCCATCAAGCAGATCTGGGATGTCACCTGTTAGCCTTGGGTTTGTTACAGCTCTCCAAGGCAATAACCATTACAGCTGGGGTTGTAAAACTTCCTGTTATATCTCCTCTCATCCCCGTACTCATAAATTCCATTTTGAGCTGACATTTTACATACCTGGTCTCTGTCCTTTTCAATGCACATTTTGAATACAGAGCTCATGGTAGTCGCTGAGATGTGCATGATATATTTTTCCTTAAAAGAAAATAGAAGCATGATAGTAACTTAATCTTTGACATGATAAACTTTGTATGAAGATGAAAACTAGTGGACAGGGTTCAAGACTTTGGAGCATGAAAGATTTCTGTGTTTGGACTATGACAACCTGGAGAAACACATACAGGAGGTGAAAAATTGTCCCTTGTCATCTTTGTGAAATGTTCAGTTAAAATAAAGTCTTCCTTGCTTTTCTTTGTCCTCATTGTTTATAGTACACTGCAAAATGTGTGGAAAACAGTTTCCCACAGCTTGAACTTTGATTTGCTTAATTACAAAATCACTATTAATACAGCTGTGTAATAAAATATTCAACGCATAATGTCTCATGAGGCAAAATGATTTTGTTTCTCAGTAGTACAAATGCAAAACTGTGGGGGTGTTTTATGAACACCTCCTTCTATTTAAAATATGTAATTTGAAACACTAAATGGAGTTTGCTTTTCAGATGCTTGGCATGACTATGTACATTTTAAAAAGTAGACACATTGCCTCCTACCAAGCAAGGTTCTATACTGAAGTTAGTATGTCTGATACGATGGACTGGTTCCTCTGGTTGGAAGTTAGAAGGTTTACTGTGGACACTTCTCTTGGGAAAGGTTACCAGACTCTATCAATTAAACTTATATCCTTTCATGGGTTTTGTGCTCCTTTGTTGAAGGAAGTTAGGCAGGGATGCAAGTGTTAGCAGCACTCCCCAGCACAGGGAAGAACATTCCCACAGTCCTCCACCAAACCCAGGGACGACACGCCAAATTCCTCCAGCTGGTGTGTTGTGAATGACCAAGATAGACACAGAACTACAGGAAGAGTGGAGTTTGTTCTGTCACAGACTGTGGCAGGCAAGCATAGGGCTGAGCAATTGGAACCACTGGACATCCTTGATTGCATCATTTGCTTTACCTGATAACATTTCATTCCCTACTGGGCTCTAACCTGGCCCAGCTGATGTCTTTTCCCAGGGTATATAAGGTAGTTTTACTGGTTTCAGAGTTAAGTACACTGACATTTTCTTTCCATCCTTCCAGAGGCTCCCTGAGTAGTTAAGGTTAGTACATGATCTCTAAGGCTTATTTTTATGGTAGTTCCCTGATATTATACTACAAAGAGAAGGGGTATCAGTCTACGTGTTTAACTGCTGGGGCCTGCCTTTGAATGACTTAAAAAATGACAATACCAACAAAAATCCTGAAACAAACTAGCTTTGCTAGAGCTCTTTTAAGGAAACATATACCAGATTAAACATTATAGTTCGTTGCTATTAAAGTATTACTTTATTGAAATGCTTTGGGGTTTGAATTCTATAAGTGAGAACTGCATGGAGGAATTATTTATTCCTAAATATGCTGGGATGATGTTTTAAGAAGTAGTGGAATGTCCAGAAGAAGTAGAGAAGGTGCTGCATGCATGCAGATGAGTGTGAATTGTTGCTGACTGGTACACATGGTTTATCTGTATTTTTTTCCCTGAATACTGAGCCTTAGTACTTCAAAAACAAACTTGGATATTTTAAACACACTTATTATATAGCTGTGAAAACAGAAAAGAGCTCTGTGATGAATGTTCATTTTTGTAATATGCAGTTTCTGTGTGTGTTAGCAAAGTACTTGTTGATGATTTCAAAACACTTTCCAAGGCCATTGCTGTTGCAAATTAACGTGTCAGGGTTTTTTTTAAACTTCAGTACTTGACTCATGCTTCCTCTACCTTTGAAGCTACAACTACTCTTATGCCTGGCTACCATAAAAAATTCCTGCTAAAGGGATTCGGTATGGTCTGATCTTTAGTCTTGCTTTTAATCCTTTTTCCATAGAATTTTGATTTGGAGTAATTAAGTAGTAATTTGAAAGAAATAAACTTAATTCATTATAATTTAGCTTTTTTGTTTTGGTTTTTTTTTGTGCATGTTATATGTATTGTAACTGAAAGACCTTTATAAGAGAGGCATCCCTCCTGTTTTGTAGCCATGGAATCTTAAAATTCTTAATCCAGTAACTTCCTCTAATCTAATACATAGTGGCAGAGGATTATGTTTTTCCTTCTTGACATATTTACTGTACATTACTCCAGGAATTAATTTCTGTAGAACGTGTGCTTGGGCTATTTAAATTGGATGTTATTTTGTTTGTAAGATAATGTATTGAGATTCTCAGGAACACATAAAAATCTACATCATTAAGAGACTTTTGTTAAAGTAACAAAGTGGGAAGCAGAGGCTGGAAAATCGTGAGTAAAAGTAGTTAAATAGATGGTTTATAGACTGAAGTGCTAAAAGATGTAACTTAGGCCAAATAATTTCATTGTCTTATTTCTGTAATTGAAGTTTTATATGAACAAATAACTGTACTGAGCTCATATAAATGGAGACTGTGGGGATTAATGGATTATTCTGTAGAGAGTGTTTATTAAATTTAATTTGTTTGTATGCTTTCTGCTGTAGAAATATTAGTGTGAATGGAACTGGTAAATTCCACCAGAACTGGTAAATTTCTGCAAGATGTGTTTTTAAACAAGAAGTGGCCCTATTCTCCACCAGTATTGCAGATATGTAGTAAATTTCCAACAGAATAGGATGGATGAGAAACCAGACGTGCTTGCAACTACATTATTTTGTTTTTCTGTAAGTAGTCCTTATACCAATAATCATCTACATTTTGAATTGCTTCTGATTTATTTAAAAAGACATTTTGAAAACCTTTAAAAATGGGGAAATTTTGCCTTAGTTTACTTCCTGCAAGTTACTTTAGTTTGTAGTTCCTGTCTTAGGTTTTGAAGAGATTAAGAATAATTTGTCTTGGAGTTTTTTGAACATATTGGACAGAAGTTAGGCATCAATGCCAGTTGCATTCCTCTGCTTAAGATAATGGGAGCTGGCATACACATTTAAAGGTATAAACTGGATAGAGGGAGGAAGGAGCAGTTTTGGAGTAGGGAGTAGATTGAGCACAATGTCCCAGGGATGATTCAGAAGCTGCTCAGTGAACTTCAGCAGGATTGTTGTGGATGTGCTGACCATGATGATGGACTTGTGTGTAAGATAGGCCTACTTCCGTATGGTGTAAATTTGTTTAAATTTCATGGCCTTAACTGTGGACCATCAGGCTTTCCAGGTTGTGCTGGTGTTTAACAAATATGTAAAAATAAGTTATCCCTGGTCTGAGTTACCAAACCTGACTTTGTTTCCCAGTCAATTTTCTACCCCATTTGCACTGGGTACAGTAAATTAGAGTCCTTTACAAACTTCAGTGCAGTGTTTTCTAAAAATACTCCCCCTTGCAAAAGATGCCTTGTGTGGGCTGTGCACCTGCTCGTGTGCAGTGGTGCTGGAAGTGCTACAGAGCTCTGTAACAAGCAGTGGCTCTGTTCTCCATGGAGTGAACGTGTCTCCTTCCCAGGCTGTGCTGGACCAGTCCTCTATCTCTAGCTGGCTGTGAATGAGCTGCAGACCACTGCTCATCAGACTTCCCAGCCTTTCCAAGGCAGAGCTGAAGGAAAGAGGAAAGGCAGCTTATCCCACAGAGCTGCCAGCTTGATTCAAAGGGAAATACTGCAACAAGGCTTTGTCGATGACTGTGCCATGAATCTAATGTTCCCCTGTGTTTTCCTTCTGCTTTGTGTTAGTTATTCAGACAGCCAGACTCAACACTTCCCTAGATAAGGACTGTTGTTCCATGCATGTAATATTTTGAAAATGGGGTTTTGCATTATAGTTACAGTTTTAAATGATGCTGTTTGCAGGTTGAATTTGTATTCATTTTAAAGGTAAATCTGAAGAACCATCTGCTCACAAAAAAAAAAACAGCCAATGAAATTACATTTCTCCTTTGTACTCTATCAATCATCTATCTAAATAGGCAAATGGGTAAAGGGGGAAAAACTATTTTAAGCCTGTTTTCTGTACTTATGCATTAGGAGTGTTAACACTGGAAAAAAAAATCTATTTGGAGCATAATCTCAGAGATATTTGGTATATATGGTATTTTAGTATGAATCCTCCCTTCCCCACACTGTGGACAAATGAATTGGCAGGAAAAAAATCAGAACAAAACTCAACCCTAATTTTGTCTTACTTTATCTTAGAAGTGAAAGGATATTGGGTGGGGATTTTTTGTTTGTTTGGTTTGGTTTTGACTCCATTTGCAAAGAAACCAACCTTCCCTTCCCAAGTCCTTACTCAGGTAGTTACAGGTTTTGAATAATATTCACTCTGAACTTCTACATTCCAAGGACATAAATGCAAGGATACTGGCAAAATGTGATAAAGATTATGTAAAGCCTGAGTATTCAAAAGGTTAAGCGTAAACAGGTATTCAGTATTACAGGTTGGATCCATATTCATGTCTCCACTAAATGCTTTCTTTGAAAGTGAAATAAGAAATTAAAGAACACATACATTGCCTGTTTGCTATTTCTTTTCATAGCAGCTTAAATAATTGTTGCTAGAAAACTTAAAAAAATGCTTTTTCAATATTCATAATATTGTACCCCACCCACCCTCAAGTGCAGAAGGCTGAAACCATTCAAATGGTTTTTGGGGCTTTTTTACCCCCTATTTATTCTCAGTCTCACCTTCAGAGTACTTGGACTTGGGTGGAAAACTTTGGACAGGAAAATGTTGGGTGTTTGTTTTTAAAGCAATTTTTCCCTTTTTTTTTTTTTTACTGTTAATTTTCTACTAGCTCTTGCTACATCATCCTGTTAGATTCTGCTCCAAGCAGTTTGGATTTAAACTGTGCTGTAAATCCGAGTTGCTGTTGTACTATCCTATTGTTGATGATTTGATAATGTGTATAATGGATTATTCAGTGTGTGTATACAAAAAAGAGTGGAAATGAGATGAGGGAATGTGTTGCTTCTACCTGTTTTGAGGGTGGTTTTCTCCTTCTATGCTGATGTGCAATTTGATGGAGTGCTAAGATGTGCACAGATTAAGGTTTCACAAGCAGAATTGATATTTATTAGAAATATGTTCTGATCTTTCCTACATGCCTTATCAGAAAGGATTTACCTTAAACCCAAAAATCAAGAAATGAAGCTCAACAGAACTGGCCTTCATGGTCACAGGCAGAGAATGTATGGAGAGCAGCTCTTAAGGAGCAGGAATTTGGGGTGTTGCTGGATGAAGCCAAATACATCCCAGGCTGCCTCAAAAAGAGTGAGCAGAAGGTGGAGGGAGAAGGTCCTCTCCCTTTGCTCTGCTCTTGAGACCCTACCTGGGGTCCCCAACATAAGGATATGGACTTGTAGCAATTCCAGAGGAAGCCATAAAGATGATCAATGAGGCTGGAGAACCTCTTCTATGAAGACAGACAGGAGAGTTGGGGTTGTTCAGCCTGGAGAAGGCTCCAGGGAGACTTTATACGTGTTCCAGTACCTAAAGGGGCACCAAAAGAGCTTGAGAAGGATGTTTTACAAGGGCATGGAGTAATAGACAAGAGGGAATGGCTTCAAACTAAAAGCAGGTAGGTTTAGATTGGCTATTGGGAAGAAATTCTTTATTTAAGGGTGGGGAGGCACTGCAACAGGTTGCCTAGAGAAGTTGTGGAGATATGGTAGAGATATTTGATCTATGTCAAGCTCCAGCAAAGCTGAGTAACTCACCAATAATGTGAGCTGAGGTGGTGTTAATCTTCTTTAGAAAAGGCTGGCAATAAAGGGAAATGTCTTCATTGCAGATTCCTTGTTTAAAGAAGGGTGTGATAGCTCCAATCATGTCTTTGAGCCCTCATCAGAATAAAAGACAAATTAGGTGCCCTGCAGTGTACTGTCAAGGGTCATCTATGGCCATCAGCAATCCCACTGAAGCTGACAAATGTTTGCTGTTGACTCCAGTGGGAGTAAGAGAAGGGGGCCTGTGTAATTTATAGTGAGATTTTCAATGGGAAAATTTCCTTTCATCTCAGTGCAATTACATTGATCCAGACATTTGATTGTAGCATACTCTTTATTAATGACTAGGTGACTGTAGCAGTGCAGGTGACTGCAGCTATTCTTTGTCCTGAGGAGAACTCAGACAACCAGCTCCGGTGGTTAGCAACCCAAGTTTAGCACGTAACTTTGAGAACCCATGATTCCCTTGTTTTGCCTTTTGCATGTTTTCCCCTGATTGGTTAATACTTTGTCCTATTGTTTTATGTATGAAGTTATGGATATTCATTTTCCTTCTTTAATATGTATCAGTTCTAGAAAGGTCCTTGTTCCTCGATGCCCCATTGGATCCTTCCCTGAGTCCTTCCTATGTGTTGTTCCCTTCCTGTCAATCCCGCCTGCTTGTCTCTATCCCATTGGCTGAGATCCCTTTCCCCACCTATTCCATACCCAGTATAAGATCCCTGGACCCTCCCACCAATTGGCCTCTTTGCCCTGTCTTTTCACGGGATTAAACCAGTGTGGAGCACATATGGAGAATCCTCTCTCTTTACTTCTTTACCTTCGCCTGCTTAACAGCGACAGAAGGATACAGCCCCTTCTGGGTGAGGAGCTCTACCCCTTTTTCATTGTCTATTAGGCACTGAGTGCTGCCTTCCAGAGGGGTTTCAGCATTGCCCTCTGGGCTTGTGTCGGCACACGAGGGGTAAAACCCCCTTCTGCCACCTCCCAGTGGCTGAAAACCTCTCCACATGACCTCAGCAAAGATTTTTAGCCCATTTTGACTTCAAAAATGTCATTTTATATAACCTATGTCTCCACCATTTTGTTCTCCTACAAATGTCCTGGAGTATTAGAGAAATCAGTTACAATGACCTTTTTGCCCTGCAGTTCTCATCTGGTTAATACTATTATATTTGGAAGGAAAAAAGGCCTCCTACAAATTTAGAAATTGAAATAGTGTTGTGTCTCTGTTTTTTAGTGTTGTGTCTCTTTTTTCATGGGGTGGACTCCTGTTCATCATGATGCGATCTCTGATAAATTTAATAGTTATGACAGCCTAAATTTATTTAGTTATACCTACAGATCCATCATAACAGTAATTTCCCAAACAAACCTTGGTATTCTGACTTGTTAGCTTTCTGCTAGTGCTTTACTGGGTTTATAAACTAACTCTGTAACAACATAGGAAAATTGTGGCTTGTTAATAAGCAATTTTCTTCTAAGAAAACATGTATTTTAGAGCAGAATTTGTTCAAGGGAGTAACTTTAAACCGTTCTTCAGGTTAAAGTATTACGTGGAAAGGTTTGCTTTGGATTATTGTTGTTCCATTTTTCAGGATATCGACTTAAAGCTATTTTTAGGTTGGCTAATGGCATAGCACTGGTATCTGCATGAGACGTGAATCCTGGTCTTGCTAACAGAAATTGTTTAATTTCTGAAAACTTCATTTAAGTTATTAAATAGCATATCATACCTCCTCTTCATTAAAATAATCTTTTTAGGTAGCTGGCAAATATTTTTTGTGTTCATGTTGCACGAAGAACAAGGAGTTTTAGTGCATATCTGCAAACTAATTGTAGTAGGGCATTTGCAGTTTTGGCTGGAGAAGAATGGATTCAGAGTTTAAATTTGCATGCATAACATGATGTTCTTGGACAGAAAACCATCAATCTACCTGTGGCAAGATATTCACCAGATAATAATGTAGTTTTTTTCCTTCCAATTACTCTTATTTAAGTTAATCATAGTTGAAAATATGAGATAATGCTATAATTTTAATGTTCTGCCTGACCTTCCATCCTTTCTATGACAGGACAACCATTTGATATTTCTTAATGAGCAATTTGAAGGAATAACACTTTTGGGATTAACAGCTTGAAGGACATGTAAAGGGTAGTGTAGGGTAGACAGAAAGGTGCTTGTTGTCCAAGGTAATGTTAAATGATCCAAGGAGAAACCAAATTCAAATAGTGATTAAATTGAATTAATTGAAATTGGGTATTTGTGTGCCAGATATCCCACTGAACATTTGGAAGCTGTGGTAAGTATGGCCCATTATGAGCCATGCAGTAAATATGGTTTAAAACAGTAGGGTGCTTGTTTGCTAGCTGACATATTTCTTTAGGGGAAGGACTCTATACCATGGAATTTGGTTTTCAGGTCTCATCTGTTAACTTGGGAAGTTCTAACAGTGTCATGATCTCAAAACAAAAAAAAAGTGGGTGTGAATGTGACTGCCAGTGGCTCCTGGATTCTTGGAAATGCAAGTCCCCTTAATATTAAGACAATCTGGCTTTGATTTAACTGTAAATTCTACACTGTCATAGTGGTTTTCCTCAATAAAGATAAGGCCTTGGATCTACTGTATAGCATGAAATATCTCTTGGAGATCAGTTTAATTACGCTCATATAAAATGCAGTTAAACAGCTGTGGTGAAGCTTGTTATTACTGCCACATATTAATGTTTCCAGGCCTCCTCCTCATGTGGAAGAGCCAACTTTCAGTTGGAGTTATTATATTCCAAATGTTTACTTAGTATAAAATCTACCCGTGTGAAGGATTGCTTGGGTGTGACAGATGGCATATTCTGCGATATGTAAAAGCAGTTCGGGGCAGAATTAATTTCTTTTTTTAAAAAATCCACCTTTTTATCTTTTAAGTGATTGGCAGATTTTTTTTTTGTCTGCTTTTTTGTCCTTCAGAATTTTTAAGGTTTTAACACAGTTCTCTGTATTTCTTTTCTTTCCCATCTGAAAATATTAATACTTGCCATTTACTGGTTTTTCTCCCCTATTGTTGAGGGTAGTTCTGATTGGATTTCTTTTTTTATTTCACTTGTGGACAGTCTAAATAATTTCTTAGGCTGTATGTAACTTCTGCACCAAATTAAATATGCCAGACAGGAGAGAGTGGGAGCAAAACTTCCAAGCTAAATGAAAAATGAGACCTGGTTTTGGTTTGACTGGTTAAGGTATGTAGTTAAACTAGCTGAGTGTACAAGCTGTGAAGCAGAAGGGCTGCTTTGGTGTCAGAAGGTATCTCAAGATGCTCTCCTTCTTTAATGGGAAATAGAAGGAAAAGTAATTTACTGCTTGTGGAACATGGAAAAACATTCTGTGAAAAAGATGGTTTTTAATGGATTAAAATGTGATTAAACTCAGCATACATATTTTGAGCTTTAACTTCCAAGTTTTTTTTTTTTAATATTATATCTGAAAGAGGAGCCATGTTAGATTCAGTGATATTTTTCAAAACAAGCAGTTAGTCTAAGCAGACAAGACAGACAGGATTAGAAACTGGAACTCACATTTTATTAGATTA
Organism: Corvus brachyrhynchos; assembly: GCF_000691975.1. Classification (NCBI taxonomy): domain Eukaryota; kingdom Metazoa; phylum Chordata; class Aves; order Passeriformes; family Corvidae; genus Corvus; species Corvus brachyrhynchos. Next base: position 2,091,683 of record NW_008238644.1, read on the forward strand.
TCACAGCTATAGTAGCACTGCCCTTGAAAGTATTCAGACTTTTGTCTATTTGAAGAAGTACTTGATTTTCTCATGGAACTAGCACTTGTTTTGAAGAAAGCAAGCACTTATCTAGTGAGTTTTTATTGCCAGTACATAATCCTAGACAATGTCACCTAATAACTCAGCTCACTTTTTTATTTTTGACACTTAGGCCCTCCTACAAAGCTTGTTCCAAAGTATGTCCAGCACATACTTCCATGAAGTAAAATTCTGTTTGTAGGTCTGGATTTGTCCAGTTACTGTGTAAGGCACTAGGGATATTTCAGTGTGTTATTTGTAGTTGCTGTGTTGCTAAATTGTGGGTTGACAAATCTCAATAAATAATTGTGAGTGTTCAATGATACTGCAGTTCCACCATTAGAATCTTAAACAGGCATATATATCTGCCACACCTTATAATAAGGTGCTATTTGAAGAGTTTAATCTGTGATTAGGAGATATTAATAATAAATAGTATCTCCCAATAGGGTACACAGGTCATTAATTACATAAGCTGTGGCTGTAGCTGATTCTCATAAATCACTAATTCCTACAGCCTTTCTTTTAAATGTATATGCAGTGTGCTATTTATAAAAGAAACAAGAATACTTAAAACATCTGTTAATCATCTAACCACTTATAAATTAACATTTAATCCAAAAGAAGCCTGATAAATATTCCTTCAATGTTTTGTTCATTACACCATTATGATTTCTTGTTTTCTGTAACACCTCTTGCTGAGTGTTGTAGAGAAGTGTTGCATGATTTGACTCAGTCTCTTGCAGACCTGGGAATATAATGACTGAGCTCACTCCTTGGAGAGTGATTTGCTGTGACTTTTAGTATTTTTTTTGTAGCTCATTCTTACTGGCTATGGAATGTATTTCTAGAATTAATCTGCTTTTAAGGAGGTTATTTGGGTTATTTTACTCAAGGAAAATATTTTAACTGAAAATAGATTGAATACAGACTTTTATTGTTAATACTCAAAATGGACTGCATGAATGTTTTTGTCAACCAGGCCAAGTTCCAGGTCCTGCCCTGGGTCACAACAGCCACCTGAAGCTCCTGGAGGTGCTGGTCAACAGCAGCTGAACATGAGCCAGATGTGCCCAGGTGGGCAAGAGGCCAGTGGCACCTGGCCTGTCCCAGCCATGGTGTGACCAGCAGCACCAGGACAGTGACCATCCCCCTGACTGGGTACTGGTGAGGCCACTCCTCAAATCCTGTCCAGCTCTGGGCCACTCATGACAAGAAAGACATTGAGGGGCTGGAGCATGTCCAGAGAAGGGAATGGAGCTGGGGAAGGGTCTGGAGCATAAGTCTGAGGAGCAGTTGATGGAGCTCAGCCTGGAGAAAAGGAGTTTCTAAATTGTTTTTACTAATACCTTAGATGATGTGATATATTAAATCTTAATAATCATAAAACGGAATGTGCACAAAAAAATAAAAGGAAATCATTTTGTTGTAATTTGTGAAACTCCCTTACACCATTCTGGGCCTGGTTTTCACTCAAATGGTCAAAAAATTCTATCTCTTTATCATTGCTGAGTACTGTTGTACATTTAGATCCTAACACCAAAATCTGCCAATATTCATAAATTCATGTGAACCAGAGCACTGATTTGAGAGACTGTACAACAATGTTAGCCATGTTCAAGATAATGAAAAGTTATGCTATCTCCAGTGCAGAACAGAGATAATGAAGCAAATTCTGTTTCTGCCCTGGAGTGGTTCTCTAGCCTGAGTTCAGAGGCCATGAAATGGCAGGTTATAGGGCTGATTCCAAGTCAGCAAGGGGAAGTCCCAATTACTTTTTGCACTTGAAATTAAAGCACTTGTTTCAGTGCTCAGTTATTTCAAGACCTAGTTGAGGAAAGCAGCTTTCTGCCTAAGGACTCTGAGCTGAGGTCCTACTGTGTTTTTGAAGATACTGCTTATAGACTACCTTAAGTGCAAAGTATTAAGTCTAAGAGTTCTGTTCTGAGCATTTGTGAAGTTCCTCTGCTGGCATAGTGCTATCATCTGCATCCCAAAATAATCTCATTAGTATATAATGTACCATGTGAATGAATAATATTTCAATATCCTGTATTTCTTAGAGTATAATGTATACACATCACTGGATCTGTGCACACTCCACAATGATATACTCATTTCTGAACAGCCTTTTTTGAATGATGTTCCCAGCAGACCCTGCATAAACAGTGAGCTGAAGAGTGGCCCCAGGGCAAAGTGCTGTGATATAATATCAGTGTGCCTGTGTTCAGACATTTAGCCAGTGAGTGATGAGAGTTTTAAAGGCTTTTTGTATTTCCCTGCTGAAAGATTTGAAGAGAGGAGCGGGGAAGTTTAGGCAATCCAAGTTATGTTGCCTTAATCCCTGGAGAGAAGGGGAAACCTGCTACTAGTGAAGCTCCTCTAGGAAAGACTCAGGTTCCTTTGCCAGACCAACTGTTTTCTTGAGATATTAATAATAAAGTTACTATGCTACTTTGTGCTCATATCCATTTTTGCAAATTAAGGACTTTGAACCTTTGAAGACTGATGGAGTGTGTCATTCCCTCGAACAGAACAAACAGATCTCATCATGCATTTTGGTGTTGCAAATACTATCATCTCAAAGATTCCCCTTCCGAGGAAACACATCCCAGGGAATGCAGCTCTTTTTTCTACCCGTGCTGAATGTCTTTTTATTGCCCATGTTAAATGTTAACAGACAGGCTTATCCTGGGCTGGCTCCCTGCTGTTCATGCACGCCTCAATGGCACTTGGGAAGAGAAAGCCGTGTGCTTCTCTGTCAGCCTTTTGCTAACTCTGCTGCAGCAAAATGAATTACTTGTCTCCTCTTTCCAGAAAGGTCATGCAATAGTTTTTCTTTATTGAGATGATCTGATCTGCATTGTGTGCACTCTTTTGAGGAAGCTTGGTCAGGCTGAACAGCATGATAGGGTAGCAAGTGCTTTTAGGTTTAAATCGCCATCTCTTTCTTGTAATAACAAGAAAAGCCAAACAAAAAAACCCCCACTTTGTCATGATGACAATGACCAGCAGCTCTGCTGGTTTTCACTGTCATTTCAAGCCTTTACTCTCTTTGTAGCTCTTGACTATAAATCATCTTCAGTGCTTGCTGTACACAGCACATGTCAGGACATATAAACTACTGATTATTAAACTGTTTTCCCCAGTCCCATTCTCTATGAAAGGCTCCTGTCTGATGCCTTGGTTTAGTAAAATATTTCCCTGTCAACAGGAAATTATTCCCCCTTTTGTATAGAGAGGAGATGAGATTACTTTGTCACATTCATGTAATACTGTATTCTTCTGGGGCATTCTATAGCTCATTGAACTTTGTGCAGCACAATAATATTTGATCCAAAGAAAATAAATTGGCTTCAAGCTATTTGTCTAAGATAGTAATAAGAAGGGAGAGGGGAATTTCCTGCATCACACAAGGTATTGTTGTGTGTTTTGTTGCTGTAATGAAGATTAGAAACAGAATACTCTATGGAGTTCAGCAGCAGGTGTCCTGGCTTCCTCCTATTGCATCCCATCCAGGAAGAGCTCTTCAGCTATGGGGTGATGGAATGCAGGCACTGAACAGGAACTGGGTTGAAAACAACAAACTCCTCCATTTTCCTACACTTACTTGTAATTTTTCACTTTTTTGCTCTTCTCCCCCCTACTCCTCATTACCAGCTTCTGTTCTTCCTTATTTGCTTCAGTCAAGAGTCTTGACCTACACAGACTCACTGCCTCATCCATACTCTCCACACAGATTCTGCCTTGTATTTTATGAGAAAATTGGCAAAATATGGATGACTCACTTCCTGTGATAAGTGTAGATATTTTTATTTTTCTGCTGGGTCTCTCTGCTTGTATTTTGGACATTAGATCAGTTACATCCACTTACTACTGATAAAGCCTCAAAAATTTCAGCAGTGTGTTTGTTGCTTCTTTCAGAGCAGGAGGGGAGAGGTCCATCTTTATGCTCTTTCTGCCTCATATGCCCCTGTGTGTTGCCAGTAAAGCCAAGGAGGATCACTGGATATGTGCTACCTATATACTTTGAAATCCTGAAGCAGGAATTTCTGTTATTGAGACTTTTTTCTCAGTATTGATGTTGTGAGTGTCTGCAGTGTTCTGCTTTTGCCACAACTGAAAAATGCAAGTTCAAGATGGAGCTCTGAAGGTGTTAGGGGATTATTCTTGGAGGTATTTATATGCCCTGGGCTTGATTTATCTCATTTGGACCATTCTAACTGAGAACAACACTGACAGAGTGAGAAAAGAATCAGGCCAGAAGATGCTAATTTACATTTTCAGCTTCAGAGCAAAACATGGATGTACTCTTCCAGGCAAATGTTAATAAGCTTTTGGTCTGTAAAAATGTAAATAATTTATTGAAATTCTACTGCATTTGCCGTGTTTCAGAAGAGCAAACATTAACAACTCTGCAATATGAAATAATCCCAGAGCAGTGAAAATGGATGCAACTGTGAATAAAATGAGTATTTTGACCATAAAATGTTATAATTAATACTAATGCTGACTGTAATTATTAAATGCAAATCAAAACATGAAGTGCATTTTTCACTTCAAATTTAATTTTAAAAAGGAAGACTTTGCTTACCTCTTTCTGCTAAATCATGCCTTCAGTTGCCAATATTATTGAAAGATACAGTGGCTGGCAGAATTTAGTCTGTTATTATTTTTAGTGAAATGTCCTTGAACGAAACAACTCTCCACAACTTCCATCTGAAATCATGAGCCTCTGTGGCATTTCAGTGTTTGAGTTGTTATTATTACGCTATTTATTCTCTAGGTCTGATCCTATTTAAAAGGGTGAAAAAAAGTGAGGGAAGCCAATCTCATTTCACTAATGTAGAAGTAAAATTTGTCTCTTTAGCCCTGTGAAATCTGACTTGTACCTGCTGTTGTGTGCCAAGATGAGTCAGGGGGATGGGGAGCTCTGAGCTGTCTTTTTCAGCTCTCTCTAAAATGAAATGGAGTGGACCAAATGTTACAACATTAAATCTCTCTCAAGTTTGGCTTTTGGCTTTTGTTACTATGATATCCAGAACTGTTAGTGCATTATTTATAAGTAACTTCTCATTTCAAATATTCAATATAGAACTGGCACTTTACTCCTGTGAATTTGTGTGCTGTTTTATTGTGAAGATTTTCAACACTTATTTCTAGTGTCACATTATGTAATATAAATTTGAATGTTGTAGAGTGCAATTGTTAATCTTTCATCTCTTTTCAGCAGAATTGTTTGGCCTTTCTCCTTTCTCATGCCCATCTTATTGGCTTTCTATTAGCAGTCATCTGTGATACTCATAGTGTGGTGTATGCATCAATACAGAAGCACAGGTACACAATGTCAGATTCCTAAAGGAATACTGGACTAAAAGTGGAAAAAAACTGACTTTAGGCTTGTTTGGAAAAACTGCCGTATTGTCCAGGTATAGACTATAGGTTCTTCATTATTCCTGTTTAAATTAAAGCTCTCATGTTTTAGTTCTGTGTAATCAGGCCTGTAGGATTTTATGTGCTGGAGACTTCTCCCCTTTTATTGCTCATAACTGCTTATGGCCACAAAGGAAGAAGCAGAGAGGGGATAGTCAGCAGTGTAAGAAACATATAAGCTTAATTGGGTGTTGCTAAAAGTCCTGCTGCCTCTTCTTAGAGTTTACTCATAGCTGGGGTATATTACAGTTTAATCATTCTACATTAGGTATTTCTGAAGAAAAACATTGTATAATAAAATTTTTATTGCATAGAAAGTGTCTTAGGCATAGTTGTGACTTAGACTGTAAATGTACAAGTTAGGAAAAAAACTTTGCATTGTGTCAAAACATTCCAAATCTTCAAAATTGTGGGTTTGGTTTAATCTGTTTCCTCTTTGATGATGTCCTCTGGCAGGCTGCCAAGTGTGGCAAATATCAATCTTATAAACCATCATTTGCCTGAGAAAGGTGATCTGACCTTAAATTATACACCTGGGACTTAAAGGATTTAAACTTAATTCTGGTTTCCTTTTTGGGACTGCGAGACTTTCATTCCAATTTGGAAGATATTTTTCTCTAGAAATTACTGTTTAATATGCTTGCAGAAAGCTCTTGTTAACAAATACTTTTTTCATGATTGTAGATGGAATTTAGATTTGGGTTTTTTGCAGTCAGATATTGTTAAATTGTTCAGAGCAATATCTTCAAATAGAAATAAACCTTCTCATTCATATCTCTTCACTAACAAGACTGATGTGTGCTACTCAGCCAGGTATTTACTTGTATTTAATCCACTTGATGCAATTGGTTTAATTTAAATGTGATATAATATTGCTTATATCTGTAAATATGTCCAGGGAAGAAAATGGGCATGTTCAGCAAAAGTTATCTTCCATAAGACTGTGCTGAAGGAGATTAATTATATTTCAACTGAGAAGTAATTCTATTTTCTAAACCTTTCCCAAAACCACCTTTTATTTTTTTCAAAGAATAAGAGTTTGCTTGCACCTTTTTCAGTTTTTGGGGAAATAGCTATATTTCTAAACATATTCAACTCTTTTGTGCATGTGAATAAATACATTTTACAATATTTTTTTCTTGTTTCCAACACCAATTCCTCTGTTAGTAACTTACCCTTTGAGAAGAACTTACAAGAGAAATAATAAAGCATTATTTTATAAATGGAATACCTAGCAATGATATTTCATCTAAAGCCTGACTACTGTAACTTAGCTTTGATCCTAATGTGCTACTGTAAATGTAAATTTATTCCTAAAGAGAACTTGGTTTAACTGTAAGTAAAGTCATGAATATATTTTTCTGAAGTATCCTGAATATAATGCAGTATATAATTTAGTTTAAAATGACAATTTAATAAGTTTTTTTCCTGGTAGACTGAACATGTAGTCCTCATGTAGTTTATGGTTTAAAAATTTTATTCTACAATAGAAGATTAATATTTATGTATGTACTATTTTAAGCCAGGGACCATATTTAAGCTGGATGTTGACTCACAGAATCTCTGCAGGTCTAACATAAAAACTTGCTGTGACAGTATTTCTCCTTTGGTGCTAGAAGAGGGTGCAGGTTTGTGTGGGTGTGTGATCAATACTGTCTGAGTCTGGAGGTTTGGGGTGCTGCTGTCACTGGAGAGACACCTGCCCACAGCTGCTGACCACTTCCTGTCCTTCATCATGTCACGTAGCTGAATGGAATAGGTGTGTCTGAAATACAAACCACAGCAGTGACTGGCTAGTAATCCATTTTAAAGAGGCCTAATTCCATATTTTATGGCTTTTCTTATCCACTTCTGGAATAGTTTGCATAATACCTTGCAAGGAAGGATTTTGTCTCAGCAGTGTGGAGTGAGCAGCCAACATGAATATTTTAAAAATACCTCTGCTGATCTACTGCCCTTCTGAAATATTTTAGAAAAGGTGGCAACCTTACTGAATATTTTTTCTAATGCAAATCCCAGGTGAGACTCATACATTATTCCTTTTGTTCTTTTGGTCTAGCAATTTTCCTGTTTCCCCATCTGCAAACATTTACTGAAGCAGGCATAGCTGATCAAAGATATTTAGGATTGAGCTCCTTCTGAATATTATAACCTTCCTAACTTCTTGTGGATGCAGAATTGTGTTTGTATCTTACAACAAGAAGCTTGTGTCCCTGATGATGATTAGGTCAAGGATCTGAAAGAAATATAATAGACATGGGATAGCTTTTTTGGGAGTAGACATTAATCAAGCTCATATTAGATAAAAGCAGTTTGGGACAAGAAAAATAAAAGTTCCAAGGCTGTTCTATCAGGGCCCCCCTCCCATTCTGCTGCCTCCCTAATGGTTGCATTGAGTGCAACAGAAATATGATGAGACAAATGAGTTCTGTAGGGCGTTGGAGGAATCTGAGATACGTAAAATCTCCTGTCTTTGTTAAATTCTGGAGCTTGTTTATTTGTGTCTATTTATAGCCATGTGATTAAACAATTATCTAGGGGAAGACTAGTAGCTGCTTCAGATGTTAAGTTCACATTTTAAATGAATTTTTTGTTTGTTTTTAACTAACAGCCTACAAGAACGTTTGAGGGGTTTCTTAACCCTGACTTTGGTATAGAATGGGATGGCATGGATAAAGTTTTATGAATAATGATATCAAGCTAATAGAAATCGATTAAGTTTCCATATGGAGAGGGTAGATGATATGCCTGATTCCTGACATCTCAGAGGAAGATTATTGCAAACCTCATCTTGGTGAAATGCAAGACATTAATTCTGCCTAGGATCTGCCATGTTTATAAAATCATGCAGCAAAATTTGGCTTCAAGACCCAATTTTCTTTTATATAAGAGGTAGTCCTGAGCCTGAAAAATAAGCATGTCTTCTGAGAAGGTGATAGCCATTACATGCAGTTTTTCAAGTATTAATCTTCCTCATGCTTTCAAGTAAAGCCAGTTGACTTTGCCTCTTGAAATGCATATGCAAACATATTGATTCTTCATATTTTTGAACCAAAGGAAAAGAAAGATATCAGAATAATTAACAGCACAGTATCTTTTAAAATTTCCTGGTGTAGGGATACTTAAATAGTATTCTTGAGTTGCTGAGAGGGAAGGAGTGATTAAGAATCAATAATAATAATAAGGTAATTTAGACAACAGGGTTGATCTCAGCACCTCTGTACTTTTCTCTGCCAAGTATGTTGGTGTTTGACTTGTGGTTCTATTCTTCTTTAGTAAAATCTCTTTCGTGGCCTTCTGGATCATTCAATTTTGTGGCTTCACTCCAAGTAATAGGTTTAAGTATTTGGGGGGTGAGAAAGTGATCTGGTGCCTGAGCATGCATGAAACAACCAATGGAGACGTGCTCTTTACCAGGTGTTTAATTCCATTCTAATGCCTTCTCTCACCATGGGGAATGATCCAAGAGGTCCATTCTTACTCTTACTTGAAATACGGAGGATGTAGAGGAATCAAGATGCCTGTTTGTCTTTTATTTCTTGTTACTTAACACGTTGCTGTCTTTGGGCAAAACCAGTCATATATCCATCTCTGGCAAGCCAGTGTGGAATAGGTTTTGATCTCTCACCACCTGTCAAGTAAGAATTTAGAGAACTTGTAAGTCTTTCTATTTTTCTTTGAAAATAAATGTCCTTTATGAAGAAATATCATATTAACACTAGAAAATAAAGTAATAAATAAAAAGAATGTAGTATATTAGTACAATAGTAAAAAGAGGAAAAAACCCGAAACAAACCTTCGGGGTGGAAAGAATCTTACATCTATTAAACCCCACTTCCCCCACACCAAAAACAATCTTGTGTAGGAAGAGAGACACCAGTTTCAAGAAGTTTTTCTACACCACTACTTTTCTTTGAGCACTTGTTCTGCATTTATCTTCTGGCAGATACTGTGCCCACGAACTCTACACCCAGTGAATGGGAGAGCCATGAATGGGGTACAGCTCCTTGCAGGTGGAAGGCAGCAAAGAAAGAATCTCTATTTTTTCTTCCTGCAAATACTGCTTTGAACAAGGTACTTCACATGATAAGCATTGATCTGAGCAAAATCAAATTTGAGTTACTTTTAAATGCTCATAGCTAAATATACATTACCTCTGCCCAAATAAGCTATAGTCATTCGTATTTATGTAAGCTGCCTTTTGCTGAGGTGCAAATTGTTGTGTGGGTGAGCTCATGCAGAGTTGTTTTTCAGATGGAACTGACACTATTTTATGAGGAACATGCTCTTGCTTTCCAGTGCCTCCTGCCTCTTTGCCGTCTCTTGTCTCTTAAGCCATTTAATGCTTTTAAAGAGTTCCTCTGTAATGCTGCCAAAGGCAGTGCTTGCACGGATTGTCTGCATTATAATTGCCAGTCACAGAAAGCTAAAGTTGTTTGGGCTACTGTTCTCTGGCACTTTACGTTTTAATTCCATTTTTTAACTGCTTTGTCGCATTCGTGAATAGTAATGAGACAAATGAACTTCTAAATATTGGAGTGCTTTTGTGGCCCATTGCTTTGCTGGTGGTGATGGGCTAGATTCCAGTTAGTGTCTCACTGGAGTGGAACAATGCACGAGTTCTGTGATAGCACAAAAAGACTGAGGAATTTTATGGCTCAGGGGGCAGAACAAGCAATGAGCACGCTTGAAAGTCTTACGGGTTTGGTTGCAGTTATAAAGATCTTATTTCAGAAGGCTGTGTAAAATATACCAGTTAGGTGGAGTCTGATTTTGGTATACATCTGAAAATGCAATACCTGGCAGTCGTAAGAATTCTGTTTGTTTGTTCCAACAAATAAATGGGTTCTCTGGAAATGGCTTTCTTTGTAACCTTTCTGTGAAGACATTGATTTCCCCTTCTCCATGGGCTGCTGCCCTTTTCATTAAGCAGTCTGCGTCTTTGCATACGTGGTATTTATATATTGAATACATATTTTAATATCAGAATTGGGAAGAAATTCTTTCAAAGCATTTTAGTGACTTCAGAATTTTGCATTTTGCACCATTCAAGATTTCTGCTGAAGTTTAAACCTCCATATGATTTGAAAACTTGGTAAACTCTGGCTGGAAAGTAAGGGAAAAATACAAGACCCATTGCTTTCTTGTTCAGTTTTTTGTACAAGCAACCGGAGTTCCCTGGACTTCTGGCAGCTGCAGTGACGTTATTCCACTTTTATTTGACTCATACCTTCTTTTATTGCATTAATGTGTGTAACTGTAAATATAGTTCCAGTTTTTTGGTTCTTGTGGGGACAGTTAATGGTAATGTGTATGTGGAGACAAGGGTGCTAGTTAACTCGTGGTTCAGAGAAATAACATTTTTTCCATTAAATGCCCTTATTTAAATCTGTAGCTGGCACTTCTGGGTTGATGTTGCTATTTAGGTGAAAGCATTGGTACAGGATTCACATTCCTTACTGTAAATAAATAATTCCTCCCTGTTTCAAATTTCTCTTTAATTTAGATCAGGCTTGACCAGGAAAAGCAGCCTAGCCCAACTTGGTGGTTGCCTGCAGGAACAGGTCAGTGAACTTCATGGTTTTTCCAAGGTTAAATGTGGATTTTATTTTCATATTTCATTAATTCTGTGCAGCCAGTACATATTGTAATGTGATACTTACCATGAAATAATAAACCAGGTTTGCTACATAGACTTATTCACTTACACAGCCTTCCTGATGTCTTATATTAATAATTTTCAAAGAACTAGAAAAACTGTACAAGGTTAACTGGATTCATTTAATGATTGAGTGATTTCTGCCCCCACAGTCTAGTCTTGGCTAAAAATATTTATCAAAAATGTTCCTTCTATTGTCAACATTGAGTTGTGCAAAGCTTGATAAAAACCAGAATGATTCAATGTAATAGATGTCTGTCAAAAATAGACTTCAGGAAAAATGCATGCATCAGTAACATTTAATTTTACTAGGAGCAGAAGATCTATTTTTCATGCAGCATATCTAAATGAAGAATCCTCTGCTACAGGAAAGCAAGCATAAAGGAGTGTGTCATTCCATACATTCTTTGATTCTTTAGATGCATTCTTTTGCTTCTAAATACCATGCAATTCTGAGCTTAAAGCTTGGTCCTTTTTAAATTCTATTATAAATATTTATCAGATTGAAGGAAAAAGAAATTCCACAAATATAAATATGTTCCACATCATTGCAAGGATGCAAAAGGCAAGAGTTGTTTCTGAAAGCTGTTCTCCAATTGCTTTTATGAAATTCAGTGCAGGGAAATTAAACTGGACTATCTAGGAGCCTGTTTTTAGAGGAGATTATTGTCCTGGCTCCTTTGTTTTTCATTTCTTGCAAGAGCTAAAGGTCCATTTCAATACCGGTTAGAAGGGAGCTGAGGAATGGCACCTTCTTTAGGATGGAGTACTCAGTGGTATTTGGTGTGTGACCAGAGCTGGGGTGTTGCTTTGGATGATTTGTTCTGCTGCTCTAAGAGAGAAAACTGTAGCTCTCCATCATTGTCAGGTGCTGATTGTTCTCAGTCAAAGACCTAATTACTGGGATACTGAGATGGTTCCTCTTTTGTGTCTTGATTTCTTTCATTCACTTTTTGAACGGTTAAACATCTATTGTGCTAGAGAGCAGCAGAGAAGCACCGATTTTACAGTTCTGTGGTTGTAGTGTTCATGCAGGCTATGGAGAAACTGTTTGTCTCTGCTGCAATTAATATTTATTCATATGAAGCCAAATCACCCAGTAGGAGAGCTGGAGAGGAACTGTTCCCAAAGCAGCCAATGGCTCATGAGGTGAAACTTGCCTGGTGAATGTAAGTTTAACCCAGGCTGGGATCTAAACCTGGCTCTCCTAAGTAAAATTACTTAAAGGATCCAAAGGTCTGAGAGTCTGCTGTGGGAAACCTGGGGTGGATCTGGTAAGGAAACCTGGTCTGGCTGTGAGTGTGGGGTGTGGAGGGGACCCATGGGGACCCGTCGGGTCACTTCAGCCACTGCTGCAAAGGGACTTTGGTCCTGGCAGTGACAGTCGGGGTGGTGTGAATGTGACCCCAGGAGTAGCACCTGGATGGCAAGACAGGAAAGCTTCCTTAACACAGGTGAACCCTTTGATCAATAGTTCAGAGATTCTTCCAGGACTATGAGAAATTAAAAGAAAAACCACTAAGAAATCACAGAGTTTCTTTTCATCATAAGATGATAACTTATTTTTCAATTTGATTTTAGCTGAAAGAAGGAGAATTTCAGACCCTTCTGATTTTAGCAGCCATAACCTTGAAAGCAATAGGGCCCTTATTTAAGGGGTTACAGAAACAGAACATGCATGTTAAGGAAGGAATCAGAATTTACAAAAATTTATTTTCTTGCTAATTATAAATAAAGATGGTAAAGGAAAATGTAGCACTTCTGCAGTATAACAAATAATACAATTAACTGCATTAGACTTTGCCTTGATGGAGACTGAAGGGAATCTTTGTCTCCTTGGATGGCTCCTTGGTGTCAATATTACCTTGTCCTAATAAGATGATCAAATATTTAAATGATGGAATCAGAACTTTTGTTTGTGTTTGCTCTAAATTTGGGTCTGTTATTCCACTTCTGAGTTGTGTTCCATGCTCTTTTTCATTGAGTCTTAATGCAAGCAATGAAACTATGAACACAGAAGAATGTGACTTTTTCAACCCTGAAAATATTTAGGGAAGTGGTCAATTTTATGCACAAATGTAGACCTATTCTTTTTCAATGGGACTGTTGCAACAAGTAAGGTTTAACAGAGATGGGGTTTTTTAGGAGATTTGGAGCTTCAGCAGTGTGGGTCTCTTTTCCTGTTGTTCTTTGGGATGTGAATTCTGTGATGATGGAGAATTTTAGCACAGACCCAAATAAGGAATTTGGGAAACTGCTGCTTCTGTAGTGTAAATAATGACAGTTCCTGGCTAATAAGATGATAATTTAAGGAATGGAAATGCGGTAGTTCTCACATTCTTGTTAATGGTCTGGGAGATGATAAATATTGAGTCTTTTTTTCCTTGTAAAGCTGAGAAGTGTGAGATCAGATTCAAAAGCTGGCTATTATTTCTTTTTATTTCCTGCCTATGGACTTACGCTGTAAGTTTGATGTTGTAGCTTGTACAGAATAAATGCCACAGCGGACAGAGTTTTAGGCTATTTATATATACAGGGTTTTTGTTTTAGGGGTTTGTTTTGCTTGTTTGTTTCAGGGTTTCTTTGGTCCATGGAGTAATGCATAGTTTCAACTAGTCAAATGTGAGTGCAAAAAGCATCAATGTATTTTTCACCCCTGCCATAAAGAATTGGTCAAACTTCATTATTCTGTTTTCTGCTTGTATGTGCCTGAAATCAGTTGCTCAGTCAAAACCATTGAATCTGCCACTGGAAAAGCATCTGTTTATGTAGTGTGACACTGTAGTCAGAGTACACCATTGTTGCACATCAATGTAGATTGTAATGTTTGTCTTGGAATGGGGTGATGGTACGAATATAGAGCTTCCCCTTGTGGAATTTTCATTCTTTGATTTTGTTACTTTAGTAATGCTTTGGTCCTTTGCACAATTGGTTTACTGAAGCAAGAGATGCCGCAATTTGAAATACGAGTGCAAGGTTTTTAAGCTTGTTCTGAGTTTGAATATTTTGCTTCATTTGTAGGAGGATTGTCATTTTTGCATAAAATGTTTTGTGTTCTCTGTTCACTTTGGCTGCTCTTGTCCACCTATCACCATAAGAATTAGTAATTTTACTTCCATGATTAGATGAAAGAAGTAGTAATTAATATCCAGGCTTGACACATGAATTGGCTATATGCAATCTTTTCATCAGTGTTTTAGTTTTATGGGGAATTTTCAGTTTTCAACAGAACAACCTCTTCTGGTTGCTGTCCTTCATTAAACACGACCCTAGGTGTCCCCCTTTCTTCACTTCAGTAATGATTTCTGGCAGAAAGTTGAAAGACAGCCTTTGCTATAGGTGCCCATTGTAGCTTTTGGCTGTCAGGGAAGAACTCAAGTGTTTTAAATTAAGAGGAACGAAGTACTGATTTGACACCTGATGATTCCAGCTGAATCTGTACTGATGCATGTGACTTGTTTTGGACTCCTTATTTTGTTGTGCTAAACATTTTCCCATGTGAGGCTTTGAGCAAGGCTTGTAGGTATTTTCCTACATCTCTTCCAAAACTTGAGCTTGAGTAGTTTCAATTCTGCTTCTTCCCATTACATTCCATGCTGATAATTCTGTTTGTGTTGATCTATCACAAATGCAGGTGGAGCTTTGCTGCCTTTTAGGGCTCACAAGCTTTGATCCGCATGATCAGGGCTGTGGTTCCATCAAGCCGTTTACCTAACATGTTTTAGGACTGTTTAGTACTTTCACAGGCAATTCTTCTTTGACTAGGAAAACATAATTTTGGAAGTGATATTAAAGCAGAGAAATCTTTGAAGCATCAGGAGAAAGAATTTAGATATTTGTAGCCTGTTGTATACAAAGAAAGAGCAAACATTATTCCATAATTCCTGCATTTAAAAAAAAAAAAAAAAGAAGCCCAAAGAGAAGACAAAACCACAAAACCAAAGAAAACCCTGAAGCAAACTAATAAAAATACCCAAAAGACCCCAACCCCCTCCGCAGTTAATTGTACAAAGAAATATGTGAAATGTTATAACTTGGCTTTAGCTGGGTCATGCTTTGAATTACCTGCCCTGCTTAATAATTTTTTCACTGAAATCTGTTTGGGGCCTTTTATTTCTTTTACTCCCAGGCATTAACTTCTATTTGGACTGGTAAATACATGAACAATCTGGCTCCTATTAGGTTGTTAAATATATAAAATAACTGCCCATTCTGTGGGACTGAATGATTAACTGATCCACTTCTTCATAAAAGGTTGGCATCATTCCTGGAACTGCTTAGTGATTGGATTGTCTTCATTTGTAGAGTAAAGCACAATGAGACAGTATAAAATGTGTCCCCTTGGAAATGATCTTGGTCTGGACTGACCATTCTATAGCCAGGCAAAACATCTCTGAGAGCTGTGCTGTATTGTCTTGTCTTCCATATATTCAAGGTGGATAACTGTCCTGCAAATACCCTTTCTCTACTGGTGCTTCATACTCTTAAACTGTATTTTTTATTTGTCATTCCTCAAACATTGCAGTCTTGTTTTACATGATTATTCAAAATCAAACTAAAAAAAACCCAAAAAACACTGCAGGACATTGGCTGTACTTTAGAGCACAGAGCCTGTGTCTTTTTAGGCTCTTATAGGGAGAACAGAGATTGCTAAAATTGATTGTCAGTTGTTAATACAAACACATCACTTTTCATCCTTACTTCTGTTCAGAACCCTTCCATAGAAACAAGGATGAATTTTCTGCACTGACAAGAATGCCTCATTCAGTGTCTAATATCTATGTCAAGTCATTGTGCATGAGTGTATTTGAATGGACTTATGTACATGTTTGAGGTTGCTTCAGAATTGACTCATACTGAACTTTTTTTGTTAGTGTCATTGACATTTTTCTTAATCACAAAAACATTACTGTGCTTCAAAGAAGATACTTGTTTAAATAAAATTTAGCCTGTGATAGAGAATTTTTTTCCTTTACAGGAACACCTCTTAACTGTTCTTAAGTGAACAGTGAAATTTCAAAAGTAAATGTGCCTTTTCCACTGTGTGACAAGCAGCAGTAACAAATAGCTAATGTAAGGTAGGAAAATTACACTGCATTTCAGTGTTTGTTCAGGCAAGCACAACAGTAAAAAGCTTAGATGCTGTTAGAATTGGGCATGATCGTGCCCGTACACACACACACAAAAAAGAGCTGAGTCTAAAGTTAGTCCACAGGTAATTTCTAGATTAAGCTGTTTGCTTCAGTTTTGCTTTCTGTTTTCAACAGAGAAGATTTCAAAAACTCTGTAAGAACTAATAAGAAGATTATAGTTAAACTTCAGAGAAGTCATACTGACTGTTCACATGCTTCATCCTTTAATGACTGTATCTTCAAAGCAGCAGTGGCATCTTCGTCTTAGAAGACATTTTATGAAGTCACTTTTTGAGGAGTGCTCGCTGGCTTTTGATATACTGGTCAAGAAATGATTCTAAATGCAGTCATTTAAGATTACAAGCCTCATATCAAACCATTTTCAAAGTCTTTCCATTGTCCTCAATGAGTTTTGGATTAAACAGTTTATCAGAAATTCTTCATTCATCCTTAAATCGTATTCATGTTTCCTGCCTTTGAGACTTTGCACTGTTATGTTCCTGCTTTTTCATCTTTCACTCCATGTCTGTCTGTTCCTCACGTGTTTGTCTATCCTTCTGCCAGACTCCTGCCACTGCAGGCACTTCCAGGCACCAGCTCAAAGAAGACTCCTCTTTCCAGCATTCCTCTCTCTTATTTCAGAGAGCTCTACCAGGCAGCTAACTTTCAGAGAGCTTGCCATCAAACTTTGAATCTGCTCTTTCAGAAGTTGAAAAGCTGCCGCATTGCTTATTGCTGGATAGCCTTGTGTTGAACTGGCAGCTCAGCCTTTGATCACACAAAAAGGACCTCACAATTACAATGTCTACAATGTATCTTGAGACTAGAACTTCAGGTATCAAATTCTTTTGCTTTCACTACTCTTTCTGAAGCCTCTGTTCCCTGCTTTCCACAGACAGTGAAAAAAATAACTGCTGTTTCCCCAGTGTGGAATGTTTTACAAGAAATCGATGTCATTAAGTGATTGCTATCTTGGCACAGCGGGGCTTTTCTGGCACTTTTCAAGACACTGAATGTCTGCAGTTATGAACATATGTGTTCGCTGTCTCTCAAGTACTTTAACACAGACAGATAACACTGAACTAAAAGAAAAATGAGACCTGTCCAGCTACTGGTTTACAGCAGTTAAATTTCATACTAATTTTTTGTAACCTTAAACCTAACTCAATAGGACACTTTCTGCCTTATCAAAAAGGTGGATGTCTCATTTCTGGACATATTCAAGACCAGCCTGGATGGGCCTTGAGCAACTTGAACTAGTGAGTGGCATCCCTGGCCATAGCAGGGTGATCACACCTAGATAATCAAGTTCCCTTCCAACCCTAACCATTCTACATTTCTATGATAAAAAGAGTTCTTTTAAAACTATTTTTAATAGCCTTGGAAGTGTTTACTAGCGCAGTTCCTGCTCTCATAGTCACATAATGTATTAAATTGCCTTATGCATGTCATATATTTGGTTTGGGCATTGTTTTCTCTTCATTATTGTGTTTTATTTTTCTTAGTGCACTTACAATTCAAACCCAAAGAAGCAGAATACTTGAAGTTAAATAAGGTCTAATAATTTTCTGCTTACTGTAATCTATTAAAAGGAAAGTATTTTTTAAATAAAAAATCCAAACAGCTGATATCATAGAATATGAAGAGGAAGAGCCTGTAATTTCTATTTAAAATGGAATTTGTGGTATGGTAATAAGTGGTAGCACACAGGTTGAAGTTGTCTTGAATGCAGCCACTAGAAAAACAGGTTCGAGGTTCAAAACAATTGAATCTACAGTGTTGATTAATTTATTACCTCTGATTAAAAGTTAGATATGCCTTATATGCAGTTAAGATTAATTAAATCATAGTCTCAAGATTTTTGAATCAGGTTTTTGAGCAAGGAAAATAATCTCAGACTGAAGCATTGTGTGAAAATAAAATTATTTTAAAATTCCTTTAAATCTTGGTTATTAATAAAAATGGTTTATCTTTTTTTCCTCTCCTCCTTACAAGCCTGTCCTGCTTGACAGCTTGGTTTTGTTTCTTGATGGTTTTAGTCAGTTTGAGGACATCTACAGACTGAAGACTCCAAAATATGTATCTGGGAAGGGGTTTTATTACATATTACACAAAACCATAAAAACATGCCTATTCATAAGCTGAATATTGGTGAAACTAGCAAATATATTTAAGAATTATAGTCTCCTAAAATATTCAGCCCTGGAGCATTAGTGCAGGTAAACATCATAAATAATTATCTTAAATTGGTTACCAAGGTAGTGTGGCAGTATTAAGTTGCTATGGAAATGTTTGGTTCCTGCTCAGACATGCCAGCACAGCTAATGCAATCTCTTCTAGTCACATCACTTCAGCCAGATAAAAATTAAGAGGGGGGAAATAATACCAGTCATATATGTGGGATACAAGTCAGGATTCTTGGAAAAGGGGATGTATAAGCCATAAAACTTACGTGCTTTTAGTTATCTCAAGTGTTCATGCTTCATGTCCAGAGCATTTCCCAGAAAGGAAGAATGTTCTTCATCTTGACAATTAGAAAGACAACAGTCATATTAAGGTGTGCATGGGTTTTTGGTGTCCAAGCTGCTGTGAATCAACTCACCTTCTCATATTTAGCAAATCTCCAACTAAATTTTTTTTTCATGTATTGTTGTTACGACTTAGATACCTCTCTCTAATGGAGGTTGTCTGGGATTATTGCCTGAAGTACAGAATTACATCATGTAATAGTAAAAAAGACACCAAAAGATGATGGGCTGTGGAAGCTTAAAACATGATATTTACACTCTAGTTTCATAATGGAATTTCTATATCATAGGTTAAGAAAATAAAGGAGATATTGATTAGAATCAGTATGACAGCCTTAGTTCCCACGAGTAACATGAGTCTGTGGTCTCTGATTTACAGAATATTGTACTACTGAAGTGTTTATTTTGGAGTAGAACAGCCCATTCTTACTGCCTGTTCAACTAACCCATCTGAATGAATTTCTGAAAGTTTCCACGATTGCTTTGTGTACTAAGAAACTTGCAGCAGATGCTATTTGTTATGACAGTGAATATTTTATTCTCTTCTTGTATAAATAAGAAGAAATTAAGACTTTGAAGCAGATGTTGGGTGTAGAAATGGTGACTATTATATAGCTCATTCCCATTTCATTTGAAACAGTCGTCTGCAGCTTCAAAGAGTGTGAGTAATTTCTTAATTAGGTTGAAATTTGTCATTAGTTCAAGATTTTTGTAGCTTGACAACAGACTAGTACTAGAAAAGTTATTTCTTTTATACTTGAATGCTTTCCTTGTATAAAAACGATAAACTCTCTATTTCCCCCCTCCAAAACTAAAATTAGCACATGCTTTGCTGGATTTCTTGGTCACAGGTACTGAGTTAATAGTGGTGGCCAGCCAAGCCAGTTTTTAATGACCAAGTGTTCTTGAAAGGAGGATCATGACATGGGGCTCACAATGAAATGATTGAGTAATACATATATTAGTGGAGAAAATGTACTGTTATTCAAGAATATTTTCAATAATTTTACTGGTTTACTCTTGGCTTTCTCAGAATTTCAGAGATTGGCTTTGGAGTTCATGTATGGGACTTCAGAGAGTCCAAGGCTATTTCATTTGGACTGTGTCATGACTGTAGAGTGCTCCCTGTTACTTCGTGGTTATAGATTTATATTAGAAGCTAGAGTTGGTATCAGTACTGAATTCAGAACTTTTATTCATCAATGTGTTTCTCATAATACAAGAGGCCTTCATTTCTAGCTATACAGTGTCATCTTTGGTTTCTTAATTTACTTTTTCCAAGTATCCATAACCTTTTCCAGAGAGTCTGATTGTCTTTAGGTGTTCCTAAGCTCTTTGACTATCTACTACAGTTTTCTTGAAGAAGCAAGACAAACATGAAATGTGTGCTTGAAATTTGCATGAAGATAGCATTTTAGAGTACAAGGTTTATGTGATAATGAAAATAAGCTGGAGGAAACAGGTGAATCACAAGGACAGGGCTATGCACTGCAGGATGACATGGTAGAACCCTACTGGGGACTGGGAGCAGTGTTGATCCCAGTGGATGGGTTCAGGCAGCAGTGTTGTGTGTCTCATTAAGTAAATATGTCATTAAACTGCTACTGGAATAGAATCATAGAATAGTTTGAGTTGAAAGGGACCCTAAAGATCACCTAGTGCCCACCCCCATGCCCTGGAGAGGGGCGCCTTCTACTATCCCAGGGTGCTCAGAGGCCCATCCAACCTGGTCTTGGACGCTTCCAGGGATGGGGCAGCCACAGCTTCTCTGGGCACCCTGTGCCAGGGCCTCACCACCCTAAGAGTAAAGAATTTTTCTCATATCTAACCTAAATTTACCTTGTTTCAATTTAAAGTCATTCCTTTTTGACTGTTGCTCCATGGCCTTGTAAAGTGTCTCTCACCAGCTGTCTTGGAGCCCCTTTAGGTACTGGAAGGTGCTCTGAGATCTCCCCAGAGTATTTTCTACTCCAGGCTGAACAACCGCATCTCCCAGCCTGTCTCCATAGCAGAGGTGCTCCAGCCCTTTGAGCATCTTGGTGGCCTCCTCTGCAGTTGTTCCAGCAGATGCATGTCCTTCCTGAGCTGAGGACCCCAGATCTGGATGCAGGACTGCAGATGGGGTCTTATGAGAACAGAGTAGAGGGGCAGAATCCCCTCCCATAACCTGCTGCTTTTTATGCAGTCCAGGACACAGTTGGACTTTCTGGGCTGAGAACTCATTACTGACTCATGTCCAGCCTCTCAGCTGCTAGAATCCCCAAGTGTTTCATCTCAGGGCTGTTCTAAATCCATTCTCCACCCAGCCTGTATTTGAATTTGAATTTCCTGTTCTATCCCAGTACCTATTTCTGAGTCTTTTGATCACAATTCAGTTTTCAGAATTCTGCATCTGAGGGGAATAATATGCATCTGAATTATGGATGGATATTCACTCTCAGTATTTTCTTTGGGTCCACAGAAGACTCAAATACCCATGGATGTTTGGCAAAACTTTCAAACTTCATGAGAGCTAGAACTTTTTCTGTTGGAAACCCTGGGCTGTATTGTTGCAGTACAGATCATCATCTGTGGCTTATTTTGAAGATTATATGGAGTTTATGTAAAGCATAATGGAAATATAAGTGAGTCATACTGTGTACCCAGACTGTTGAGATCTACCAAATTGAAATCAAAGTGTCAGGGTTCTAGTTATATCTGCAAGCAGTGCTACCAGAAAAATATAAAGATGTTCCTGAAACAATGTTGTAATTTGTTAGGGGGGAAAAAAAGTGGATTTTGAATCTAGCTAGACTGCAAACTAAGCTTAAATAGTGGGGGCTTTTTCCCCCACTGTGGGGCTTTTGTCAGAAAAGGAAAATAGCATATATAAAGTTTTAGCAGTATTCAAATGCCTTTTTGTAACTTGAAAAACTTTCTGCTAATTAATCATGGAGTTTCTAAAAACTGGGGTTGTGATTTAAAAGACAAAAGGCAACTAAACTACTCCCTCCTTGGTGCAAAGATATTTTTTAGTGCTGTTTATTGCCTCAAAGTTGAGATTGTGGTTGAGGAGAAAGAGGAAGATAATAGAAAAGTTTCCTTCTGTTCCTTAAACATCAGAAGACTTGAAAGGAACTTCTGTTTCAGTGGATTGATGACACTTGGCTAGGGATATCAACTAGAGCTAAAAGCGCTCATTCTGTTCTCTGTCAGAAAAGGAGACAGGATGCCAGCACTGAAAAGCCATTTTTCTTACTTGGTCTAAAGTAGCAGGTATGTGGCAATCTGTCAAGTGCAGTCCTGTGGAAATCAAGGAGCTTGGCTGACAGATATTATCAGAAAATTCGTTGCTTAGTAAAAGAAATGGAGAAAGTTGTATAAGTGAAGAATTATCACATAACCCTATTGGTGTTGACAGATCATGTAAAACAGCCTGTGTGGGATCTGAGGCTGTAATAACAGCAAGAGAGTTTTTATTTCCACTGTTCAGTAGTAAATAGTCATTAAAGTCGAGCAATGCTGGTGGTTTTTGTTGACTGCTCTTTGAATCAAATGTAAAGAGGAAAGCACTAGGAGGTTGCAAGACTAAACCTGACTCCAAAGCAAACATTTTCTTCCCAGCAAGGTTTCCCAAAGCAGTACAGAATTAGGATGGAGATCCATCAGATCTGTGGAAAGCTGATAGATGTGTTGGCATGGCAAAGAGATGGCTCTATCAGGAGAATTCGAGGCTGGAACTTGAAAAGGACCAAAGAAATTTCTATGACAAATACGTTTGTACAGCAAATTCTCTACATTTTATCTTCTCTTTTTCTCAGCTCTTCTACCACTTGTAAATTTTACAATTGAATTAAGAAAAAATACTTGCTATTATGAATTCAAGAGCATCTTGTGTCTCTGTGGGAAAATGGAACATTAGGACTGGAAAAAATGGAATATTCTGTCATCATGAGCCAAGTGGGAGCAGTATACGTAGCAATGGGAGGCGATAAATAAATAAATGGAGCAAGGTGCACCCTGTTGTACCTTGAGCTTTCTATAATCCAGCTGCAAAATACAACTCCACTGCCTGATACCTGCTGCTCCTGTAGCTGTACTTCCAAGGGGATGCCAAGGAAAGACACTTTAAGCTGTTATGTGGGAGAGCTTTAACGATTGTGCCAGAAATAGGATAGTAAGAAGAGAAAATGAGAAACAACTTGACCCTAAAGTTGCCAGCCTATTACAGAGGAACTGGGAAACATTTTGATCTAGAAAATGTCATAAGTAGCAGCTGTTGTGCACTTAGAAGTAAATGCAGAAGATAAGCTGTTTCAAGCGCTACTTTGACTTCCTTATTTTGTTAATAGCAATGATTTTTATTTCTGAGAGCTGGTGAAATTAAGTCAAACTTGTAAAAAAAACATAGATTTTAGAAAAACTTTTGAAAGAAGAAACTTAAAATACCATTTTTAAGGAAAGAAAGATTTTTTTTTTTCATGCATTTTCCCCTAGTCTGTTGCCTCCCAATGAATAATGAAAGCAATTTAAAAAAAAAAAGACTCAATGTTAATAAATAAATTTATTAAAACAGTCTTTTACTTCTGGTGTAAGGCCAGGAAGTCTTGCATCCTCTGTGGGATACTTAACTCTCTAATGCCTGGAATTAATATAACACTTTGCAAAGTATGCACTTAAAAAACAGATGGGGGTGATTAAAGGGTGGCTTATTATTCAGTCCCTTAACACCAAATACTTTTGTTTGATTTCCATTTAGTAATGTTGGAGTTGTTGTGTTTGTATGTGTTAAAATTTTAATTACAATCATTTCCCATGTCTGATATTTTCTTTCAGTTTTAATACATCTGATTAGGGCTTCAGGGCCTCCTACCTCACTTTGACCATTTAAATGAGATTTAAAATCTTCAGGGGTTATAATATTTTCTTCTGTACTGCTGAGGGACTCAGTTCTTTAGCATTGTGTTTATTAGAGTATTTTACTTCAAATCTTCTTTAGTAAAGGTTCTTCTTTAAGGTAGTGAAAGCTCTGTGTGTTCAAAGCCTGTGCAGGATCACACGCTATCTTCTCCAGAGCTCTGCTTTAGAAAATGCATCACTTTCAGTATCTGATTTGCTGGCTCATGGGCTAATACTTGACTCATACCTGATTTCTAAAGGTTACTATTCTGGGCTCTTCTCTTGAGATACTAAACTTATGCTACTTTGCAAGGTATATTGATTTTTAAAAAATCTGACCTTTGAAAATTGAGCTGTGAGGTTATAATCTTAAAGGGGATGTTTTGGAGTTCCATTTTCACAGGCTGATGTATTAAGGGATGTCAATCACTAATTAAATTCTAATGGAGTCAGTGTGTGGTGACATCACCATCATGGCTTGGGGAAGACACACTACAGCTCTGCAGCTTCTTACAAAACCTTTAGCTGAGGGACAAGTGAACTGTCCAGAGGCTACTCCTGACAATTTCTAATTATAGCTGAATGAGTAAACTGGAGCAGTTTGGCTTCCCACAAATTATTGGTCACTAATCATTTCAGAAAATCTCGAAGATTTTTCTGGGCAGAGGACCTTATGGTTAGCACTGCAAGGAGAAATTGAGGATTTGGGCAAATGAGTTTGCTCAGCAGCTGTTGATATTCTGCACATTTCCCAACATCTCTCTGCATGGGTGTGGAGGATCCCTGGTGCTGCTGCTTTAGGTCTCAAACTGAGCAATTGATATCTAGACTTTCTAGAATAAGACTCCTTCAATATTTTTCTGTCTAATCCAACCAAAATCTGAGAACCCAAAACATCCTTCAGATACATCTTGTAAATTGATGTATTTATCTGATAAAAAGTTAAGTATATCAATTGAGATTGTTTTTTAAAATTAAAACCAGTTAGAACTAAGCAAACTCATTGTATCAAATTTGAAAGTTGTATTTAAAGCCCATTTTTAATTGTTCCAATAAGCAGTAGTTGAGAAACTAAAAGCAGCAGCAAGCTGGTAAAATAGCCAACGTTCTGTAAATGAGCTTCATTGGAACAACACTACTTGGAATATATTTAGTACCAAAATTACAGAACAATGGTAATGAAATAAAGGTTGCTATGTTTGTATCTATGCAATTTGCATTTAATGAAATATTAAAATACTACTGTGTTGCTATGCCTGCATAGTTCTGTTTGTTTATACCTTTACATGATTATTTCTGTAATGAGCAATCATTAGTTTAATATAATTTTTGAATATGAGCAAGTGTAATCTCCAGGCCACTTGACAATTCATATTTTAACTTAAGTATGATCAAAGTGTATTTCATTATCAGTTATAGCCATTTCTAGAGAGACAAGATTTAGAGCAGTTTGAATAAAATTGTTGAAAGGGAAACAAGTTTGGTTTTTCATCAGTAATGCTTGTCAACTTATTCCTCCCCTCTGTGGCCCTGAGTCCCACTACATAAATGGTAGCCATCTGTTAATAAAATTGCTGATGAAAAGCACTGTTCAGGAGTGGCTTACTCTAGAAAGACAGAAACCCATGCCTACAATTCTCTCCTTGTGGAAGCTGTCAGTTGCCATTGAATCAGGGAGATATATCATGACCTGAAGAATTCCTCCAGCACATATCTTATGAATTGAATTGGGGACAAAGAAATGCCCTCTCTATGCCACCTCTCACTGCAGAGCATGTCAGCAGCTGGAAAAACACCAAGCTTGGGGAGAAATCCCAAACTCAAAGAACTGAGTTTGGCAATAAAAGGCCATGTGTTCAGTCTATAGTTATAAAGCACAGGAGTGTACAATGTAGGGAGATTATGGCATTTTAATTTCTTATTCTAATGCCCCATTCTTCAGCAACCTGCATCACATAATTCCCTATTACCCTCATCTTGGCCCTTCTCTTGTTTCAACAATTTTCTGTGCAAAGCCAAGGGTTTTCATTGTTCAGTGTTTTCTTGTCATGCTGCTGTACCTTTTTTTTTATTAAAAGTAACTTTAATGCTGAATCACAGGCCATACCATAAATTGTTTGCAGTTGTTGGTCAGAATTTCTCTTAGCATTTTAAACATTTTCTGCTGTTTTTTCTAGGCTTATGGGTGGAGGGATCCCCTCAAACCAGATCCCTTGCACTGTGTGAAAAACCTGAGAAGGAAGAAAACCACTTTCTGAGGCAGAAGAACTTGGCCTGATGCAGGTAGTGTAGTAGATGGCTGTACTGGATGGCCCAAATAGTGAGAAAGATGCATTGTAGGCAAGATCCTCATGCACAGGTCTAGGGTAGCTACTTTAATATAACCAGATAAAGTCAGCTTAGTGTGGTCTCTGTCCCATTCAATATAAGTGTGGAGTTGTTGACATTCTTTTTCTTGAGGGTGAGATTTTTTAGGACCCTAATGCTTGGTGATTTAATTAAATGGCACCTAGAATTGGAATCAGAATTCCAACATTCTTTGGAGAGAAAATTAAAGGGTCAAACTTTGCTCAAATCATCTGTGGCCTGTCTCCTTCCCACTCTGAAAGTGCTTAATGACAACAACCTGAGCCTACTTGATAATCTGCCAATTTATTTGGGGGCTAAAATAAGAGCTAAACTACTTTGAAATTCTAGCCCTAATACCAGCACTGTGAGAGCTACTTATGTATTTAAAAAGGCTTAAAATTCTAAGAATAGAGAGTTGCAGATTCTTTTGAAGGAAAGTCATGGAACCCTTGATATTTGCCTTGTTGAGTGATGTGTTTAGCTTAGTTTTAAAGGAGGAAAATGGGTTAGGCATTCCAGGCCTTTTATGGTATCTGTGCAATGTAGAGTTTCTTCCTGGACTTCTCTTCAGGTGAATGGTTGGAAATTTCCTACTTTTGGAATAATTTCTGTGCTACAGGAACAGTGGACTTGTGCTTGGTACTTTGCAGAACACTTAGCCCTGGGAGATGAGTTATTTGCCTGTTGGGCTTGACACAATTGTTCAGGTTGTTCAATGCTGCTGAGTAGTGATTGCCTTATTGATCACACCTGCATATCTCTTAGGGTAATTGTGCTTTAACTTACCCTGGCAGAAATTCAAAAGGAATTATACAAAAATTTATTACTGAAACATATTTTAAGTGAGACGTTGATCCAAGGGCTTTAGCTGTCAAATATTTAGACCTATGCTGTTTTCTTTAAAACACTTAATCTTGAATCTTTCAACCAGCTACTTTTTTTTTTTTTTAAATACATGTTTCTTTTGGTTAGCTCAGCTCATTTCAGCATATTTACCTCTAATTTGCAATGATCTGAGAGGTAAATATAGCCTAGTAACTGCTGTAGTAGTCTCTTCTACACCTGGAGAAACAGTGACTACTTTCTGAATTGGCATATATTTAGTATGCTTCACAATGCCTCTGGAGAAACCTGCAATTTACTTCATATGTTATTCATATTTATTAAGCACATTCCACAACAGAGTAAAATAACCACTGGTTTGTAATCTCAGACAAATATGCTCTCCTTTACAAGGACAACACTTCAAATGTGAATTTGTTGTGGTACCTCTTTGAACTTAAAGTGCATTGAATGGGAAAGAGAAAACTCAGTAGTTCTGAAATATTTAACGAGTCCTTATTAAAATTTAAAAAAAAAATAAATCTATATTAGGCAGAGATTCCTGGAGAAAAGTAATTGTGTTTTATGGAAGGCCGTGTTTCCAAATGCATTTTCTTTGAGATCTCAAAGTATTTTGAAACTCTCTGGGAAAGAAAATTGTGTTTTGGTTTGAAGCTGCTCACCTGGCAGCCTGCCTAGGAGCTGTCGATGTCAGGAGCTCCTGTTTAGTCTTCCAGGTCATCCGCAGGCTTTCAGCCCACCAGGTGAGCTGCCAGGAGCTAAAGCAAGATAGCAAGAGGAAAGGAAAAAGCTTTCCCACGGAAACATGGTTTGGCGTGTGAATCTGGAAATGTTGCTTTGAATCTGTTAAACACTGTCAAAATTAAATTATTTCATGTGACATTTCAATTTAAATGAGCCAGCAAATGGCATAGACTAATATTTTCTTTTTTTCTAGTTATCTCTCATTTCAGTTTTATCTTGGACTGGCTATAAAAGTGATACAGTAATTACAGCATTGATGCAGCTTAGGACAGAGTAGCTTTTGATTTGTGGATTAGCTCTACTTTAGAAGAGGTCCAGGGAGAGTTCTTGCCATTTACACACTCTACTTTTACAGAGCATACATGGAGGCATAGTAGCAAAATGAAGCCCTCACCTGTGTTTTACCAAAGCAATTGGTACGGATCCGGGGAGGTTGAATACATGGAAGACCACCACTATTCTCTTTAGTTAGTAATGGCCAAGATTTTGCTAACCCTTCAATGGAAGGAAAGCTGGAACTTGGCACTGAGTTTGTGGGAGGCTGCAATAAGCTTTTATATCTTGTATGACAATTTATCCTGTATGAATTCTTAAACTTCCCCCTACCCTCTAACAGACATGTTGATAGGATGACAGAGAAATGAGTACCAAAGATGACAGGCAAGCAAAAGGAAACCAACTGTACTGCTGATGATAATGCTGTAAATGAATGAAACTCTTAACAGAACAGGAAATGTGCACTTTTAAAGCAGTCACTTTGTTTAAGACTTCGAGAGCAAAGAAGAAATAGTGTCAGGGGGAGTAAAACCAGTGACTCAATGTGATATGGAACTGAGCAAGGAAGTAACTGATAAAGTTAAAATGTTGTCTCTGTACACCTTGTGATTAATCACTGCACATATGTGTGCATTTTGCATCAAAATAGCTCATTAAGGAGTAGCCAGTTGATGCAATGTGCACTTAGAGAGGTCAAAGGGACATTAACTAATTTGCAATGAGACTGTAAATCCAGAAGAGGTTTTTGGAATTATAACCATTTTATTTATACTGCTGGGCAAACATTAAAACTGCAGGTCATGAAAAGACTCTGTGGTTAAGTATTGTTCTGTAAGGTTAGCTTGAAAAATAGAAGACCAATAGAGACTGAGTTTCTTGGGTTTTGTTTTTTTTTTTTTTTTTTTTGTCATCATGTAGACAGTTTGGGGGGGGTTATGAAGCATTGGTGGGGTTGGGCTGATGGTGACTGCATTCAGTAAGCAAACAATAAATTCCCTCTGCTGTAATTTCAAGACCTTCTGCTAATACTAGAATGTATTTACACATTTTAGGAAGATTAAAGCTATAAAAAGGAAGTTAATCAGTTTGCATTAATCATAGTCAGAGAAACTCCACTGACAATTGTAAGAGACTGAAAATACGCATCACGAGACATAATTGGTATGGTTTAACTTACTTTGCAGAGTCGGCCTTTCATTTAATGTATCAGTTAATTAGGTAAAATAATTACAGTTTTGTGTTAAATAGATACTCTAGGCATATGGTAGATGTTAATGGGAAAATATGAAGATGAGTAACCATACTACCAGCAGTTCTTCTGCTCAGTGCTAATATGAGATATAATGTTAGCCAGTTACTTTACTGGACCCCAAAGTATTGCCATTACTTAATTTTTTTCCTTTGAACCTTGTGGAAATTTGGTCTCATCAAGTGTGGCATGTTAATACAATGCTATAGCCAAGTGTATAAAAGGAGCAATTTTTTGTTGGTCTTAATAACATTAGTTGATTAAAGAGAAGCAGAGCTCTGGAAAAAAAAAAGCGGATTCATTAACATCAGCACACAGTACCTGTGTCAGAATTCTACTGAAAGGGAACAGAACTGTAAACACCTATTCCCTTTGGGCAGCTTACTTTGGAAAGCATAAAATTAGGGAATCTCGTACCTTTAAGGTCTAGGGTATTTTGACTTTTAAAATGAGCATGTCTACTTCTGGTGTTATAATTTTGTGCTTTGTCAAAAAGGAAAGCTACAACTCCTTTTAATGCTTTCTTTATTGCTTGCCTAAGCCTCATTAAACATTCAGCTATTTGGATCTAATCTTCTCAGAATAAATTCCTGGCTCCGTTGGTCTTAATTTACAAGACAATCCTCCTTTAGAAGGGCCAGTTGCTTCTCCCTAAATATCAGTAACATTAAGATTAGTGCATGATTTCTTCAGCACTTGTAAGGCCATTTCAATACCAGAAACTTTGGCTTCTGATTTTTGTATGGATAGGACACAAAGAGTCAGTACAACCTTCAAAGGAAACATAATTTGCAGGGGTAGATGCTTTGCAAGGTGTGCATTCTCCACTCATTAATCTTTTTTCTTGTGTGGGACAAGTTCCCCTTGTTGATGCTTTTGAATCTTGGATGAGTTCCTCATCTCCTGTCTCAGGATAGAGATTTCGTGTAAGTTATTGTTGGCGATTTCCTCCAGAGATCTATTTATTTCCAGGGGAAGGGGAGCTCTGTTTGGATGAAACACTTTTTAATACCTTAGTACTGAAAAAACCTTACCTACTGCAGAAATTCTACCTGTGTGAATTTGGCAAGGGGTGGTTTGCCTGGTAAATGTGCAAAATACTTTCTGTGAGAAGTAAATGATCACTTGGCTTGTAGATGTTGGACATGTGAGATGTCTCTCACATTGTTTATTTTGTCAGTGTGCATGCTGGGGGTCACATATTTGAAAAGCCCTTGTTTGAGAGGTTTTTTATGTTTGTTTTTTTGATAAGAAACAGTATCTGCAAAGAGTATTAAGATGAATTTTGTCTGTCAAAGCATTGCATTTTCAAATTCTGCAGATCTTACAAGTTCCCAACTTGCCAAGTTCTTTGCAAGCACTTTGAATTTAAATCTGATAAGCACAGAATATAGCTCCAACTTTTAAGTACAGCTCAGAGTGTTTATTTCAACAGGAAAATATACAGTTATAGTGGCTTATACTAATAGTATAAGACATGTAGGTACCCTGTGTAGATTTACTAGCCCAGAGGTCAAGAGAGTGGAGCTCTCAGGTGTGTTCAGGTGTCTAATGGAATAATCTTTACATTTCTGCACAGATGTGTTTTGCATAGAACAGAATGTCACTTCTTTTTACTATGTTAAGACAGGTAAATGGAAGGTATATTCTAATTCAGTTAAGAAAAAAAGCACTTTTCCTTAAGAACCTCTTCTAAGGTGGCAATAAAAATTATTTATTTCAATGAAGATGGTTCATGAAATAGCTCAACAGATTAACAGGGTTTTTTAGTATTGGAAGTAATGGGAAGGGAAGCCAGGAAATGCCTGCTTTATTTCAGATGCATCTCAAAGAAAGGAAGAAAACAAATCAATAGCTGTCATAGCATAAAGGAGTCTGGAGAATTTTATTTAAATATAGATATCATACATGTATATATCAAAAAAAGAGGATTTTCTCTATTGTCAGTACTTCATAAGCCTTCTTTTTGGCTGGAGTTCTTTTTAATCTCTTCATCAGAGTAAGTTAAAAGATGCTATGCTTAATATAATATTTTTTTTAAAGTTTTTCTTTGTTGTGCAGTAATATTATCAGTGATAAGTGCTTCATATAAATGTGATAACCGATCTAAAAATGAAGATCAACATGTAAAAATTATTTTATTTTAAACATAATGGTTCACATTCTCAAGATTTTTCCTCATGAGTGAACTTTTTTTTTTAAATTAGAAGCAAGATATAGCATTCTGTTGTAGTTATATGATTTTAAGATCTGGGATTTAAAAGAATATCAAATATAAAATTTAGATAAAAATCTGAGTTGAAAGCTGGGTTGGATCCTTACTCTCTTCTCCAGCAAAATTGGGATTTGTGTGTCTAAATTGAATGGTGTGAAAAATGTCAACTAGTTTGGGTGAATGATGGTGCAGTCTTACACATGAAGCTTTATCTTCATCACTGATTTTTAAGCACTGGTATCTTGAATGTGCTTTTAACCTTAAATTGTTATGCATTATACCATAATATTGAAAGAATTATTACCAGAATTTTTTAACTTCCCCTTCCCCCAGTGGAAAGCGTTGCCACGTAAAGGTAAAACTAAAATTCCTTGGTTTTCCTTTTGATGAAATGTAAACAATATATTGCATCTTGGGTCAAATCATATAAAGCAAAACAATTCATGGAAGCAAATCGAGAAGCATTTCATTATGGATCTGTCTGAATCTAATTATTGCCTGCCTAATGAGGAGGAACCAAAGTGCTTCATGGGACTCGTGTAGGTGTGTCATGCCCTCCTTTCCCATATTTTTCCTGTCTGGCCTACATTTCTTAAAAATGCTGTAGTTTCTCCTTTGTCTAAGAGCAGGAGGAGATCTCAGAGAGAGCAGGTCCCAATGGAAAGGGCAGTTCTGCTGTAACTGCTGACCAGCACGTGTTGAAAGCCAGCTCTGCTCTTCAAGTAGGACTTTAAACTGTCTCCTTTAAGCCTTAAACCCAGGTTTCTGAATCTGGAAAACATCTGTGTGAACTCTATGACTTGAGTGCAAGAGCAGATGCAAAGCTGTTGCAGTTCTGTGTTTAGTTAGAGCAGTGTCCAGTTGGGTGAACTACCATGGAAGGACATTTAAAGATGGAGCAGAAATTACATTCTCAGAGGTGAATTACAAGGCTCTCTGAAAAGTGTCTGAGTTTGGCATAGAAATGCAATAGTATGTAGTACCTTCACTTATTCAAGCAGTGAACAGTTTATTTTGGAACTAGGTGTAACTGAATTGTATTCAAAATAGAGTGCACAAAACTTTTAGGTGGTTTGAAATCTCCAGGTGGCGCTCAAAAAAAAAAAAAAAACAAAATCTCCAGGTGGCACTCAAAAAAAAAAAAAAACAACTCAAAGGATAGAATCTGAATATGTGGAATTTTTTAACATGGGTGAATTTCTGGAGAATCCACTATTCTTGAGTCTTGGGTCTAATGGAGCACAACTGAAATTCAGCCAAGATTTTAAAACCAGAGGGGGGGGGAACCCACAAGATTATTGTTAAGTCATGTGTACCAATTAAGTTCATAACAATCAGGAGGATGTGATTGATCTGAAAAGCAAAGTGAGAGAGCTATTTATGTGTCACCTTAGAGATTGAAAATATTGAGACAAACTTGAAGCGCTCCTTGATGGAAATGAAGTAATATCAAAAAATAATTTTAAACACAGGGTCTTGTTTAAAAATAGATGGGACATCTAAAACTTCTCTGGGCAACCTGTTCCAGTGTTACACCACCATGAGCATAAAATATTTTTTTGTTATAGGTAATCTGAATCTACCCTCTTTTTGTACCTAAAAAACATTGCCCCTTCTTTTTGTGGCCTCATCTGGACTTGCTCCAAGAGGCCCCCATCTCATATTGGGGACTTAGTGTGGGGTCTCACCAGCACAGAGCAGAGGGGCAGAATCCCCTCCCTCCCCTGCTGCCCACAGGGCTTTTGCTGCAGCCCAGGACACACTTGGCTTTCTGGGCTGTGAGCTCATGTTGCCAGCTCGTGTCCAGCCTCTCCTCCACCAGCACCCCCAAGTCCTTCTCTGCAGGGCTGCTCTCCAGCTGTTCATCCCCCATCCTGGGTTGGTACTGGGGTTGGCCTGTGCCAGATGCAGCATCTTGATCTTGGTCAGGTTGAACCTCGTTGAATTTGGTTGAATGGGTTGAATTCCCATGGGCCACTGCTCAAGCTTGTCCAGGTCCCTCTGGATGTCATCCATCCTTCAGGAGTATCAACCAAACCACTCAGCTCAGTGTCACCTGCAAAACTCTTGATCCCAGTGTTTTTCAGTGATGAAGGTACCAAACAGTGCTGCTGCTGGTAGAGTTCTTCAAGGTATATCCCCAGCCTCCAAACAGAAGCTTGCAGGTGTTGGACAGGAATGCAATGAGGATTAACACACAAATTTCTCATCACATTTTCCTCTGAGAGAACATCAGATCAATGGGTCACAGTTTTGTCATTTGGTTACCTTAAATAAAACGTATTTCTTAGTATTACTGAGCAAAATTGTGTCTGCAACTGCAGTTGGGTCAAAGTTGGTCCCCTAATGCAAATGGACACTTTCAACTGGACGTTCTGAGTAGGCTTCTGCATGAGTAAAGCCTAACTCAAAGTCATTTGTCCAAATCTGTAGCAGGATATCTTAACTTCACCACCACCAATTTGGAGGTTGTTGCTGGTGGGAAGAGAAAATAAAAATGAAGGAAAAAACTTACTCTTTCAAATGTGCTTTGTGAGCCTGTCAACTTTTCCAAACTTTCTGTGCAAATTTTTTTTAACATGCTCAAATATCCTCCTTTTTCTGGAATTGTTTTCATAGTTGTGTCAAAATGCATTTTTCAGGGTTTAATTCTTCACATACCAGGTTTCTCTTCTTTTTTCCCTCCTTCTCTCTTTCCCAAGAATCAAGAATTGAAATCCAGTTTTAGAAGGATTCTGTGGTGTTACTTCCCTGCTGTTTACACTATACTTGCTAGGAGAGAGAAAATATTGGGGAAAATATATTTATGGTTCATTTCAAAAACCAGTTAAAATGCCACCACTGCATTAATACCAGCTACTGAGACTTTCAGCCACTGATCTGACAAAATAACTGTTCTTTCTTTAGATCAGATTTCTTAATCCTAAACAGAATGCAGGCTTTTAAGAAAAAAATATATATAAGCCTGATATGTTACAAAGATTTCTGGCTGAACCCTGATTCTTTATTTAGCTTTTTTGCTTCTCATGATGTGGTATTGTTGCTATCATTTCAGCACTTGTGAGTCTTTTGTTGAATGCGTTTGTTCTGATACTTGTGATTCTTTGTTGGAAGGATTTTGCTGCTTTGCAATACCTATGTTTCTAACATTAATTGAATGCTGCCAATGTTAAAATTATTTCTTGGTAAGGTTCAGATTTTGAGTCCTAGATCTTGGTAAACTCGTGCAATGACTCTTTTCAGAGAATCCAGACTGACTCAGCAAAAATACTTATAATTGTCAGCTGCATTGTTTTCCTAGGAGTGTAAGAGCTTGCTCTTCTCTAACAGAAAAAACCAGTCCATCTCAGTCACTACTTCTGTTAGTAATTTGAAATTAATTTCTATAGCTAAAATTTAAGTTGTTTTTCTTTATTGAAATATTAGAGGGCCAAAGGTGTGAACTGCAGTTATATAAGTACAATAGCAGATTAATGATGCGGAGGCTAATTTAAATGAATACATATGAGAACACAATAATGGAAGAAAATCACTCAAAATACTGGGGAATATAATTTAGATTACAAAAATAGGGAATAAAACCTCTATGTTTCTGATAGGTAAGTGGTCTGCTTAGGGCAGCCTAGAAATTTACATTTTCATCAATCTGAAATGAGATTTGAGAAGATCTGAGACTGATAAACCAGGGCCATAAAATAAATTAATTAGACTAGAGATTAAAGGATGTTCATACAAGGAGAATAATGAGGAGTAGAGTTTGTAACTAGGCCAGGTAATCACTTTGGGACTCTTGGCTATGGACAAGTTTTGCAGCTCAGTTGCAATGAGTGGGGCATAGGTATTCTAATAGTGTAGGGGCTAATCCCTCACCTGAGACAGCTCTGATTCCAAGGGTATTTGGTTAAAAAAAAAATAAAAATTGTAGGAGATTGTCTTGGGACACATAAAGCATTTCAGATCTCCATTTGATGTGCATAGAGAATGTCAATATTAACCATACAAACTATAACTTTGCAGTGTATCCAGCATAATACTCTCCAAAATTTAATTTGAGGCATCTTTGGTTGAAGGTAACATCCTTCATGTAATTAATTTAAATATGTTTGCTATTTTTTTGGAATGGATATTACTTACTTTATTATGACATGGAGAAACTACAAAATATGAGCAAACTAAGGGGGATTAAATTTTCTGTTTAGGCATACATGTATCTAGATCAGAATAAAATAACTAGGAGAAGCCTGTTGTAGGCCTTCATTCACTAAAATTATTTTAATTTTGTCTGGAGCTCTGATGTCAAGTACCAACCAAAACAAATTTAATAATGAGAATAATAAATATATCTGAATGAGAAGAAATTTAATATGAATTGAAAGCATAGATTTTGGAGACATGCAAAACAGGCTAAGAGTAAAAATAATTGATTAAAAGGGAAATTTTCTGACCCCACACTTAGAAGTGAAGCAATGTAGGTGTTCTGATCACAAGGCTGATGTTCTAACATTGGCATGATTTTATTACAGAATTTGCATAAAGTATTTTCTATTCCAGCATCATCAGGACTTTACTTCTTTCTGTTGATAAATACATTACCATGGTAAATGGGGTATGAGTCAAAGTGCTTTCCATTGTAGGATTTTGTAACTGTTACTTCTCTCTTGTCTATCTGGGAGCCCTTTTTTCCTTGGAAATTAGGTCAGAAAAAAATGAAATATCAACTGAAATTAAAATAGGTGGCTGGAGAAAATGTATGATAATGAACGAACAGTGGAAAGACAGTTACCATAAGAATCCAAGCAAAACCTACTGAGGCAGGGCTCTTGAAGGAAAGCAAAAGGAGACATTTATATGAAGATTAAAATTGCCCATGAGTAAAAGAGTTTTCTGCCTTGGAATTAGTGGTGAAAGGAGGGCAGGGAACTCTGTTTGGTATGCAGTAACAGTTCAAACAGACTTGTACATAAATCTTCTGTGTCAGGTAGTTTCCTGATACTGCATCTCCAGAGCAATCCTCTGCAGCATGAGGATACACACTTGGACAGAAAACTACAACATGAAGAAGAACAGATCAGAGGGACAGGGAAGCCTTAAAAAAAAAACCAAACAAATCCCCAAAATACTCATGTGATTAAAGTATATAAGGCTGTAATTAAGAAAGGGAAAATCATACCCATTTTAGACTGATTTTCAAATATGTTTTCAATTATTATTTGCTAACTCATGCTGCAGAGCTTGAAGGAAGATTAAAAAAAAGATATGAGATCAACATCTAATTTCACAGAAGGACATACATAGGCACATGAGGTG
Organism: Corvus brachyrhynchos; assembly: GCF_000691975.1. NCBI lineage: Eukaryota > Metazoa > Chordata > Aves > Passeriformes > Corvidae > Corvus > Corvus brachyrhynchos. Next base: position 2,128,356 of record NW_008238644.1, read on the forward strand.
TCCTGTTTAATACAGACTTTTTTTATTTTAATTTTTTTAAATTTTTTTTCTGCTTCACAAACTGCCATTGAAAAATCTGTCTACATCTCTCACCTAGGAGTTCTATTGCACATTTCTGCTTCCAATTGCTTATAATTGTAGTGATTTTGATTAACGAAACAGAAGGAAAACTTGGACCACTTTTCCTGGTCCCCAAGGGCAGTCTGGTATGGCTGCATGTGTTTATGAAAGTGTCCCTCAACTAGATGTGGATCAGGTGGAATTTCTTTCATTTAAGTGTAGTGCTTGTTCAGAAAATGGTATCTTTTCTCATTCTATTGCAAAATATGCAAATATTTTCCTTTGGTTTCAACAAAATCTCATGTGTAAAGATCATTTGGTTTGCCATACAGAAATAGTCCCTTGCTGAGGCAAACAGCTCTGGAGCA
>NW_008238644.1:2128856-2185157 GCF_000691975.1 Corvus brachyrhynchos
GGAATGTTGCCCAGCAGAGAGAGGGATCCTTGGGCACAGGTACACATATAATGCTAAAACTTTGCATTTAGTATTCTCCATCTGGCAGCTTCCACTTGAGTCTTGCAGGATTGAGCATCTCCTTACACAGAAAGAAATACAAAAAATAAAACACTACCTACTTTCCCTTGATTCCTTCAGAATCTGGAAGAAAATCTTTGGTGGCTCTCAGCATTTTGCATTTGGCCTTGAATGCAGCATGTGGCCCTGTGGTGTCTTTCTGAAATCATGTACAGTGGGAGCTTGATAAATATGCTGAACTGGACTGTGTACCTGCTGAGGCATATTTTGAATACTCCTCCCTAAAATGTCATGTATAAATAGAACTGCTTTAGCATATTGCAGCCATTTGGTTTTGTAGAAGATCTTTGTGCCTCTCCGGTTTCTTGTATGTTAAAAAGTCAAGTATTGCAAACTATCTCTGTAGTTTTTGGATCATTACCCAGTTATCCTGAAGAAGAAATATCCTTGCTCAGAGGTTGCTGAGTGTATAATCTGGTTACTCTAAATTTGTAATGCTTTAATGACATTTGAAGCATCTGTTACTGTATCATTAATTGTTGTTATTATGTCATGAGTTTTTTATTGTCTGCAGACGATATTCCTATTTCTCTGTGAATAGGATTGACTTGCTCTTTAGAATAAGAGCAGCTTTGGTATCTGGTATATCTGGTAAATATGTTAATGAGTCTTTATCAGGATTTTACTGAAGAGGTCACTATAAATTGTTGTATAGAGTTTGGCAGGATATTCAGAAAACACAGTGATGATATGAGACTTCATGTAGAATAAAAGTTTTCTCTGAGACCATGATGGTTTTAGACTTGACAGAAAAGTTTAGTGATACAGCAAAATTTTCTCATAGTGCTGAGGGTTTTTCTCTTGATCATTGCAAGATAGTGTCTTTGCAAGTGAAGTACAATGATGTGCTTAAAAATATAGCTGTACTTTTGGGGCAAAAAAGCCTGTTTCCTCCCCTGAAGAGCTCAGGTAATGTCATAAACATGTTTCAGTGTTTCATTTAGAAAATGTTCTCCTGGATATGTAGCCCTCAGTACAGCTACTGTCAAATGAAACAAGCTTACTGAGAAGGATGGATAGTGAACTGAAGAGGCTTCACTGCAGGTGATATTCTTTTTGGAGTTTACCTTCAAAAGAGTTGGCAGTGTTTGTAATTGTGTAAACACAAATAGTGATTACTCATTTAGTAAATAAAACATAAATGTAATAAGCAATGCCAGCGAATATACTTTAACTGCACAATTGTCTTGCAGAAGATATTTCTCTCAGATCTATTGATATGAGATATTACATTGCAGCTCCTAAACTAGCTTTGTAATAGATTGATGTTTAAAATTGCCACCTTTCACATCTGCTACCTCATATTAGAGGTAGTGAACAATGCAATAAATTCTTTTTATGGTTTTTATGGGTTCTGTTTGATTTGTCAGACACTTCCTCTCTTTTTCAGCAACTGTTTATGAATGTGTTGCTCTTCCTTTGGATAATGTTTCCTACTTGCTCTTGGGTTTTGATTTTCACCTTTTGAAGTGCTACCATTATGAGACACAGACACATCTTAAGGGTAGCTCACAAAGAAAATAGGCTTTATTTTCTTTTTGCCTGTCTTAATTTCTGTATCTCAGGTTATCTTTTGACCAAATGGAAGCAAAATAAATATTTTGGTTATAAAATGCTCTGTGAAACACTGATGACCACTATTAGTGATTAGAATTAACAATTGCTCAAACTGTTTTTGACGTGCTTTGCTTCTTTTAGCATTTCTTTCCATGCTTATTACTGAAGGTTGAATTAGGAAATTTTCTAAAATGGACAGTGAGCTCAAAGATGTCTAGAAGCCGTTTCCTCTCCTAAAAGTTATTTGGTTTAAAGAGTGGTTCTACTTTTTCCATTTTGGTTCCCTGTAGCAATTTATAGTAGATATTAATTCTCAATTTTGGATCTCCCTTCTGTCACCCACGTACTTCTGATATCTGCTCACTGCTAATGAATATGAATGAAATGAAAAGCAATACCTCATAACTTAAAATTATTATTGTAGAGTCTGATAGAAATGGGCAGGTTTGAATAAAATACTCTGAAGTATATTTTTTAAGAACCATCCCTATAATTCTTTGAAGAACAGATGTCAAAATGTACTGTGATCACTTCTTGGAGAAAGTAAATTGTATTAAATTAGAGGCAGAAAAGTCACACGAGGCAAATACTTAAATTCCTAAATTAAATTTTACACAGTACTGTACATATGAATAGAGCTCTTTGCATTATTCATTGTGTATAACTCATTGGCCAGATTTAAGCCTTTTATGTTGAGGCACATCATGATTTTCATAGCTTTATTTTTTTGATTATTTATAGCGCTTCAATGAGGTCTTTGTAAGAATAAATGTACAGTGCATCTTGCACACAAATTGCTTGGCCATAATGATGGTATAGAAATCTGATGTGTTTTAAAGGTCCATTATTAATCCTCTTTCTTACTACTACTAATAATAATAAATCTTTATGCACATCCTAATCAGCGATGGAAAAATTTGCATCATGAGGAAGAGCAAACCTACTTCTGCTCTTGGTTTAAAACATTTACATGCAGGTGTATGAAGAGAGTCGATTTCAGGGCAAGATGAAATGCAGAGCATGTATGGACAGTATGATTACCTGGCTTTGAAAAGAGTAAAGTGACTGAATTCTCAGCAGCTGCAATTAGCAACAGGCTAATTTTGATGGCTTCTTTTTGAGTTTTCCTATTCTGTTTAAGAAAATCACTGCAGAACAATGAAGTGGACTCTGATAGTATGTGGAAATGTATAAGGCCAATGTGGATGTAAACAGAAAATCTTCATTTACAATGCTGTCAACAGTGTGAGAATCAGGGTGTGTTAATGGTTTAGTTCACCCTGGTGAAAGCAGATGGAAAGCACAAATTCATTCCTTCTGATGGTAATTGTGTACCTGTAAGTGCAAATAATAAGTAAAATAATGAAAAGAAGCATCTTATTGTAGGTGCCTCCAAATATGCTATATATAAACAAAACGGCTAAATTATTTTCTTAGTCTGGTTACTTTATTTGTGTTAATGAACTTGTGTACTGAGATATAACAACAATTAGATTAGTTTTCCAAATTGCAGTCTCTAACATTCAAAACAGTATTTAGACCGAAGGAGAAAACAAATGTTCCAAAGAGTGCAGAAACAAAATATTGAGGAACTGAACCATAACTGAAAATTCTGGCACTCCTATCCAATATTACCAAACACAAAATGTGGAGATCATGCTGAGGTCTGTGAGATTGTCCCAGTGTACTGAAATGCTATCAAAATAGAATGTACATTGAGGAATTTTTGTAACACTTGTACTTTTTCATTGTGATGCTATGTGCTTTGCAGGCATTAGTGATTTGATACCAGTGTGTCACCTTTTCAACAGCTATACACATTCTTAGCAAATATTTTGTCTGCTAAGATATGAAACAGACTTTGAGTTGGCTCTGGAGAGGTGCTAAACCCAGTTTTTATAGCAGAAGTGAAAGTCAATAGTCTGCTTTGTCACACTGAAATAAGTAAGGAGAGTTGTCATGATGCTGATCCATCAGCTGGGCAGAAGGAATCCACTCAAGATCAGTGTAACTAATCACTCTTCAGTGTGGCTGGAGCTAGGATTTTACTCAGAGCTCTCTGATGGTAGCCATGAAACTACCTTGGTTCCTGCTGGAGAGTCAGCATTGCAGCATCCCTGCTGACTGGTTGAGAAACACTCTGATTCTCTGCTAAGTATAGAAGTCCTTCAACAGGAACAGGAGTTGTGGATGAGCAGTTGCTGATATGTTCTTTGCTAACAGTTATGCACAACTCTGGAAAAGACCTGATAACTCCAAACAGCCTTTAAATGCAACAAGCAATGGAAAGAAAGGAATCATGTTGTGTGTCTGGCTTTAGTGCACATAAAATTGGCTCATCCTAAACAAAGTACTCCTGGAGCTCAAACAGTTGTTACACTGGTTATCCTTGTAAGTATAATTGAATTTAAGCCCTTTTCCTCACAGTCCTGAGGAAGGAGCATGTTTTCTATACTGCTGTTCAATGTAGACCTTGTTTATCTCTAGTGAGAGCCTGTGAGTTTATGCCACCAGTGTAAGTGGACAAGAAGTACAAGGCAATGTTTTTTTGTTTGTTTGTTTTCTTATTGCTGTTATTGTCAGTGATCTTTCTTAGAGACCAAATAAATCTACTTTTATAAAGGGAATATAGAAGCTGTTGTTGAGGGAGGCTGTGACTTACCTCTTTGCAGTGACTGACATCCCAGTCTCTGGACTAAATTCAGTTTTTGAAGGTATGAATAAGGGTTGTTACCTGAGGGACTTAAATCTCTGTGCCCTAAACAGGCACTTGGACTTTTTTTTTAATACTGCAATCAGATCTTGGCCAACTTCACGAGCTTTTTCTCCTTCTCACTCTCCCAGAGGATTTGCAGTAGGCTTCTTTTTCCTACAGTTGTGGAGTACTTTAGGTTTGGCCCATTGCCTGGAAGCTGCAGCTTATCATTTTTGGTTTGTCTCAGTCCAGATTTTTCTACTTTTCTATATCAGTATTGAGATCTCTGTTCTCTTTCTTGCTTCCTTCCCTGTTCCAACCCCCATCCTTTGCTCACTCTTGAGCTTTTGCTGGCTTTTTCCCTTTCCTAATTGCAAAAGCCTAGATCATACAGATGTTTTAATCTAAGCTATTATTTTATTTAAATAAGGCTGACCTGAATCAAAGAGTTGCTGTGCTGTTGATGAGCCTGGACCATGCCAATCATTTGACACAAGTTGGAGCTCGTGTCAAGTTAAACAAATTCTGGAGCTGGGTCAACACAAAGGATGGTTCCCTTTTTGTCTCTTGAAGATCCAGATAGGCTGTAGTTCTCCTGGATATTGGTAGAAAATTTTTCTTTGGTTTTACAAATGATTAACTTTCCCATCAGCATATTGTCAGTTGCAGTTTGAAGTGTTCTGATTCACGAAGCCAAGCCAAAGTGGCAAGTTTAGTGGCACCTTCATTTTGTTGTAAGAAAGATGCCACAGCCTTGAGAAACATAGGCATCCTCTGATTCTGGAATGCTGAGCCAGGAACTGAAGAAATTGGATTGGGGTATTTATTTCTTTCGGTTAAAGAAGAAATAGCACTTGCCAGGTTTGCACTGTATGTTTAGACCTCATAAGATGAAAAAATATCTTATTTAACAGTCTTGTATTCTCTGTGCCAAACTACTTTGAAGACTAACATGTCAGTTTTTATGGGCTTAAAGAAGAAACAGGTTTGTAGGAGATGATTTATATTTAGTGAAGACTAGTGAAACCCTTTAAAATGGAATGGAAAATTATTTTGTAAATTAGGTCTTTGAGTTAAATGTCATGTTAGTCAAAACCTTCTTAGAACCTTCAAGACAGCAGACTCAGAAATGGGAATTGATAAGTAGGACTATTCTATGGAAACAAAAATTTTGATTCAGCAAAAGGCTTATGAACTAAGGTAAGTCTCAAGCTAAGTGTTGCTGGTGTAATCCTATTTGAAAAGTGGTAACTTTAGCTAGAAATATTCCTAAACAAAATGGAACAGCAGGACTTTCAGGAGTATGTAGTTGAAGTTTTCCATATGGTAGTTTTTTTTCTATTTTCTCCTATGTTTTATTGATTTATTTTATTATAAATACATACTATTTTTGAGGGATGTTCTGATTTTGTTAAATAATATCTTTAATTGGTATTTAAAATTATAGTTAAAGCTAGCAAGTTACTGTATATTTTATTAGCATGGTATTACTGCACTGTTAAATCCAGAATAAATAGTGTCCATATTTTAAGATAAGTACAGGATTAATTATTTTTACACTGGAGTTTGTTATTTTGCACTTAACAGTAAATTAATTTGGTTCAGCTAATGCATATTAAATCTAGATCCTTGTGAAATACTGCTTAAAACCTTGTTTCAGTATTTCAGAGAGTACATTGCTGGGAAACATAATTAGATTATGTAACTGAATTAGAACCTGCCCAAGGAACATGCACAGTTCTCCTTTTCATCTGTTGAAAGAGTCTCCAGTAAGAAGTAGAAATGGGAATTGTATTTTTTCCCATGAAAGACTATTTAAAAAAATTTAAAATTTACATCCTTAACTGGATTCTTCTTTCAGGAAACGTAGGCTTTGTCGTTAAAAAAAAGAGGAAGTGTGTTTGTCTACAGTCTGTACGCAGAGGTTTGCTCTATGGAATGATGTAGAATTGAGATAAGCATCTCTGGAATATTAATTTCCACCCAGAATGCAAGAGCAGGTACTTTTGTGAGAGTGTCTGTGTGTACACACTCCTATATGCAAGTGGTTTTACCCAGCTCTGTGCATTTTGAAATGTTGGCCAGTTCTTCTCAGTGACCTCATTCTCCTATTTTTTTTTTTTTTTAATACTCTGTTTTTCAGCTCATTCTGAGGAAATCTTCTCCCTATCCTTTTCTTTATTGTTTTCTTCAGCTAAGCCAGTGGAATTTGGCACTATTAATTGAATGACTGCCATTATCTTTCAGAGTGGCAGATGCTGTGTGCTCTTTATTTTGGATCAAAGTTTTTACGCTCCAGAGATGTCAGGTTTGGTGCAGTACTTTTAATGGACCTCTCAGTATTCCTACAAGAGCAATAGACTTCTAGATGATTACATGTTCCTGTTAATGAAAGTGTGATAAATGATGTAGTCTTTTGTTTGTCCTTTGGCATCATGAACACATTTTTCTTTCCAATTCATGATTTCAGATATCTTTAAAGACACCTAACATGAAATAGCTAATAAAAGGTCTTGGAGAAAAAAAAAAGAAAAAAAAAAGAAAATGATAAAAAACAAAAACAAAGCAAAAAACCAAATTTTAAAGGAAATTATCCAAAACTTTAAAAGGGTACCATCCTTTCTTCTAGGAGTGGTCAAGAATTACCAGGAAAAAACCCTTTCTTTTCATCAGATAGACTTACCACATCAAAAAAAAAATTTTTTTTCCATATTTTTTAGAGTTTTTTCCTCTTGCTAATGAACAGAAAATAGGCTATGTAGAACTCAAATTATTTTTTAATCAATGATAGATGTTTAAGTTCAAAGTGGTGCTTTAAAGTGGAAAAAAAAAATATTGGGACGATGTTTTGGTGAGCCACTTCGGGTGGTCAGCTAGAAATATTTCCTGGCTATTTCTAGATTCTTGGCATGACTGGGGATATCAATATTCTCAATCCCTCCTGTTCGATTTGTGTGTCACGTTCTGGCTCCTGTTGCTCCACTGCATCTGAAGCTTTGAATACGTAATAGAAATGTTTCTAGAATTTGGTGGGAAGACAAAGGTTTTTCAAACCTTCTGGGCAGTTGCATCTGCATAAAGTCATAGAGGGCTTCATGGTACTCACTCCCAGTCCACTGGGATTATGGATGAAATACAGAGATTTATTTGTATCTGAAGAAATTGCATCTCAGCTGCTGCTTGCTCCTGCATCCCAGCAAGTATTCAGAATCACATCCAACAAGCTACTGGCCTGGAAGATAATATGTCAGGCTTGTAACTTTCACTTAAGTATCTTTTGCAGGAATAAACTCTTTAAAAGAAGACAAAATTAGGCATCATAGTCAGTTTATAAAGACTTCAATCACTGTAGATGTGAGGTCAGGTAAAGTTCATCTTGAGACAAATTAAGAAAAAAAGAAAATCAGCCTTGAGGAAGGGTCTGAGACTAAGCAATTATTTGAAAAACAAGCACTTATCTGAAGAGCAGCACAGCTAATTCAGTTACCAAAGCAGGGAGGAAAGGAAAGGCAGGGTGTGGGGGTGAGGGAAGATGTCTTTACAATTGATGTATCCTCTGTGGACAGAGTGGGACTGGTACAATTGTTCCGTTAAGTGCAGGTATTTTTCTGTCTTAAGCCTCTGAAATCAATGCCAATAATATCATAAGCAAAGCAAGATTTGACTTTGAGGGAGTTAATGCGGCCTGAATAAGGCTGGATATAGATACAATGAAGAAATAAATTTATATTATATATCTAAAAAGATTTGACAAACTAGTCTAAAAATAATAACATTCCAACCCGGAACAGGAGAAACTGGATTAATGTTAACAGGCTTTATTGAAACTCAATGAAATCCACAAGAGAGATTTTGTTATGTCAGGATTATCACATGCAACAGGAAGCTGTATAAAACTCCAAGATTTTTGAGACAAAATCTTTAACTAAGGGAAAGATGGTGTAAAGGGAAACATACCAATTTAGTTCTGTAAATGAGTATTCCTGCAACTGAAGCAGAAGTGTTACTGTGAAAGGCAATTGTATGAATGAGTTTCAAAGTCCTTGTTGTCCTATATTTACATCATAAGTTTTCTAAAGAGAGTCTTTAGTCCCCTGCTGTGTATTGTAAAACTTGATGTTCTGTTCTTTGGGAACAGCAGCAATTAGGATGTAGATCATGCAAAACATTTCTGGTTGTACAGTCATTAAAAATTCTCTCTCTGGCCCTGTCATGGCACTGCTGGGAATGTTCAAGGACTGCTGCAGCAACACCAGAAAACAAACCTAATGCTGCCCATTTCAGCTGCTCTTAAAGGGCTGCAAGGTAGTACTGGTCTTTCCAAATTTTCTCCTCCTTATAAGGAAGATAAATGTTCAATCTACTCTGTTTATTATTGTACATAATATCTTTCATTATTTGAATTTTATTCTATTCCATCTTTTTGTTTCAGAAAATTAAGACATTTCAAAATGAAAATTGTGGTTTTGTGGCCTATTTTTTCAAAACATAATGCAGACCAAGTGGTTTTAATGCAGTCTGGCACCTGTATAATTCACCTGATCTACAGAGAAGCCTGCAATCCTTATCACTATAAATACAACTCCAAGTGGTTTTACTTGATGTTTTGAACAAAAACGAGTCCTTTATTTCATTTTGTTGGTTGCTCATAGATTTGAGGCACTAGATGGACTCTTTCCTTGCACTAGGAGTGGTCCCTAAGAAAAATATAGATGAAAGCCACTTTGCAATTGAAGTTCTGTTTCCCACTTAGACCTGCAAAACAACAGAAAACTCAGGGTAATGTTTTCCCAGGAGCTCTACAGAGGACGTGCTCGTTGTCATCCTGCTTCCCTCAGCATCCCTACCTGACAGAGGAAATTGTTACAGTAGAATGGGTAGTCACACCAGCACATCTATCATCTCCTAATTCCTGTGACTACAGCAAAGATTTCAGTGTCAAATGATTGTGCCAGGAAATATGACCCTAGTTTATGTACCTAGATTAGAAATTAGTGTGCATAAGCACAGTGTCCTGCTTTAGCTCATGTTGTTGAGTTTTATATAAATGAAGATTTTAATTCATGTTAAGAGATATTCAAAGGCTCCCAGAAGAGGAGTAATTGCATTTCATTTGATGTTGATGAAAAAAAAAAAAAGACAGGAAATAATAAATTACATTGTTATATTTAACATGCGGTAGTGCTGGGTTAAAAATTACATTGCTATCTATGAAGTCACCAATGAATTCCAGCTCCCAAAAGGCAGTTCATGGAAGGGTTCTATGATCAGTTCATCCACACTTTAAGACCCCTGAAGGTTGTTACAAACATTTTTCATCTGCACACTTGGAATCACAATAACAGCCCTTGTCATGGCCACGCTTAAAAAGACTTCATTAATTTATTTCTGTGTTACTGTCAAGTTTAGTTACCTGAATATAGAATCCCTTCTTCCCTACAGAACCTGCCATACTTTGAGCACTGTGTTGTACATTTCTTCCTAGAAATGTTCTGGATATAAAGTACAAGATAGTCTGAGCATCAAACAATAGACTGAGGATTAGCCTTCAGTTATATCCCACTGTGACTCCTACAGGAGCTGACAGCCTGGGCTCAGCCCTCTGGCTCAGCAACCTGCCTTAGGCATGGAGAAACATGGATCTGGTATTTGCTTATTGGTGTATTACAGATTTTACAAGTAGTGTTTTATCTGGCTCGTGTTTCTCTCCTTCCTGGTTTGTGTTCGATTCCCTTCACTTCTCCAGTTTCCTCTCCTCATGAGCCAGCTGTGTTTTCCATAGGCATTCTTGAAACTGGGCCACAGTAGACTTTTATTTTCTTTCTATCACTCAAATTACCTTAACTGCTGTAAAAGTTTCAAACCAGCACTCTCCTTCCTTTTCTTTAAGTCCCCAGTGTGTCCATTCTATTTTGTTTATTCTATAACTTTTTTATTCAGATGCTCTTTCATCTTCAGTTTGGATAGTGATCCCTTTTTTAAAACTTCTACTTTCTTAAAAACATCATCCCTCTCTGTTTCTCTCAAATTGTCCTTTACAACTCTAATTCTGTCCAACACATCCACCAAGGTCATCTTATCAAGCTTCTATTTTCCTGCGCACTCTTCATGCATTGTCACATCACAGAGATCATACTTCATTGATCTCTGTCAGCACAAATATTGCTAGCTTCTCTTTCTTCCCCTCACACCCATTTGCAAGCAACTTTATGAAATGCAGAATAATTTTCTTAGCTCAGCTTGGCTAATCATGTTCAATCCTTCCTAAAACCCTTTGTCTTGTGCACAAGAAATGAGAGAATTATGAGAACAGAAAATCAAGAAGGCAATTCCTAGGATGAGCCACATAGTGTAGTAGTCTCAGAAAATTGTAGACAGCTTTTCCTAAATTATCCCCTGGATCTCCCAACATTGCCTACTTATTGTGTGTATCTTCTGGGGTTTTTTGGTGTGTGTGTTTGGTTTTTTTTGTTGGTGAGATTCAGTGGGACTGTTCCCAAAGCTTCTGCACAAACCTCAGTGATTGCTTTGTTTCTTGGCATATTGCTGGTTACTTGCTTGCACACACAGCTCTCTGAAAGCATCCCATAATTCTGTAAGTGGGTGTAGTAGGTGTTAATCTGCCGTTGTGCACATTGTTTTTCAACTAAGATCTGTACTTGAAATCCATCTGCTAGCGAGCAGGGCCTCTTTCTGTTGGGTTTATATTCCTTCCACGCCCATTATTTCCCTTTTGTTAAGTGCAAAGTTGTTTTGAAACAACACCTTCTGAAATGCACTAAATGGGCTTGCTGTCATGCATTGTTATGAGGGGCCAGATGAATAAGACAGTTTTCCTCCCAACAGAAATGTGTACTAATGGTAAAATGACCTGCAAGCACAATCTGACTCTCATTAAAGTTAATGGGAATCAGGTCTCAGACTTGTCTGACAAATGACAGGATGCCACTTAGTAAGAAAGTCTGTTTAGGGAGGAAAAAATTACCACCAATTCTAAGATGCCTCAAATATTTTTTCCCTATTTGCCTTGTCTTTGTTTTTCCAAAAATAATTTTAAGAAGTTCTCCTAAAGTATAACATTTGAAGTGTTTCCCTTTCCCACTTTTTTTTTTTTTTTAGGTGTTCCTTCTGCCTTTCCTCAACCCACAGAAACCAAGATGAGCTTTTGCCAGGCATCATTCTGCAGATCTTAATTTTTTTTGAATGAAAGAATAATCTATCAGCAGTTCAGCACAACATTTTAGGTGAGATATTGTCTAAAATGGAAGGCTGAAAATTTTTGGTTACTTTAACATGATGCTGCTCTTTACTGCTGTGGCACAGAAAATATTGAAATGATTTTCTTTTTCTATTTTTTTTTTTTTTCTGGCTTCTTTTGTTTCTTAGCTTGGTTATGTCCAGTTCAACACTTAGTAGGCAACACTATTAAATTCTAATCACTTGGTTGAACAAAAGCCTGCTTCATAAATCATTCTTTAATAACCTGTCTAAAGTTTCTTTAGGGTGCTGAAGCTGCATGACAATGTTGCTTAGCTGATCAGACTCTAATTATAGAAATTCTACATCCAGCATCTTTTGTTTCTTAGCTTGGTTATGTCCAGTTCAACACTTAGTAGGCAACACTATTAAATTCTAATCACTTGGTTGAACAAAAGCCTGCTTCATAAATCATTCTTTAATAACCTGTCTAAAGTTTCTTTAGGGTGCTGAAGCTGCATGACAATGTTGCTTAGCTGATCAGACTCTAATTATAGAAATTCTACATCCAGCAGTTAAACCAGTAAACCAGCCTTTCCTGTTTGGGGCACTAATCCTGTGTCAGTTAGGATCTTTCTTGTTGATTCTGGATTTCTGTCGCTCTAATCCTGCTGAGCCCTGAAATATCTACTATTGCCTATTGCCCTTGTACCTACGTGGGCTTCACCTAGGGTTATCTTTACTGCTGCTTATAGCCTGCCTCACTAGGTTCCTTATTTAGAAGTAGAAATAAGTGTTTTAGCAATTACCTTGAAAAACATAAGATTATTAAAATTATTCTGTAGCATGACGCAGTACCATTGATTACAATAGAGAAGAAAGAAAAATCATATAATATTTTCAGGATCATTATTTTAGTCTGCTGGTTATGTTATAATAGAAGCTAAATGATTCAAAAAATATTACTAGCGCTGTTGTTTTATAGCAAAGTGTAAAATTAAAGGACTTAAAAGGTTCTTGTCAAATGATTTCTGTGTCATGCATCACCTAACCATTGTCCCTTCTATGTTTTTTTTTTTTTAATAATAGTTATTTCTATCACAAAGTTTGGCAGTATTACAGCTGCACCTCAGGAACTGTGGGTTGAAATGTGAAGGGAATAATGTAGGTTACAAAATAGAAAGTGTTAATTACTTTTCAATTTCTTATTGTTAGTAACAAAATTTCCTTTTAGCCATAGAAGATATACACTATGATAACATTAGGAAAAAGTTGCAGGAGGAGGGAGATATGAAAGACAGCAAGAAGGCTTAACCAATTATTTGCAGTATAAAATTACAATAATTGATCTTGGTTTGGTTTTTAATTCCTTTTGTTATAAATTTTTCTTTATGACATTGTGCTGTGAACTGAGTTCAGGGACAAAACTTCAGTTTCAGTCCATCAACTACAGCTTATCTACAATAAATCTAACAAAACTGTTATCAGTTTTATTAGATGCAAAAGCTACTAAAAGAATGAGTAGGTGGCTGGCCTGGTTAAGTCTTACTTTAGTAGAAACCTTATACTATATTCTTTTATATATATATATATATATATATATATAAATACTTAAAGATCACTGCTGTCCTCATTTAATTGAATAATCTAACATTTAATTGAATAATCTAACTCAGGAGATGTATCTGGGAGGCTGACACATGGGAAAACTCTATCTGCTGCATCCTCCAAAACTCTGAAACAAAAACGTGGGCAGGCTGCTTCCTCAGAATTTTGTTGAGCAACAGAAGAGCCTTCAATCTGTACTTATGGACTGTTACTGAGTTGTGTTCTGTAAGATCAAGAACCTTCATGGGTTTCTTGGGGTTTTTTAAGCAGTTCTCTGTGTGCTTCTTTACTTCAAAGGCAGCAATGAAGTTTGTCTCAAATTAACATCTGTGCCTACGCAGAATTTCCTAAGTTGTCACATTTGTAGTTTAACAGTCTTGAACTGGATGGACTGAACAGCAGACAGTCAGCATTTGGCAGATAAAACAAACATCTGGCAGATAAAACAAAATGTTTCCCAGGGACAGCCCAGTATTACCACTGGGTGTTGGTTTCAGACACTCCATTAACACAGAACCGCTTTTACTCAGCCATGAGCCTAAACCAAAGTTTGTATCATTTGGTGTTATTGTATAAAAAGACCAAAGGAGGGCCAATGTTTTTGTTTAAACCACTGAGTGGGAGAGAAGCTTTTCCTGAGCCTCATTTTTGCACCAAGCACTTCCAGGCGCCAGTGATCTCCGCGACCACAGTGGGAAGGAGCAAATCCCAACACTCCCAGTATTGCCATCATCTCTGTGGAGAGACAATCCCTGGAGTTTAATGGGTAGATGGAATGAGCTCACACAGATTTTCTCCACTTGCTGCTTCTCCTGATTAAAGTCCTGGCAGAGAGGAAATCACTAACAGCTTACCTTTATGTCAGCATAATCAAATAAAAGCTCTTTTAAGGGTAATAGCTGGAACCATAGTAAGGAAATTGTCACACAAGCACTTCAGGAAAGACAGAGGTAATATTAATTATTTTACATATAATTTCACTGAATATGGTGTCATGAAAGAGAGTCATGGCTAGCAGTCACCTAATTCCACAGAAAATCTGAGCCAGTCCAGTTTATGCTCATCTGTGAATGTTTGCTATGAATTTCTTCAATGCCTGATAGTTTGTCCATTCAAAACTTTGCAGAAAATGTTTTAGTTCTAAAACTTTTTCTGAAAACTTTTGTACTGGCTAACTTTTATGAAGCCATTTAGCAACCCTTAGAGAGTTGTGACAACAATTATAGAAGGATTACATCAAAAGCTGCTTTTTTAGCAATGTAAGTTTTAAAGATGGAGTTCTTATTCCTTACAGGAAGATGACACTACATCTTTATATTCCTGACTGCAGCACAGGTAAAACAGATACTGAGAGACACTGAACTCATTTCTGTGAGCTCTGAATCCGTTCCTAAATGTGCATTCATTGCAAGGAGTGAATACAGGGTTTACAGAATTCAGCCCAGGTTGCATAATTCAAATCAAAGAACAAAAGAGTCAAGTGCTCAGCAGTTTCTCATTGCTTACAGGATCCTTTTTCCATAATACCTGCTATGCTGCCTGTTGGGAGATCAGCTTAGGCACTCCTCCCTGCTGACTTCTGCCACAGCCAGGCCGGGAAAGAGACCCCTACCACCACCTTCATGATCTTGCCTCATCACTAAGAAAACAAACATTTAGTAAAAAAAAAAAAATAAATTATTTTAGCTCAATGACTCGTCTTTGTTCTGACAGTCTTTGTAGTGTCTTTCTGGTGACTTGCAAGTTGTGAATTCATGGGTACTACTGACATAAATGCAAATTTTTGTGTTTGTATTCATTGTAAATGCTTACATAAGAAGCTACCTTTTGCTGCAAAGTTCTACTTGGACTAATGTTGTGACAAGTTTGTAGTAAGTTAGCAACTGAATCTGATGAGAGTAGGACATTGGAATAACTTCAAATAATGTAACATTAAATCGGTGTTTAATCTTTGTTATGGGTAAACTGAAACAGATACTTTGTGAAGTCTAATGTATTCCAGTCCTGTGAGCATTTGCTTCTTATTATGCATTTTAGCAAATGATGTGTTGCTAAATTTTAGTTGAAACATGACCTTGGGCAGAATAGGCATCATTGCATAAAATCCTAGAATTCTACACTAGGTGTAAAGAAATCAGCTTTTTTTCTTTTTTCTTCAGCTTGGGTTATTTAGCAACCATAGCTAACACCGTAAGTGTTACATCTATTTATTTTGTGATTAATCACTGTTAAAACAGTATTTTGTTCAGAGAGTCATAGGAGCATGACACACTGATGTGCAGATTATGGAAATCTCTCCAGCACCTGGCTCACCGTATCTGCTCACGGGTCCTTGCTGCAAAGGTTTCTGTTCCCCACACAGCCATCAGGGCTGCTCTCTGTTGAGAAAACAGATCAGTAACATTCTGTTGTGTTGACACCCAGAAATGAGTCATCTCTTGTCTTTTCTCAAGATGAAGTTTAAATCAGGTCTCCTGACCTCATGCTTCCTTTTGCTGCCTTTCTTCTCTTTCTGCTCCACATTCCTGGGGAGAAACTGCCAGCACAGTAAGACACAGGCTGCAACCAGCAGTGATCAAACCCTTCAAGAGCTTTCCATTAATTACCCATTTCGGTGGATTCTCCTGCTCAGTGACTCATTTCCCTTCAGAAGTTGTATGCTGATGTGATTGACACCTTCACTTTATTCCAAGTATTAGAATTTTGCTTACAGCTCAGTTTTGTAGGAATATGAGAGAGAATTTTTTCCACTCAGTGGTCATTGATCAGCTTATTAATTAGCAAGCTCTGTGTGGTTTGCGGTAGGTGGATGTAAGTTAACTAAAGGACATCAAAAGGTTATTCCTGCTATTGCTCCATGAAGCAACTCAGTCCTGCAGAATCAACACTCCTGTTCTCACACTGTGAACCAGAGCAATCCACCTAATGCAATTATAGTACAAATAATTAGCTGCCTAAAAGTCTGGCCAAATGCATTTCCTCAGTACAGATTTATTTACTGGCCAGTTTTCTAAGACCTTCTGCAGCATTTTAGCTTGTCTCCACCAGGGCTGGTATCACCATGGTATTTTAGTATTTGACAGGTGCTTGTGTATTCAAGTTAAAAGGAAAATGAGGGGGAAACAAAAGACTATTGATTTGTCTAATAACAAATCAGTTGCACTTAAAATGTGTTCTTCCTCAGGTGAATTTAAAGGATAATAAATCTTAATTTATAAGGCAGTGATTAATTCAGTCTTGTCCCATGCTGTCATTTTTTGTATGTAAACAGCTATGAAGTGACCTAATAGCAATTTACACCTACTTCTTCCATGCTCCAAATGCTACTGGCTAGCTATGTTGAACACTAGTTATTTGAAAATATCTAATTTTTAATTAACAAAACTGGTTTTAAGTAAAGGCAAATACACAGTAACTCTGATTTTTGCCATTTCTTGTATACATTTTCAAAGGCATGCAAGCGTTTTGTATGTACATGGAAAGTGGTGTCTCTGCTTTTTATACCAATCCATTGAACAAGAAGTGGAAGTTAAATTGAGAGTTCACAGAGAGATTCAGAATAATGTGTGTAAAATTATAAGAGGGAAAATTATGAACGCTCAGGTAATTACAGACACATGGGAATGTATAAATGCCTTGCTATCATTTCTATTTATTTTCTGTTGGAAAATGTTGATTAATCAATGTGAAAGAGACTCAGTATTTTTAGTGGGGTAAATTTTGTTTCATTCTAACAAAAGCAGGTGATTCATTCTTGTATATCCCTTTAGATTGGCTTTTTTTTTTTTTTTTTTTTTTTTTTTTTAATTCTTCCTTGCTTCAACAGAAATCTGACTTCCAAAATAACTTTTACCAATTTCTTTGTTTTGGTATTTATTAAAATATACCAAATGTATCCCAGCATTTTGTAGACTTTCTTTATTAACAAAGACTGGGCTGAGAATGTGTGTCTGATCAAAATTAAAAACTAGGTTTTTGTTTATATTTTTTACATGTGGTATTAGAGCCACCTAAAAAGCCTCAAGTATATTTTCTGCCTTTCTTTCAAGAAGTGGCAAACACACATGATTTCTATTTGACCTCCTCCCTGCTGCACATGGAAACTTTGTTCATTATCTTTTCCCTCATGGTAAAGGGCCTCTGAGGGACTGCTCTCCAAATGTGGAACATTATT
The DNA here is from genome assembly GCF_000691975.1 of Corvus brachyrhynchos. Classification (NCBI taxonomy): domain Eukaryota; kingdom Metazoa; phylum Chordata; class Aves; order Passeriformes; family Corvidae; genus Corvus; species Corvus brachyrhynchos. The sequence continues at coordinate 2,146,208 of NW_008238644.1, forward strand.
TTTGGGTTCAGTGGCTGGAAGAGATGGTTTGAAGATCCCTCATCTGCCTCATGATCATCGCCGACGTCAGAGACTGAGCACAGCAGTCCTGGCCTGGCTGAGGTGGGATGTCTGCCAAGTGTTGCCTGCGGGTGTGCCCACTGGGAACTGGTACGCATTCCTGAGGAAAATTAGTGCAGGTCACAGTGGAGTGTGCTGTTCTTGCTGCCCAGGCGGGAAGGACTGCGCTGAAGCAGAAAGGAATGACCTGTCCTGTATGCCTGTCCTGTACACCTGTCCTGTGCCTGTTTTCTCAAAGCAATGGGCCTCATAACAATGGTTGTAGATCTCCCCCACTTCTTGGGGAAAGGAGGGAGATGTGGGGATACAGCTAGAAAGCAGAAGCGAGAGCACTGCTAAACTCATGTCAGCTAAAGCCGCTAGGCCGCAAACCATGGCAGGCAGTACTGCCTATGAAAGGCGTGCTTGGTACGTACCTGCGATAGTCAGTGCTAGCTCCTGGTTTTGCAGTGTTATTATGAAACATAGATATGGTCTTGGCCAATTGCCCCTCGCTTCTGAAAAGGGCTATAAAGGGACTTTCTGAAATAACTGAGACGAGATCTCCCCACAGAGAAGGCGAATCTATTTGCAGAAGGCCACAAGAACTTCGTCTCATCCGTTGGTAGCTATTCCTCCTCTTTTTCTTCCTCTCTACTCTTTTACTTTGTTTTCTTTATCTCTCTCTCTCTCTCTTTCTCTATTGCATTACCATGTTGTGGGCGCTTAATAAAGGTGCACTGTTTCGATTAAAACTGTCCTTTTACACTCTGAGAGCTGTAAACAAACCATCAGGACCCTCGCTTGTATTAGCAGATCGTGACAGTGGCTTCATTTGTTGCAGTGAAGAAGAAAAGGGGTAGGAGAAGGAAGTTAAGTGGGGAAATACTTTCAGCATCTGTTGGAAATTAGTCTTGACCAGTTGCAGGCCCGAGACAGTTACGAGATCTGAGCAGCAATTGGTTATGTTTTAAAATTTATTAGAATACACATTTAGTAAGGATTCTTCAGTGATGGTGAATGGTACAGATTTTGTTGGGCTTTCAGGAATTCTAAGACAATCATGATCCTATCCCAAGTGAGGAAAGGTAGAAGAGGGAACTTACAAAATGTCTTCCATTATTCCTTCCTACTTCTAGTTTTAAACCTTAGCTTACTTTTTGTCCCTCTTCCATTCTCTGGATGTTGATGTTCTCCTCTTTCCTCATTATTCTGTATTTTAATTCAGTCTTAAGTTCCTGGGTTTGTTCTGTTGTTTGTTCTTTCCTTCTCCTTCATACACATTATGCTGCAGTTTTCCCCCAAGTTGCTTTTCCTCTTGTGATATTCCCTGTGCTGCTCCTCATCCCTTGTTCTTTGTTCTGTCTTTCCAATGCCTTTCTCCAATCCATCTTTCTCACTTTGTCCTTACTGTGCTCACCTTCTAAGGTGCTTCTCTATATCCCAAGGTGACACTTTTGGAAGAAAAAAATCTACTGAGGGTTCCTTCTTCAAATATTCAGAAAAATTTATTCCATGTATAAAATAAACGTCACAAAACAACTGTTCCTCTAATTAGCATGCTGAATAAGCTTCCCTTGTTGTTCAACTTCAGAACTATTGTCTCATAGATGGGGATGTTGGGACATGGAACATATCACAAGATATTGTTATGATAATAAATAGTTTACTCCTTTCAGCAAGGGAAAAGGAAATATTCTGGTATTCTGGTGTTTTGGGTTGGTTGGTTTTTTGTGGTTGTTTTTTTTTTTTTCAAAATTAAATTTTAGCAGTTAACACTGATTGCAAAAAATTTCAGCGTGAAGGAGTGTGTGTTCCCAGAGAGAAGCTGTCCTAGTAGAGGGTTTTTGGTAGATTTGAACCATTCCAGTGGTAGTTCAACACTGCTTTGAGTCAGTTAACTGGTAATTAGAAATAAGGGAATATCTTTTTTAACTAGAATGAAAAATAACATAGTTCTGTTTTGGGACCTAAAATTATTCAATTGGCTAAACTTAAAATTTTCCTTGTAGGACAACTTTTATTCTGGTTTGGGATTTTTTTGAGGGGTTATTTTTTTGGTTTGGTTTTTTTCTTAAAAAAAAAAAAAAAAATCAAACAAAAACAAACAACCCCCTGAAAACTTGACTAGTGCTGTGATAGTTCTTATATCCTGGAAGGAACTAAAATGATGACCCCAAGACATTTGAAGTCCTTGAAACAATTTAGCACTTATTATGGTGTACTCAGCAGAGGAAGCCACTTTTGCTACTGCCACAGGAACAAACAGTAACGACCTGAGTTATGAAATATGATTGTGATTTCCCCTCATCCTGCTTTTTCTGGACTCTGGAGCTTTTGTGCTATTTCTGAGGCTGCACAGGAAAGTGAAAGGATTCTGGCAGAATGTAAATCATGAGATCATTAACATTTCAGCCCAATTTCTCTCCAGCAATGTGTAATCATATCAGAGATGATTGATGGGATTGGCGACCCACAAGATAGATATTATGGGTCATTCCTCCATATTTCCTCATTTTCTTTCCCCTTTTGCTAATCCTGGTTTCAGATAACATCACTCAATCAATTTCACTGCTGGTCTGGAGCTGTATTCTTCCAATATCAGATATTATGTCAGATATATCTCTGGGTAGATATATGTTCTGCTTTACTGGTTTTTGTGCCTGTCCTCTTTATTTTGTTTATGCCTCATTATAATATATGGCAGAAATATTTACATTAATATAACTGATTTAGTCTTTGAAAAGGTAAGGTCTTTTTTTATTTTCCTTGTTCCCTTGATATAAAATACCTCCTTAGTATAGATACAGCGTTTAAACCAAAATGAGTATCTATCTGCATTATGTGGAAAATGAAGGAGGGAAATTATATCTTTTTCTTTCCCTCTTTTTTGGGGGTCTCATGTGATGGGGAAAAAAATATACTGTATTGTAAAGTGCTTATAACACTTTTTTGTTTTCAAGGTAAGGGAAGCAGAAGGGAATGAGGGACATGGGACATTGGCTTGTCACACCTTTCTTCTGTGTCTATCCAGTTCTTAAAAAAACTAAACCAAAACAAAACACAATTTTTAAGATCTTTTAATTGGAAACATAATTTGGAAATAATTGGTTGATATTGATGTCGAATGTTCTAGAAGTGGATATAGGACAAAAGTATGTGAAAGGCATCCTGTAAGAAGGGCTTTTGCCAGATACCAAAACTGTGTCCATTAGAGGAAATGGTTCATGTGCAGAATACTCCAGGTGCTTTCTATGGGTTCTATCCCATCTGTCCATTGTAATCAGGGCTTCCTATGGACACACATCAGCTGTGCTGTGTGTGGAGAAATGAGTTCTTCACTTTTTCCAACATCTTTCCAAAAGCCTGCATGGAAACTACAGGAGACTGAAAACACATTTGTTTATGTGCATATTAATCATCTCTGCAGATTGTAGCTATGGAGGTGCAGAAGTTGCAGAGTGGGTGGGCCCTATACAGGGTAATCTTAACAGACCTTTAATCCACAGTTGTCTCTTGGCTCTGATTCCAATCTCATATCTGCATTTCATTGTAGCACTGTATGCTAATTAATTAGAAGAAATAATTTATGTACTGCTGTTTTTATACTATCACTTCAGCAGTTAATAGGATTCCTTGGTCCTATTGAATGCTGTTTCAAGAAAGTTTCCAAAGACAAAATAATATGTTTAATTATGAGAAGAGTATGTAGATAGGCATACCTGTCCTACAGCTTTTAGTAAGCAGGTATGTGTCACTGTTGTACCAAGAATGGTGAAAAACGACACGAGTCCAGTTTCAGGCTAAGTGGCCAAAAATGGCTACATTTAATTATATAAATCAGCTTATATAACTTTGTTTGCAAGGGTGGCATGACCCCATTGGTCGCTTGACCAGCCACCCTCTAGAATGATAGGTGGAGGTTCAACAATGCCCATTCAAAATATTTTTTCCAGTGTACGATAAGGATATGGAAAACAAGTTCTCAGCTGTGAGATAGAGTCTTGGTTTACAAAAGCCTAAAACTGTTTCTCAGCTTGCATGAGAAAGAAAAACTTCACAAGATTGTGCAGCAGCTGGAAAATTCCTCTGCTCCTAGCTTTTTAGCATCCACAGGTATGGAACTATTAATTTAATCTCCAGTGGTTTTGTTTGACAGAGGAAAATTTGGCAATGTGGCTGTGGTGCTGTAAGGATGGCACTGCTGACATCCAAGCCTATCGTGGCTTCATACACAAAGTCATACACTTAGTCTAGATGCCATATTCTGTAAAAGAAATAAAAGGCTGCAAAACTGCAGGAATTTCTTGATGAACTTGACTTCCATGAATTTCAATCCCACTTCATTCAACAAAGTAGTTTCCAAAAGCTGAAGTCTCATGTCAAAATGTTCTGTTGTGCTGGGACCAGCATATTCTATCAAAGCTGCTGCATATAAAGGTAGGTAGGGGCAGTCTGATAAGGACAGTAATAACTTTTGTTATTATGAAATTATTAATAATGCTATTAAAATAATAAAGTGTTAGCCCTGTTGAAGATACATATATTTGTGTTACAAATACACAGTAACGAACTAGAAAATACTAATGAATTTTTTACTCCCATGCTATTCAATTCTTGTCCTCCAATGGTTGTCTTTGACTGGATATGAAACTGGAAGGAAGTCCTTTTTAATGATTTTTCTCCAACAAAATCTTCATCAAAGGTATTTTATTACTATCAGAACAATCTGCTGAAAGATATCTAGATTTTTAGTTGACTGCAATAGAAACAGTTTGGTTTAGTATCAGTGCAGCAGAATATGCAGCAGAAAAATGTCATTCAAGGGAAAGCCAGGAAAGAAAATCAGATTGGGATTTTTCTGCTCTGACTTTTCTGGTTAAGAAAAGGATGAAGGTGGGAAGCTTCTCCCTGTTTGATTTTGGGTTTTGTGTTCAGGAGAGGAATTCTCAACTCCTTCAGCTGAAGCAGCAGATCTCTCGGGAAAGTTGCTGGTTTGTTTGTTTGTTTGGAAGAATCACTTCAGAATTGCTTCTGAAGGCAGCAGGCAGCAGCTGAGCTGATGGATCTTTCTCTTCCAATGAACTGCCTCCAAAAGGAAAAACAGTTGAAGATTTTCATTCTCTGGTTTTAACAAGCTGCCCCTACGTCAAATGTATAGCTGTAGATATCTTACAATAGGAACCCGAAATTTTTACCAAAGTGAAAAAAAACAGCTTCCCTTTCCACTCTGCAGAAATGTCATATTTTAAGCTTTTGGACACTGAGCTCAGATTCTTCCAGAGCTCAGTGTGTATCAGTGCCTCTCACTCGAAAGAACTACAGCTGTTGTAGTTACAGAAGAAATGTATGCTAATGTACAAAGCTACAAATAAAGTACTGTTAATTGTTAGAAAGTGAAGCACGTACTGATATCAAACTAGAGTTATGCAAATCAATCTTCTTCCTAGTGAGAGCAGACAGACTGGTAAAAGGGCCTAAAGCCAAGTTACAAAGAGTAGAGAAGACTAATTTTGCTTTATTTCTGAAAGGATTCAATTTTACTTCAGTACCTAAGAAAGTCCTTCAAATTTTAAGGGTTTTGAAAGTTTTATTCTAGGAGATTTTAGATCAATTTTTTTACAATGTTAAACTTTTATAGTGCAGACTGGGAAGACAGTTTGTAGACTTTGGGTTGAGAACCAGTATCTAAAATGGATTCCCACCTCAGCTCAGGTGGCAAAACCCAAGTTGGTAGAAGGGAGGGTAGGGGTTGTGTGGATTCCCCATAAAGGAGACTCTGTCAGGATGCTGCCCTCTGGATTCCCCATAAAGGAAACTCTGTCAGGATGCTGCAGGGTGCCTGACCCCTCAGCAGCCTGACCCCAGCCACCCCGACAGTGAGAGCTGCACTGCTGCAGCATCATGAATCCTGTACCTGCTCTTAGTGTGGAGCTGGTTTTCCCAGTGACCCCTGTCCAATGCAGAGCAGATTCACTCTTGGGGATAATTGTTCAGAGTGCTCAGGTCAGAGAAGCTGGAATTACTCTACAGACTCTAAGCCATCCATGTCTTTGGTGTGGTGAACTTAGACTTGATTTAGAAACTGGCTTTTTTGTGGGTGCATATTTGAGAAATCAGCTTGTTCTCAAGGTGGTGGTGTGATTGGTGGGGTTTTTTTGTTGTTGTTTGGGTTTGTTTTGTTTTTGGTTGGGTTTTTTTTTTTGGGGGGGGGGAGAGGGGGCTTGGATCTTTTGGTTGGTTTTCCTTTTCTTTGAGTTGACTTTTGGCTTGTCATATCTTTGGACCTCTGTATCAGATATTTCTATATCTGTAAAGTTGAGAAAGTATTGCAGCAACCCAGCAGGGTTAAGATTTGAAAGAAGGCTATATAACAGGCTGAATCACATGATTATCTACCAGTGTTATTAACATTAGATCTATTATCATCACTTCTGATGGAGAAACAGTGAGAGGCTGGATTTGTGTGGCCCTTGGTTCTCCACTCTGGACAAGGCTCTCTAGTAAAGAAGGCTGCAGACCAGTCAAGCCCCATACGTGTGAAGATGTGGTCAAGACCCTTCAAAGCTCTGACACTAAGTTTTCACTTTAGCTTGTTTTACGTTTATCTTTAGCAGTATTACAAGGTTTAAACCTAATAGCAATACAGCCTTACAATAAATAGGAACAGTAGGGATGAAGCAAACATTTTCCAGCACTGGATTATGTCTGATAGATACCACATAGTTTGGTATCATTGAAGATCTGTCTGGTTTAGAGACACCTTCCTTTATGTGAATATGCAGTGAGTATTTGGTGAAGTGGTGAATTCCTTGCTCTCCATTTTCCTTTGCAGGGTGGTCTCACAGGAGCAGTAGCATCACACACTGGAATTTTCTTTTTGACTGGCTTTCTGGGTTTGTTTTACTGCAAGTGCAGTTGAATCTGATTCTTTTTAGCTAGAATATGAGAGTGACTAGTGATATCAGGCCTCTTAGTGATCCTGCTGAGATAATGCAGCCTGCTTGGAAGACTGTGGTATTAAAAATATTAAAACAAACAGTAACAAAGCCTTTCTTACGACATTCCTCTTCCCTGTTTTTCAGAAAGCAGCATATGCCTGGATGTATTTATCAGGACAGTCTTCATTATTCTCCAGGGGATGGCAGGCTGCTGCCTCACCCTCTCAGCTGGGTACAGCTCACAGCATGGCTGTCACACTGGGCTGTGCTGGCAGCCTTGCCAGGGTGGGCAGCAGGAGCAGGGCAGCCTTTTTCTGCTCATAGAAGAGAGCAGGGGTTTTCTTCCATTATAACCAACCATTCTGTGCCTTTGTCCCTTTCTCCAGCTTAAAATTTTACAGGTACAGTTTGAGAAAAATTAATTATTAACAAATGCAAATAAAATCCCAAGTACTGTTGTTAGGGCAGAAATATATTACATAAATCTTGCAGGCCACTGGAGGTTTCAATTAAAGAAAGAATATTACTGAAAGTCATTATCAAATATAAATACATAGGCCTAAAGATGAGCCCTTTACTATCGAGATTTAGTTTTCCACAGTATTTGCTTATTGTAGTCCATATTAAGCTAACTTTATAGACTGGCAAGGGGTTGATTGCTAGTTTCCCCAATGGCTTTCCTACAAACTACTTTACCCATGTTTGTTTGGAACTGTGAATATTACAGACATCTCTACCCGATGTGTAATCAATTTAAACTGCTTCAACCTTTGAAAACACAGAGCTTTTACCTAGCATGTGCTTGCTTTCTTTTCTTCTTTCCTTTTCTCCTTTCTTAAATTGTTTCTTTCTTCCTTTCTGCCTCCCTCTCTGTCTCCTCCATGTTACACAGCATCTGAGGAGCTCTCAGCAGTGCACAAGCAAGAAGCTACCTGCAGTCCCAGGCATCTGTGCTGGGATTTGACACAAGGGGCTGAATTTTGCGGAACAGGGAGGTTAATATGAGAACTGAGGCTCGAACTCAGGAGTGTTTTCAGGTTTTTTTCACAGGTCTGTAGCTGCCAGTATACCCTAAAAAGCATCAGGGGCTCTTTAGAATTTTCTGCAGTGATTATCTGAAAACATATGATTCCTGCCTGAGTGGTCATGTTTGAAGACTGTAAACAGCACAGGATATTGCATTCAGTAACACATTACATAGAGACTCTTTCAATATCTTTAATTAATAAGTAGGGGGTTATTTGTTAATGGTGTAATCACCAGCCCTAAGAGCTAATCTGCTATTGGGTATTTACCAGCATGCTGTGGTTTCATTATCAAAAAGAGACAGTAATATGGTCTGGTAACTTGATGACATTTATAAATTATTCTACTGAAAAAGGATGCAAGAAAATAAACTGTGGATTCTTCAAAACCTAATGATAGCTTAAAAAAACCCCCCAATTCCTTCCCAAGCATGTCTTTAGGTTTTACCACACATCTAGCTCTGTATAATGCATGCACCTGACCTGGTTTATAGCCACAATGTGCACAAATAAATTATATTCTAGTATCAACTTGTTATGTTTTGAAAACACATATTTTATTGGTTATTTTCTCTCTTTTTATCTGTCTAACCACTACTACTAAATTTTAATATCCAAAACATGGTGCTCAGGTGCTGTCAATCAGCACAACTGCCTTGCCTTTGCTTCTGCCAATTTAAGCCAGCTGAGATCATGTTTTTTACAGCATTCTTTAAAAAGCGACAGCGAAACATTTCCTTCATGTTACCTTGAAAGGTTGTACCATATTTTATTTTTCTGAAAATGATTGTGATGGAGCATGTGTCACCTAAAGCTAATTATATCTCTAGTTTGGGTTTTTGAGCTGGTGCTATAGATCATATTGGGAAAAGATTTTAAAACTACCTGTGAGAGTCAGGAACCTGATCTCCTTTTCAAATTGATGCCAGACATTTCGTTTCACCTGACATAACAGTGGTACAATGTTATTTTGAAAATTTGCTCTGCACTCACATTCCAACTCTCATTTAAGATTTCAGCAAGAGTTTTGTGAAACAGCCAAAGGACCGCATACCCTTGGTGAAACCTAAATTTGGGGCAAGCTTCTGGCTTATACCCGACACACACTTTGTCCACGTACTTAGGATCTCTCATTATTTGTTTTCTTTTCTTTTCCTTAAAGAAAGAGTGGAGAATCTCGTGGTCCATTTCTCTTCCTCCCCTGCTTTTTACGGTTTCACGGAGCCATGGGAGCTCTGGAAGTGAACTCAGACAAGAAGAGGTCATGGCTGGAGGAACAAACCACACGTGGGACTATGTTTCTTTTCTGCAGATGGTAGCCATGCACTGCTCAAACAGAGCTGTCTTGCCACATCCGTGTCCAAATGGGATGATTAGGGCATTCTTCAGGCATTGAAGAGAGGAAGATATAGATTCTGTCAAGCTGAGGAAGAAAAGAGGCCTCAATTCCAACCTCCTGAGTCAGTGTTCCATCCAGGAAGATGCTTTGTGGAAGATAATCACAGGCATTGCTACTGATTCTATCTCTGCTTGAAAATAAAAGGACTGATCCTTCTGTTTGTTAAACAAAACAAGCAAACAAAGAGAGTTTTAGGAAGATGATTATTCTGCAGAGACAATTTTGGAGTCAAGATCCTGAGCAATGCCCGCATGCAACCCAAGGTAGGCTGTTATGTTTTGGAGAGAGGATTTGTCTACATGTCTTTAGTTGAAGTTTGGTTGAAAAATTCACAGTTCCCAGGTCCAGACTACGGATTTGTATTTTATTCTAGCAGGAAAAGTCCTAAAGTGTGAGGTGTTGCACCACCTGATTACACAAATTGTCATTCCTTATCTCTCTGGCCTGTATTATTTCCTTGCACTGAAAAAAATGCCAGAATTTTCAGTAGTTATTTATCAAGTTAATAAAGCAAAGCAGCCAGCCTAAACTGCTATTAAACATAAAGAAAAGGAAAGTTTTTCCAGTTGGCTGAAATGACCTTTTGATTTAGGGCTAAGGATAGCTGCCCTTTTTTCAAGAGTGCTAGAAATCTCATTAGCCAAGAGTCCAGTCCTCAAAAGTTAAATTATTCCTCATCTGGGAGTAATTTGGACTAGACTGTCAGAGAGATTATGAAGGGCCATCATTGATCCACACCTCTTTTTTTCTTTTTCTTAATTTTTTCATACTGGATCATAAACGAAAAGCTGCATATGAAATTTCCCTGCCTGATCTCTGACATGCCCCAAGGAGATTTGATTCACCAAGATCTCATTCTATCTAATCTGACAAGAGTCCAGACTGTTTTATGCATAATAAATAAAGGCATTTGTGACATAACACAACCTGTGTTTCCATGCCCTGTGCTATTTTTCTGGGACATGTGGAATGTTGATGGCTTTTTGGACTTTTATATTGTTTTGGATTTTTTTTCCCTGAGTTAATTGTGTTCAGGTGGCTGAATAAAAATACAATTATCTGACATGACAAGCAGCAGCTAGTTTGAATCCTAAATGAAATGTCAGTCAAAACAAATGACAATGTTATGAAGAGATAGTACCCTCATTATTACTAAGGTTTGAACTGAATTTTCGTCATGAAAAGTTGATGATAGATACAGGACTTTCAGGACTCAAAAGGGGACCTTTACAATCCTGATGCTCAGGTGGGCAAAACCCTCTTGCAGGTAGTGAGGGTGATCCCTCAGATGCTGCCAGGATGAAGGAAGCACAAGGGCTTAATGAAATTTTCAGCTTCTGTTTAGATCAAGGATAGTATTTGATGTGGTGCAATCTTTATTCTTGTAATTCTTATTCTTCTGGATGTGATATAATGCTTGTTCAGCAGTCACATAACGTTACACAGGTATGGGCTGTGTTAGAACCATGCTTAAATGTTTAATGTTATGCAGGATTCTTGTGTTGGCTCTTCCAAAAGAGATACTTGACTTAGTGCAATTTATTTTTACACTGCTAGAACTTGCAAGATTTTCACTATTGCCATTATCACAGCAACCTTCCAGTGTTAAATATAGCATTGTGTATCTACAGAGTTTTTTCAAATGTTTTCAGTGACTTTTTATTATTTTCTGATGCAACATCATTGGGTCACTTTACATTTGTTATGTAAATGTGGAACAGACCTGAAACAAATATTGAGATTGTTGTGTCTTACCTTCCATCCATAAAAGCAAATGTGGCTGAGCAACAGGCAATCAGGACTGATTGCTTTTCCCAGCAGGCTTGGGAAGCCTGTGGTGGCCACGTGTGTCTCTGCGTCTTAAAATTATTATCTACAAACTAGGCATGTAATAATAAATCTTCATATAACTTCCAGAGCTGATTACTATTGTAATCAGGAAGAACTCTTCCTCTAGCATTATAGTCATAGTGTGTTCTGTTGTTATTAGAATTTAAATTTTATTTCCATTGTTGCTAGAAAAAGGATTCCAGCTTTAACACACAGTAGGTTGAGGCACTAAAACTCTTTGGTGTGGGCTGGAAGCAATTCCAGACAAGGTCTTCATGTGAATGTGAGCCATCATAAGGTGCTCAAAGACTGTGGAAGTTGAGAGGTATTCAGGGTGGAGAAGTAAAATTAATAAACTGATTAATGACAAAAGATGTTTTGGTTTCAGCTATCCAGTGCAATTGGTTTTAGGGAATAGGTTTTTGGTTTATACTGTGGGATCACAGTAGTACTTGATAGAGCTTGTGCTCTCTTGGAAACCTTTCCCTACCTGTGTTTTACCCTAAAAAATCTTAATGGAAAATTCAGTTTTGCAGGCTGGAGCCACCCAGGAGCTTCTTTAGAATTACTAGCTGCATGTATTTTGGAGCCAAACATTTCAAATTATTTTCTCCCTCTTAAACAACCTAGCATTAATTGCCATACTTGCTGGCCACAGCCACTCTCTCACTTTTTTTTTTTTTCCCTCTGTACCCAAAACAGCACTGCTGAAAGGTGCATGCAGCCTTTCATAGCCCACCTAATCAGGAGTGATTCTACCTTCTTTTGACAGCATTGTCACCATCAGCAGTGGTGATGACATTTTTTGGAGGTGTGCCCTGTGATTAGGCCCATTTGGATCCATTAGCAAGGTTTAAGGCATTGTACAGCCTACTTCCCTTCTTAGATTCCCTTGTTCCACATTATCCATCTGGCTTGGTAGAAGCTGCCTCCCAACAGTTTTAACAACTATGCCAAATTTCGGTTCCCATGGAAACTGTTTTAAGAGTGCTTTAAAATTTGAGAGGCGTATCATTTGCTATCTAGAATGGGTCATATTTCCATTTTCTTCGGTCTTTATATTTTCTTTCTTTTTATTACTGGTTAGTGTTGCCACTTGTCCTGAACAAGAGGAAAGTCATGAGTTTTGGACACCAGTCTTGTGTCTCAATTTCTGCATTTTATGTTGTGAAGAACAACCCTTAGAGGGTTTACGGTTTCTTCCTTGCTGCCTCTTAAAAAATGCAATAAAATTGCACACATTAATAGAAGGTAGAAGAGCAACAACTTCAAAAATGTGTAGTTTTACATTCTTTAAAGCGGATTTTGGAAACCTTTAAAAATCCTTTTGCTATCCATGATTTGATAGGTTTATTACATATGAAAGGAATTGTTGTGATGGCATCTCAAAGTCTCAGCAGTGTCTATGCATGTACAGAGCTTGCAGGCCCAATGCACAAAAAGGTTTTCAAAGCTATTCAGCTTTGAAAGGTGTTACCTACCAATTCCATAGAAGAAATAAATCTTTGTTTTCCATTCACAGGAAACCTCTCTGCTGCATTTGTTAAATAGTTTCCAGAAAGAGATTAAATGCCACAGTAGCTGAGGTCTCCTCAACCATTGCACTAACCAGTGCATTACTTAATAATCCCATCCTAAATTCCTCTCACGTAACCACAGGCTTGGGACTAAAGAGCAGAGAAAAACATACAAATTTCAAAGATGTCTTTCAGTCATGAAGAGAGCAAAGGTCTTGAGTATTTCTGCATTTACATGTTGCCATAAAATGCTATTTTTAGTATGCCATAAAAATGTCATGTGTCTTCTACTGTATGTTGACACATCTGTGAATTATTTACATATATGCAAGCTTCAGAGAAGATTCTATGAGGATTAGGAGGGCAGAGGTACTGTCATGACAGTATCTCTATTCAGAGATATTATTAAAAGGATTTAGGATGTGATATCTTTCCTAACATACGTAAAAAATGCTGCTCACTGCTAAAACAAAGGTTTGCTCAATGTGCTTAGTGGGCAGAATACTAATTTTTAGACCATTGTTGTTTCCAGAACCTTAGTTCTTCCCATAGAATCCTTCTTACAGAAAAGCACTTAATCAAGGAGTTGGATTAGAGCCCAATTAAAAGGTGCTATGGGGTTTATGTGTGTGCTTAAATATTTTCCTGAGCAGTGATGAAATCAAGAATCATAAAGCTTTTGCTAAAGCTCCAATTGTTTGAGCAATCTGTTCTATGTACTGCTTTTCATTAAGGATGCAACATGGGAAATCATAGGTATATTGGCTTTGTAAAGGTTTCAAAAGCTGATTTAGGCTTTGCTTTAGCTTGAAAAAGACAAAACAAAGCACTTTTCTCTTTCTTCTTTTTTTTTTTTTTTTCCTGTAGCATCTTCTAATAGGAACTGAGGTTTTCCTTCCCTTCTTTCTTGCATGGTTGCTTTTACAGTGAAATTTCTCCTGTCCTTTGTTCTGGTCTTCTGCCATAAAAAGGCTGAGAAACCTTCCTATTGTAATCTTCATTTAATGGAGAGCTTCAGAGACCAGTCTCACTGTAGTTACATTTCCCCTCAAGCCAGTTGTGTTTAAATCCCTCTTCTAAAAGATCAGAATTTAAATATGCCTTACCCTTGGCTCTTTCTTGAGAGTCTTATCCCTGAAATAAATGATAATAAAAATGGAGAGATATTCTATTGTTTACCATGAGGTACCAGTAGAATGGTATAAGACAGTGAAGATGTAAGCTTAAAATGGAGTTTGCATATTGAAGTAGAGTGTCTCTCAACTCAAACAGAAATAATTTGTACGAGGATTTCCCAAGTCTTCAAATTAGTGCATCAAACTAAAGGTCAACAACTGCTATTTAATCTGTTAGGAAGTCAGGGTCTGATTTAAATCTGAAGGGCAACAAAATATATATAATTATTAACCTTTAAAAAACTTGTGTAAAAAGAGAGAAAAAATAATGATTCTGATGATGCCTGAGACAGCCACCTAAAAACAGGGACTAGACAAGAATAAGGGAACAAAGGTAGGTATTGATTTGAAGGGCCTTCAAAGGTACCCCTGGGCAGTCAAAAGGCTACACCCAAGACAGACCCCAGGTCACGAGTTCTTCCCACTTCCATAAGTTTGGTCCAGTTGCATATCGGGGTTTATTGTCCTGTTACAACCTCATTCATGATGTAATTACCCCAAGCGTGCCCCCCTTCAGAGGCTTTAATTTACACATTTTGGGGCCTGGTGTCCTTGATGTGGAAACCTAGAGAGGTTTGTTATGTCTAAACAGCATGAGAGAACAGCAGCTAACAGGCCACAAGAAACTTCAGTTACACACTGGGCAGTGCAGGGTTTGGAAAATATAAAAGTTAAAACCTAAGGCATCACCAGCAACCCCTGAGTAAAATTAGGGGTTTTCATGCCCACCACAAAATGTTAAGACTGCTTAAGTCTGAGAAGAACGTAAAATCAAACATTTTTCATCACGTATGGAAACAGGGACAAAAATTACGTGAACTGTTTATTGGACAACTGCTTTACACCCTGTGGAAAAAAAACAAAAAAAACATTAACTTCATGGAGCTTTAAATAATATGGAAACAGGGACAAAAATTACATGAACTGTTTATTGGACAAGTGCTTTACACCCCGTGGAAAAAAAAACCAAAAAAAACATTAACTTCATGGAGCTTTAAATATATCTAATTAACAGAATGAGACAGGAACTCTTAAATAACAGGTGCAAACAATTAAGTAATCACTCAGGCTGTTGTGAAAGATAAGATTTAAATAAGACCTAGCCTGACTCTTTGCAGCTTTGTTGAGGAAAAGAGCAATAAAGAGATGGCTCCTTAGAAATGCAATGTCCTTTTTAAATGGGACAGGGGAACATGTCAGCACACTTGTTATCTCAAGGAATGGGTGGAGGGCAGGAGAGGACTCAGGGTCCAAGGGGGGTCCCAGATGCACAGATTGAACTTCTGCCCTTTTCCTACCATGCCATATAGTCATTCCAAGCATGTCCTATATGCCTGTTTGAGTTTAGGGGGAATAACTAAAAAATAATTTCTCAATAAAAGTACAGGAAGAACAAGTGTGGGAAGAAAAGTGCAGCTGGTGAACCCCAGTCATGAGTCAAGATTTGTTACACAGCCTGGTGGGCATTGCTAGGGGGTATCATCTCTGAGCTGTTCATGTGGGAAGTGCCCAGGAGCAGGGAGCAGCATCTAAATGAAAAAGTTAATTGATGGACTTTTTATATGGCAAAACCCCAGAGCATACATCTGAAAAGAGCTGGAAACATTTCATTCTAAATTTAAATTGCAGTTTACAGGCTTTGCAGTCCCTTTCCTATGCTGCAGAGGTATCTGCTTTAAAAAAAAATATTAAAAGATGCAAAAATGTAATAAAACCACTTCATATGAGAATAGTTGAGAAGTTCTTGGTAATATACAAATGCACAG
The DNA here is from genome assembly GCF_000691975.1 of Corvus brachyrhynchos. Classification (NCBI taxonomy): domain Eukaryota; kingdom Metazoa; phylum Chordata; class Aves; order Passeriformes; family Corvidae; genus Corvus; species Corvus brachyrhynchos. The sequence continues at coordinate 2,161,900 of NW_008238644.1, forward strand.
GGAGATCATCCAAGTGTGAAAATTAAATTAGGAATAAAATTTGGGGGAAGGAGGAGTAGTTCCAGCTAAGGTTAAGCTAGAAAAGATTCTTTAGAGTAAAATGGGGAATGTATTGTAATCACTAAGACCTGGTTGGGTGCATTGGTGGGGGAGGGAAAGAACAAAATTACAGTAAATTTTTAGTAAAAAAAGTATCTCCAGGAACCTTCCTTTCAGAACTGACTGCTGTCTTCATGAGGTCATGTCCTCCTGTGCTGTTTTGATGCAGTAATCAATGCCCAGCACATGGGATTATTCATACGGTACGGCACAAGTCCTCTGACTGCGTATGCAGACACACTCCTTTGTTTTGCACTATTACAAAAGCAAAATTGAACCTATAAGAACAGCATGAATGTATAGGGCCCATAGTTGGGTCAGCCTTGTGGAAAGGGCGTTCTGAGCAACCCCATGAGAGATGCCTCTTTGTGGTGCATGAGCCATATGGGTCCCTGACTGTGCTCCAGCTTCGGTGGCAATCCCTAGATTTTCCAAGCAGCAGAAGTCTCTGACCTGATTCAGGCCCTGCCTGTAGGAGTCAAAGGGGTTCCTGAGTTATCAGTACATGAGCAGGGATGCCACATCAGTTGTGGGTGGTTGCTTACCATCTTTTAGCGGAAAAAAAAGTTCAATTTTCCCTAAAATGATCAGTTGTTCCATCTCAGCTGTATGCTATATTATGGAAAGGGAAGTAGGATATTAGGAAATGAAAACCTCTTCCCTACCCGTGGGCATTGTACAAACCAGTTGTCTTCTGGTTCTCTGCAGTGCAGCAGATGTGCAATGTGACTTTCTGTGATGAAGAGAAATCTGACTGTTCTTCAGCCCTCTTCCTTGACTTTTGGAAAGTGAGGGCTGATTTCCACACTCAGCCTCCTCCTTTCTATATCGGCCCTGACAGGATTCTGATGCAAAATCAGCCCTCTACCCTTGGAGCAGGAGTGGTGATTGTGGCAGTGGAGTGGAAGGCAGAAGGTGAAGGAACCTGGCAGGATTCTCTGTGCCAAGAGATTAGGAGAATAAATCACTAAAGCTAACGCTGCTGGACATGTTGAGTATTTACTATCAGGGTTCACACCCCAAGCCTGAAAATCATTGCCAACCCACCTTATCCTGCAGTAGCATGGACTGGACATTTAAATACATGTAATTCTTTGAAGGATCAGAGCCTTTATTCCCAACAGCTACAACCACTGCCAGGGGAAACAGTGCAGTAGTCAGAGACTAAGATTCAGAAGGTGGCATGCCAGCAAGGGAAGAAAAATAAAGGCATTCAGAGCCACTTAAAATGGCTTCTCCTTCCATTTGAAGCATGTTCATCCTGTTTGTGCTTGGAGGTATTTTAAAAAAATGCAAATCTGTCCAGAGATCTGGATTCCAATATGTACAAGATATGAATCAGAGCTTTAACCCATTCCTGGAGTAAAACCACTATAAATATGACAGTGTATTTACCTCCCAAACATTTTTTTCTTCATTTAGGCATATTTAGTGTAATTATCATAGTTTTAGCAATTAAAGAATAGGAGGTTTTCTCATTTAAAATATCGTTTCCTTTTAGTGATGGTCATAAGCATGATTTAGGAGCAAATGCTGGGAAATATTGTTAGTCTATAGAAAAAGAATGCATTATCATACGCAATTACATAATCATGAGTGCAAGTGCATGACAAATGGCTTGGAATAAATTCTGGGTAGAAACCTCTTCCAAATAAGAAATAACCACTCATAAGTAGCATAGCTGATTGCTTATATGCCCTACCAATCCCTATGGAATAGATGCATAGGAAAGAATTAAGTAGTTGCATCAGCTGCTCTGAATTCAGAAAATGAAAAGGCAAACTTAAAATGAGATAGAAGATAAAAACTGAAGTGCCATGAAACCACAAAAATATATGTCCATAGTATATTGTTTTGCTGAATTGACTGTGGCATAACTGCCCCCTTAGGGTGCTGGTGGATTTAGCAAAGTCGAAACTACGTAGTTGCTATGTTAGGATATGAAAATGATTTTTAAAAAAAATATTAAATTTGAAGAAATAAAGTAACTTTTTTTTTTTTTTTTTTTTTTTTTTTTTTTGGGAAAATTAAGGACTTTTATGGATCGTTTTTCAGTGGGCTACAACCAGGAGTTGCATATATGAGTTTCAGTTTTTTGTTTACAAAGACAGTTACCAAAAACCCCAAAGCAAAGTGCCCTACTTGTCACTCCTGCCTCAGGTATGACAGTTAAGAAAGTAGAAGTGTCTTTTTCCTTTAATCCCTCTATGTACCTGGTCAGACAGCTTTTTCCTTGGGATTGTGGGTGATAACAAGCATAATAGGGCAAAAGGATGCCTTAGATATGGAAACATTTAGAATGAACAGCTTAATTTCCAGGCATCAGCTTCCCACAGTGCTCGAGTAGGGAGGTCTGATTGTAATGATAGGAATGGAAGAAACATCAGACTCCTGTCCAGAGCAAAATACTGATCTCAGGTGAGCATCCAGTCCATGGAGTCTCCTATGGCAACTGGACAAAGCTAGTAATGGCCATTTCCCAGAAAGCAATACAGACGCATGCCAAGATTCAGCCTTGGACTGTCTCCCTGTGGGGCCAGCCAATTCTTCCACCTGCTCACCACATGGTAGCACTGGAACTGACTGAAGAAGCTTCTAGGAGTCAGCTACCCACAGAAGATTGTCACATGTGTTTTGTTAAATTCAGTTCTTAAACCCATAAGCCCTTCTATAGCCCTCTCTAGGAACTGGGAAGTGTTTGAGTGGCTTCCGTGTAAATCACTTGTCCAAGCTGAAAGAATTACAGATGAACGTGAGCAAACAGAATGAAAAAATTATCCACTCTTTTATTTGCTTTTTGTAATATTGGCTAAAGGAATTTTGTGTACAACATTGAAACTTGTAGCTTATTTGGGTCTATAAAAAAATATATGCAAAGGAGAGAGCTGTGCAAAACTCTAAGGTGATTCTGAATTCCCCCAACTTTGATTTCAGCACAATGAATTTCAAGGACACTGAATTCTGACGACTTTGGAGATTGCATGAGCATAAAATCACAATGCAAAACCAATTTGACTACTGAGTCTTACCTGGATTAATTTCAGAACCTTATGAAATGGCAAATTTAGCATGTTTTGACAGCCAGGGTTGTAAAATGAGCAAGATTTAATTGTAACTGGATATTAGGTTGAAATTCCTGTAAAATCAAGACTGAAAGGGAGGTGTTTTTATGTGGTTTCATATATTATTGCCCTCATGGTGGATTTTTATTACTGATGTCAGAATACTTTAGGACACTTCATGTTTTCAAATGAGGTCAATAGACAGAACATACTGGCACAGTCTAGGAATAGTGCTTCCAGAATAAATGTCCTGATTCATATTGTTTATTGTTATTATATTCATTATTGTTATTGAAAGATAGAGTGACACCAAAGTCAGATATTGTATAGCTCTATTCTTTGATATTTTGAAGCCTGGGAAGAGGCTGGAAGAGAATAAGCAGAGGCAGTGGTGAGGTTTTTATCCTTATTTTCTTGCTGTTGGGTGACGTTGATTTCAGAGGTGTTGTTCAAGAGAATGTTTGTATTTTCAAACAAGAGAGGCTGTGTCTGCTGAGATCATTGCCACTGAAAGCCAGTCAGTTATACAGCACTTCTTTACAAGCCCTTAAAGAATAAAAATTTCCTCTCTGAAATTTAGGTGAGAGCTTGATTTATACATTAGATAGCAAAAAAAAAAAAAAAAAAAATTAACCTTTCATTGTCTTTATTCTGCCCCAAGCTGTGTTTGATTTAATTGATTGCCTCATTGCATGTTCTGTGAGTAGCTGGAAGTCTCTTGCTCCTGTACCCAGCTGAAGGAAAGAATTTAAGCCTACATTTGTCAGACAAGCCTACCAGTGCTTGTTTGAGCCTCTTGTGTACAACTCACATCAGCGAAGATAATCTCTCTAATGTGATGGAAATTACTTCACCTGACAAAATCTGCTTTTGGCAAGGTTACCAGAATGAAAAGTGGCTGACTGTGAAAATATGAACAGGAGTTGAAGCCATATGTCTCCAAATAGTTTAGGGAACTCACCCTGTGAAGAATGAAAAGGATGGACTGAATGAGGGGCCAGGAAGATGGAGCCAGGCAATTTTGGGTCAGCACTGTGCTGATTTCAGGGCTAGCCTCATAGCAAAATGTTCATCTGGAAGCAATACCTGCCTGATTTCAAGCACTGTGCTTTCCCCAGCACTCAGGAGTCCAGAACTCAATTTAGTGTGTGGTTCTTTGATGTAGCAGCACCAACAGAGCAGGTCAAAACCAGTGCAACTGTGGAAAGCTGGCTCTAGCTGTTCTTCTAAAAGCAGTTTGTGAATGCTGGCTGGTCTCACAATTAAAAAAATAAAAAATGGAAGGAACAAGAATAAAAACAGCTTAGTGCTTCAGACTTCAATGTACAAAATTCTATCTAAATGCCAAGTGCATCCCTATTGAGATGCAAATACCGGACCTGGGAAAAATGAGGAACCTTCTGCTTGCTCCAAGGACTGCGCAGACTACTTTAGTCCATAATGCTGGCTGGGAAAGCTTTGATAATAACATGAATCCTATAATTAAAGACTACTTTTGGTTGGAAGGGACCTTAAAAGTCATCTAGACCAATTCCTCTGCCTTGAACACATGATGGTATAATTTGTCTGTTGTCCACTGCTGACCCCCAGGAAGTCTAGGGCACGAGCTACTCCTGCTCATAGTACCTTACAGCTGTCCCAGAATATGCAATATTCAAAGTTCTATGTGGCAAGAGAAAAGAACTGGGGAATTTATTTTTCCCCCTCTGAAATGATTGGGAGAAGCTCCAGGGCTTATTTAATTCCTTTTGTTCTGCAGTTGTACTGTCCATCAGCAGCTTTATCTTGCTCCAGTGGAGGACAAGGGAATTTTTCTTTTGCTTGTGATGGAGACTAGTCAAGTTCCATAAGACAATTCATGCCTGCATTTGTTGGGATATATTATTTCTATTTTTACCCGAGAAGGCAACATATGTTATGAAGTTGTAATGGTTTGATGCATGGGGGAATGTACAGCTCAATATTTGGCTCTGCAAATCCCCTTTGTTCAATCTCTTGACATTGGATAAGTGATTATTCCATGATCTAACTCTCAAGTAAGGATGTGAATCAGGAGAATCACAGATTGTACATATTTGTACGTACTTGATGTTGACCTACTTCTTCTAATAAGGACGTTGTATTTTCAGCTTGCTTGCAGTTTTGTTGAAAAGTTCAAAGGTTAAAAGTGTATGGAAAAATGAAGGTTAGAGCACTGACCTTGAAAAAAGAGAAAGGAAACCTGCATCTTTACTGATTGTTAATGTAATAGTGACATGTTTTCTGTTGGCACTTGTTAAAAATAAAGCCAATAAACCCTCTCTTCCCCAAAAGTGCAGAGTGCATAATTTCTAGTATTTATATTTGATACCTGAAGCCTCTAAGTTCCCTTAATAACATGCTGAATTAAATGAATAATAGATATTTTTTAAGTCTTCTATAGCTACAGGTCACCTACACAGGTGGGTTCTGGGTCTTATTTTGCAGACAATTTTTGATATAGCTCAACCAAAAGCACCTGTTTTACTGTCCAGTTTTCTGGACTTGTTCCTGAAACACTTGCATGATTTTTCCAATAAGATGCTGAGAACTCCCTGATTCTCTGAGCGTATTTGAATGTAACATAAATTGGTTACGCTTATCACATATTAGGAATTGCATCGTGTTTTGTAGATCTAGGCCAATAACTGTGCTAATATTATCTATTAATCATTCTGCAGCTCCAAGGTACATCCAGAGAAGACCAGAGCTTTTTTCCCGCTACATGCTGCAAAAGTTCAGTGAAAACTGAGCAAATTTGATTTTTTTAAAGCACAAACAGCATTTAGCAGTTGCCTTCTTGTGGATGCACCGTGTTCTAAACTGCAAAAGAACACATTTTCAAGTATTTTAGTGCTGGTTTATTATTTCCTATTCCTCTATCTGTTTCTGCAGGGCTTTTTTATCTTTTTGCTGTCTGATGCAATAAGTACTGTTTCATTTTAAAGATGACACTAGCAGGATCATAAGTGTTAGTATTTTTCTGAAGTAGTGCTATTGGGTGCTAATTTTTGTTTGCTTACCAAATAGATGGAGACTGGCATATTTTGTGCATTCAGCCTCTGTTTTTACTTTGATCCTGAGACTCAGTACTGCTCAGGAGTCTTATCTTCCTTGTTTTACTCTGTTGTTTCTTGCACTGAATGGATTTTCAGGTTGTAGAAGCAGAGGCAAGGCAAGATGGTGTTGAACATGTGACAGAGCATCTGTCATTCTTTTCAGTTTTGCTTCTGTCCTCTTTTGTAGAGTAAAAGTTTGTGACGAATTCACAGGATCAGTAAAAAACACACATGTAAAAATACATATTTTTGTTGTTTTTCCTTTCAAGGATGAAGTACAAATGAAGCTGATGCGACATCATTATCTGAATTTCAGTCTGGGCAATCAACATTTTTGTCAAATGCTTACACTGGATTGAAAATTGAAGTATCATCTGCCATACAAAGGCATGAAAGAATGCATATTTTTGTAATGGAACTGCGAAGTAGGTGTGAATCAAAGGGACTTCATAGCATTATATTTCTGTTTGATAGTGCTACAGCAGCAAACATAGTAAAACCAGCAGATGGATATAACTATCAGTCTGATTTTCTGAGGTTGTAATCTAGAGAAATTAAACCATCAAACAAAGAGAAATTTTCCGTGAGATTTCTGTATATCTATAAACAGCTCTTAAATTACCATAATTAACAGTTAGATCAGGGATTTAGTGCAACAGAAATATGCAGATCAAAGTAATGCACTGTAACCTAGATGAAACATCTGAATAATTGTGGGGAGCTGTGCATGCTTATGCAGCATCTCCCTTGTCTGTTCACTTGTTAAACAAATTTAAATTCAGATTTCTTATTGCTGTACTTGGAATAGCAGGGATGTGGTTTTTATTTCTTTATTTTTATGTTAAGAAGGATCATTACAAAGCCCTAACGTTTCTTGAGCATGCAGAAAACACCACTATCACCTTTGCAACTCTGAAAGGTACAGCCCTGTTCACTGTAAGGGACTAAGCTCTTGAAGTGTGCACGAAACAATGCTGTAGCCCTGTGAGCTGTCAGGGAGGGAGGGAGGGAGCCGTGGTGCTTTGCTGAGCATTTGCTTTCTCCCCATCTGTGGCATCCATCCCTGGGAGCAGAGGCTGCTCTCTTTCAGGTGAGGCAGGAAAGGGGACTTGGCCACCTGCCTTAGCTGACACAGCACAATTAGCCCAGCTAATGAACTGTTGCAGGATGACAAACTTGATATGGAATGGCCACAGCAATTTCTGAGGCTTTTCCAGCAGGATAATTTCTAAAAGCTCCTGGCTTTTGGTACATTCCTTGGCCATGGCAATGAGAGCTCCTGGCCAGACACTGATACCTGTCCTATGTAATGTGTCAGTCAACGCTTCTGTGCTGGTGAAAACAACGCCCTGCTCGCAGGGCCAGGTTAGAGTTTAAACATCACGGCATCCTCTGAGTGCTGCGGGGGCTGGCAGCCCCGTCCTGCCTCTGACACCAGCAGCCAAAGGAGAGCAGGGCTTGGCACTGCTCTCCAGCTGCCAGCAAAGCCCAGACATCACCGTGGCCAAGCAAATCCGGGGTCAGGAAGGGCTCCTAGGAATGATGTGCAGCCTCACTTGCTGAGACTGAGGGGCCATGGATGTGTCTTACAGATGTCTGAGCAGAATGTGATGCCCTAATGTTGTGCTGATATGTAGGAAAGCCTTACTGCTCGTGTCACAGGGATCTCACGCTCAGCTGTTCGAAAAGGATTTTGAGAAAAGAGTATCTCCGATTGAGAGGAGAAAATATAACACATTCTTCCAGCTGAAATTTCTACTAATCAAAATGAGAAAAGTTGTACTGATTAGAAAAATGCGTCAATATATTCCATTTTAATCTTTATTTTAATAACATACTAAGCAAAGGTTAGATTGTGATTTGCTTTGAATACAGAATTCTGAACTAAAGTCTCTTTATGTAGGAATAAAAAGCATGTTTTGCCAGAGGTTTGGAGTTTTGATCTCCTCTTTTTGGGTAGCCATTTTTAAGCAAATAGACTTAATCTAAGTGCTGAGAAATATCAATGGCATATGCAGACATTTTAAAGAAATAAAAATCAAATCATCCTTTGAAAATTCCACTGTGAAATCAGTGGAAAATAATAAATAAGAATTAATCTGGCCCAGTGAATTCTCAAGTAATATGTATTCAAAAAGAATATCCTAATAAGTTAAATAGATCTCGGCACAAAATTAATTTTTAATTTCCCAATAAATTTTATAATATTCTTTGTCCTGAATTGGAATGAACAATTAAAAAATAAATTTTTTACCAAATAAATTTAAACTCTTGAGGAGAATCAATTAAAATATTCTTACATGATAAGAACAAAATATTTAATTATGTTTCTTTCTTTTCAGGACTTTTGTTCCTTTAAAAAAGTAGTTTGTGTGTAAATAATTCAAAAGGAAAAATGAAAATGTAGGTTTTAAAGTACTCCTTTTATCTTCTGAATACAATTTCAACAGGATTAGCATTAAAATTTTAATATATATTTTGTTAAAATAACAACCTTTTTGATCAGATTTTTTTTTAAGCTGTTAGAGATTTAGATCCTGGATTTTATTATATAAACCAACCAGGTCTGAGCTCTATTTTAGGGCTTTTATTTTTGTTTATAGAATCTGTCAAAAAAATTGACCATAAACTCACATTTTTTTGAAACATGACAATTATTTTAGGAACGTTGACCTCTGAGATAATGGGCCAAGTTTTCAGCTGATGTCAACTCCTGTCACTTCACAAAAGACAAAACCTCTGACCTGGGGTTGATTAGGGCTTGGTATCCTGGAATTTCAAATAAATGTTAGCAGGTTTTCTGATGAAACCTCCTTATTCCTTGAGAGCTGGTTGTAATTCACATAAATATACACGCTGTCAAAAAATCTGATCTGGCACAGAAGGGTGGTTACAGTAATAAATGTCACAGGCTTCATTTTCTGTGCCAAAGGAGTGGTGCAATCAATGCTGCTGCAGAACATCCCAGCCCATGGTCCAGGGAGCCCCTGCCTGTGGTCTGGGGAGAGCCAGCAGGGCACAGGGAGCTGGCTCTCCTGCTGTCAGGCTGACAAAGGACATTAAAACATAACTAAAATAAATTACTCCACTTCTGCTTCTAAGCAGCTGCTGCAGTTGTCACAGGCTCATTATGCAGTCGCATACAGGAGGAAAATATCCAGGAGCTCGTGTGTCAGCGTTGCTGGCTGGAAAATGTGAGGAATTCTGTACTTTCAGGCCACCTTTGTTTATGCTGATGAGATTTCACTTTCTAACACTGGAATCCTACACTGAAATTTCTGTATTCCTCATAGGTAACTCAAGCTTCTTAATAAGCTCATTGCAGAATCAGACTGTGAGAGGCTTCATTTATAAATGAGCATGTTTTTCCCCTGTAGAAGACTTTGTCAGCAGTTTTAAGGGTGCCTATAAACACAAAATGGATCTTTGCCTAATGAGTTACCTTCCTCCTTGTCCTTTGTTTTCTGCATTGACTATCTAACTTTTAAAGAAGTTGTTTCCACCACTGGGTGAATATTTGTCATATCAGAATGATACACCATCCAACCAGATATCTGAAGTTTGTTACTGCTAAAGCTGATGTTGCCAGTTTTTACTTTTGAGAGGTTTGCCCCACTTTTACTGCCCTGACTGATGCCCAGGAAAGAAAAAGAGGTAGGGTGAATAAAACAAAAAAAACCTTTAATATAAAATATGAGTATTCATGGACCTCACATCACCAGTCTCAGTACCAAGAAAAGATGAGTGCTCAAGTGTAGACTTTTGAGTTTCCAGTGGTTGCTAAATAAAGATTATCATCAGTGGAGCTCTGTTCTCAGTATCCACAGTTTCCATATCCAGATGTGGGCAGAGCCAATCGTTTCCATTATATCCATTTCTTCCATATTGAAGAAGTTGACATTATCTTCTGCATTTGCATCTTCCCTGCTGTTGTTAGCAGGGTTCTGTGAGCACTGGATGCTGTGAATCATTAGCTGACCTACTTCTTATCAGCTTTTATCTGGTGCCTTCTGGCTTCTGTAGAATATGAGCTTTCCTCTATGTGTGCCTCTCTCTCTGCTTAGTTATCAAAGATGTTTCCTCCAAAACAGTGGGAACCAGAGGGACAACAACATCAAAGTCAGCATATATTTCTTCTTTGTTTTTCCATTTGCTCTTGCCCTTAGGTAGTGTTTTGAAATGAGTAGTTGATAATTATAAGAGATGTTATAAGGAAAATATTATCAGGTAAGGTACTTGGGAAATGGAAGTACTTTGTGGTTTTATTACTGCCTTCACGGAGAGAACTGCCTGTACGGAGCTAGGGCTCAGGTTATGTTGACTCTGTAGTCTTAGGGCTGATGGATACTTAGGTAGAGGCCAGTCTTGATAAGCTGCTGATATCTGAAAAAGGTTCTCCTCTGCAATAAATAATTCTGTTGGTGTAGTCTGTCAATATTGTTAGTAAAGCTCATTTGTGTCTCTGTCCAATGCATCCTATCACAAGAGCTTGCTATCAGCATTTATTACCTTTTTTAAACTTGTCACTCAGTATGAAAATTGCATTGTCAGGTATCTGCCCAAGGCTGTATTTTTTCTGTGTCAACCAGAATGATTCAGCTATTTCAGGGAATAAATTTAGTAGAAAATATGTTTTCTCCTCCTTGAATATCTAGATTGAGAAAGGCTAGGACCTATATATTTAAGTAGGCACTAGAAACTTAGCTAAAGTGTTCCTCTGATGGTCTAGAAGTACCTTCTCCTGTCTTCATTAGAGAAAAAAATTGTTTAATTTCGTTGAATTATTACTCTAGTGGGGAAAATAAAATTGGTACATACTAGTGTTTAAGCACACAACACAGACTTTGTTCCAGCCCAAGGAACCAGGAGCAGGGGACCTGGTTCCCCAGCTTTATGTAATGTGAAATGAGGTGTCAGTGGGAGAAAATAATGGAAAGAGACTTGGTTATGTGGAAGATAGTAAAGCTGGAAGGTGGTGAGAGAGAATGGTTGTACCTAGAAACCACAGATCAGAGAATCAGACAGGCAATAGTTGGATAGAGAAACTAGAATGGAGTAAGGCAGGAAGCTGAGAGTGGAGGAAAGGGAGTAGAAAACCCAGAGTTTAAGCATGAATTATGAGGAATCTGATCACAAACTTCAGGAGAATTCACATTGAGTTGTTTTGATGCTGGATCTAGATCCTGGCACTCAGCTATGTCTTTTGTCGCACTTCACATCCCCGGTGTAGCAACTTCCATGCTTGGTTACTCCTTGGCCACCTTTCCCTGGCAGCAGTTTCTGCCAAGTGCAGTCTCTTGTGACATCCGTGCTCTGGCAGGGAGCTGAGCTGTCACAGCTGAGTCCCTGCCATCCTGGAAAGCCAGGCTGCCCCCGTGTCCCTTGCCGCTCCAGGGAGAGGGGAGGGCAGTGGCCCCGGCAGCTGCAGCCTGTCCCCATCTGCGCTGCCCGGCCTCCAGAGGCACCAGCCTGGGCTGAGCCAGGGCAGGAGAAAGGAGGAGCCTTTGTGCTTAACTGAGCAATGCTCACTCCTGAGCAGCCTCACCTGCTCTGGGGAAAAGGCTTGGCAGAAGCCTCCAGCAGGCTGGATGCGATGTCCCAGGCCACCCTACGCTAGATCTCTTTAGACTTTATTTACTGTGCCTTGCTCAAACCTTAAAGTGAATCCAGGAGCCTTCATGTCCTCATGGGCTTTTCTTTGGCCCTCAGCACTGTTGTTTCTGAATAACCAAGCAAAAGAAAGTCAAAATGAGGTTATGCTGGCCACTTTGGGGACAGCATTTCCTAACTCATGTGTGCTTGACCTTATAACCCCAAAGCCCTTGTAACATAGAGGGTTTTTCTGTGTTCTGTGCCTGGAGCTAAAGTGGGCTCATATTGATAAATCTCCATAAGAACAGGGAACTGAGTTTAGAGAACGCCTCTTGGGCCCTGTTTTTATAGTGCATATGCTACTTACAAGAAGACACTGTTGACTGAACAAAAAGTTGCATGAAGTATATGATTATCTTGGGTACGTAATTAATATGACTGGAAACTTACTGCATAGTGATGAACAGTTACAGTTCCCTTACTGCAAATATTTTTTAAATGAATTTTTGTATTTTATCCATGAGCAGGATACTATGGTAAAAAAATAATCAATTAATTCTCAATTTGTGTCAATTCAAATATGAATTAATCAAAGATTGGCATATCATAACCATAATATATACATAAGTGGCATACATTTATATGTATATTATAATTCTATATATATAAAATATAAATATATATATTATATAGATATATATATTATAAAGGGGTTTTTTATTAGGGTTTTGGAGGGTTTTTATTATTGTTGTTATTTATATTTCTGGCTAAAGATTTCAGTGTAGATCTGTTACAGTTTGTGCTACTCTGGAGACAATCAGGGTTCTAAGAAACCAATCAACTATTTAGAAACTAGCACTCCTCTGCATCTTCATCTCAGAACTACGTCTGTCTACAAAGCAGTGGTGTATAATTAATTAAAATTTGATGATGTTTAAAACACTACTAGTTGCCAGAGAAACTTAATTCTTTCCCAGTAAGACTGATTCCATTAGAGGAGAAAAGATGAAGAACTTGGAGGCAGACATTCTCCCAAGCAGTTATGCTCCTGACAATTCAGTAACGAGATTTCTTCTCTATTAAAAGAAGAAAAAAGAACAAGGCGGGGAGGAAGGAAGAAGGAAACAGGCAGAGCAGCTATATAAATAAAACTAACATTGGATTCAGGGGTGAGATTGCATCAATTCAGCCAGCAGCTGCCTCCTCAGCTCACCCAGGGAGTGTGGCACACGAGCACTGCTCTCACCTTTCTCCCTCCAGGTAGGGACACCCTGCTCTTTGCAGTCAGTGCTGCATTGCTCCTCCTTGTGCATTTATAGATCCCCTGTGGCTGTTCTCATCTGGAAGTTTGCTGGGCTCCTAAATTCCATATTCCCTTCCTGGGTGCACATGTTATGTTTTAAGAAGACCCTGCAGAATGTCACTACTGGGGGAGTGAAGGCACTGTCCTCACAGCTCAGCTCCTGGTATGGGAGCGTGACTTGACACTGTTACAGAGCTAACTGATCAAAAGGAACCCTGACAAGCCTCATTTGGTATGGAAAAAAGAAAAATCATTGCAAGTCTGTCTTTAGGCAGTTTAGAAATGTGTATTCCAGAGGAGAGGCAATGAAATGGGAGTCTAATTCTGTGTTTATTTGAGTACTCCACAGGTTCATAATAAACATTGATTAGCTCTTCTGGAAGTGATTTACCAAACATATGAATATCGATCTAGTATCGATATCCAACTGAGACAGACAAAAACTTTCAAACAGTTTAAAGTTAGAAAGTGTATGTTTTATTAGGCGCCGGGCAGCTGCGTGGAATAGCTTCCTAATGATCAGTGTCAAAGTATGAACAGTTACAGAGTCTATTTATCCACAAAAGTGATGAATATCCAAAATACAAATACATATTTATAACAATGACCCCTCCTATTCTCTGCTTCATATGGAAATTAGCTTTAATGTCATTAAGCATGCGTAGTATAGTTTTTAAATTGGGTCAGTATTAATTGAGGAGTGGTCTTGAAGATGAAGGAATAATGCTCTTCCTCACTTGAACTTTCCACCCCTCTGGGTTTTGACAATACAAATGGTCTCTTGGGGAACATCCACTTTCTTCCTTATGACTTCTGAATAGTGTCCAGATGGGAAAAATTAGCAATTGTTTTAAATTTCTTTAGATCTATCTATCAATGTGTTCTGATTCTCATTATAAACACAACTAAGCAAATATAGAAAGACAATTATCTGCAACTTAAAAGCTTGCTTCTAACTTAACTCTTATTAACTCTTAATTAGTCTCAGGTGGACCTACTTCCTAAAATCTTAGAATCTTAAAGCTTTCTTCAAAATCTGTGTTTCAGAAGAATAAAAGGCATAAAATGTAAACGGTCTTTCTAGAAGAGTATACTTTCCTAAAACACCTTGAATTAAGCCCAGGATGAAAAATAGTCTTCAAAATGCTGCAGTAAGACTCATGGAAATGGCACAGGGAGAAACTTTTTTTGCTGCAAAAGAGAAAAGTCTTGTAAGGGTCTTACTTTAGCCTAAATTAGTTTATTAAAAGGTTTCCTTTAGTTATATTATTATTTAAATTATGCATTTCATTTGTAAAATATGTCCTGTCACTGAATCTCAGGGCATTGCCTGCATTAATGAAGTCTCAAGACTGCCTTAAAACCGGTGTTTTCTCTTTCAGTAGGGATCCCCTCTTGCTGTGTTTGTGCATGTTATAGCATAACTGAGCCCTAATTTTTGGGCACCACAGCAGCACTGCTGTGCTACAAACCATTGTCATCAATAGCACCCATAACAATGCTTTGTAAATCACTCTGAGATAAATATTTTGGATTACTGTTTTAACATTGAAGAAAGTGAATTACCTTTATCTCAGACAAGGAAAAATGTAAAATTTACACCAATGAGTAGACTTTTATCCTGTGGAAATTGATGCTGACTGAGAGATTAGTAGAAGATGTGTTGATGTGGCAGAAATTTGGGAAATTCCAGAAAAGAGATGCTGAAATACACTTAATCCCTAGGCCTGGGAAGCTTCACCAGCTATATGAAGCTTTTACCAATCTGAAATGCAGGTGAAGTAAATCATGGCTCTGACCCTGGCTGCCACCAAAGACTGGGAACTCATTGTTCTCATGTATGTCAGACTTCCCACTTCCCTTATCTTCTGTTTCATCCTGTTGTCTTGTAGTTAACCCATATAATTTTTGTTTTGGCACTTTATTCTTCTTCCACAAAACTATGTATTTTTATAGCATGTTGATCAAATATTTATAGCAAATATCTACTTTTTAGTCATACTAATACTTCATTCTTTATGTTCCTGAGGAAGCAATAGTATGAAATAAGGTGGGAAAAAAATTTCAGTTGTTAGTTCTGAAATTTCCCTCCTCTTCCTGCATGATTCTTCTTTTTATGACCATTTCTAATTTGATCTGCTGTCACCATGTTCTCTTTTCTGTCTCCCTGAAATTCATATAAACAGCTCATTTTATCACTGGCTCCCTTCCCTTAGCCAGTACAATACATTTACGATATATTTTTGACATATATTGATATATATTGGTGTCCCATTTTTTACCATGATTGTCAGTCAAAAGAATGTCAAAGGGATAGAAAAATCACTAAAGAAAATCTCCCTAACTCAATGAAAGTTTCTTGGGATGCCCTAAGAGTGGCCAGAATGAGTGACCAGCTCTAGTTTTAAAGCCATGTGAGCATGCAGTTGTCCTCCAGTGATTTCAGAGGAACCATTTACATGTGAAAAATTAAATTATGTTACTGTCACAAACTAATGTGTCAGAGCTGAACTCAATTAAGGAATAAGCAAGGTGAATGAGATGCACATGTGAAGGAGAAAGGACATGTCACTGCTGAGCTACTCCTTGAGAGATTTGACAATTGCTGTAATTCCCAAAAATACCTATTTTCTATCTGAGATCTTACTCAGAATGTGTCCCTATCCAATCTTACATTGGCCACTGTGCTAAAAGTTTCAGTTCAATATGAAATCTTAAAATCAAGTAATTTCTTGAATGATCTTCTCTCTTTGTTGCTTGAGGCAAAGATGTACATAAACTTAGAATGTGTGTTTTGGCTAATCTGATAAAAATTGTTGGAAGTCACTGAGACTTTTCCCTTAATGTTAGCCATGTGCAGCAGAATTGAATGAATAACCTTCATACACACTTTGGAAAGATTAGAAATGGTGGAATCTGGCACTCTGAGTTTAATTCTGTATGAAAAATACAATGAGTTATTTTTTAATATTTTTAATCTTTGTGAAAAAAGATTGTTATTTATTAGCCAAATCTTAAATATCAAAGTTATTAAAACTCTCTTTATAAAATTGCTGTTCCTAAAAAATCAACACTTGAGAAATATCAAACTGTGAGACTCTGTATTTCAGCTCACCTGTAGATACGATTTCTTGTGTAATTTTAGAGTGGATACCACAGACTGCCTACCATAAGGAAACTTTGTGGTCTTTTCTAAAGCTCACAAGGTGACTGGTGATGGTATCTGGGATGAAGGCTCTGCTCTGCTGCCTTACCTTGCCTGTTCAGTGAAGGGAAAGTTGATAAGAGTGAGTCCTTGACCTGCATCCATGGCCTTGAAAACAAGAGGCAGTGGTAGCTCTACAGTTTGAACACACTAGAGGTGCAAAGAAAATTAAATGTCAGTGATAAGGGCATAATTATCTTGTGAGAGAGTCACTTTGTCATGGGTTAGCCATGATTTTTGGGAAATAACAGGTTTATCTTACCCCCAGTGCTATGTACATTCTTTGTTAATGGCTGTGCATTTCCCTAATACTGCACATGCTCACACTGATGCATGTTCACAGCTTGTTCTCTTGTAAAGTTAATAGACAATACGTAGCATTAAATGAACCTTTCTTGTTCCTTACTGCACTTTTGCTTAGGAAACAACCAAAAAACAAAATGTAATCATTTTGGTGACTTCTTATAGGCTGCATCCAATGTTAAGATATCTATTATTACAAGGAAAAAACATTTATTGTAAGAAAAGCTGACAAGAAAAAAATCAAATAACATCACCTGAAATGTGTGAGTTACTTGTAAGGCCTTACAATCTAAGATTATCCATTTCTATCATCAAACTTCTAAATAGTCTAGTGTGCAAAGCACACCACCATGGATATTTACCCTTTGTTCTTGAAACAACTCACCTTGCATTCTAAAACAGTCACATGAGTTCTATTAAGATACCTTGGGTGGCTTAGCATAACATTGAACTGTTTCACTACATGGTTTTGTGAAATTAATGTCTTTTGGGCTGAGTGAAGTCATTGTGAAATAGAAACAAATATTTAAGTAGGTAAGGTAAAAAGAGAAATGCTGAAAAAGTAAAATTGGGAAACTTTTTTTTTCATTCATGAAAGTAACTAGCTCATCTAATTTTAAACAGCTGAGATGCTTAAGGAAGAGTAACAACACCTTCCAATTTGGGCACCTGGGCTAGAAATAATGTAATAAATGAACCTTAATATTATTGATAATCAATATGGCTTTGAGCAGCATGGTTCAGAAATAATCAGACCACTTATTTTCAATTAGATGTAATATGGAAAATACCATGAAAGAAGGAGGAAAATGTAATTAGGCAGCCTGGGATACTTTGCTCATCTGTCATATTTTCAAATGGAATTATTACAGAATTACTTGGTTTTGTCCAATATGTGCTTTGAAGTCTATTATTTTGAGTGAGAAAATAATTCTCCTGGGTGGAGAGAAGTTTTAGAGAGCTGTCCATGCCAGTGTGGATTAGACAGGAGGTATACACTGATTAAAACCCTCTTGGGAGCTGTCCTTGCTTCACACAGTCTGTGCATGGCTGATGTAATGGATCCCACCTTAGCCGTCAAGGTTAGACTCCAGACAGGGATCAGAAACACAGGGATATTCACTCTGTGGCTGCATTGCTCATCCTAGAAGCCTGAAAAGGGTAATCCAGTGCAGTACCTCCTGTACTACAGCTCCCTAGAATGCTGTACCCAGACCTTCACATGGCTGACACAGGCATATGGGCACAGCCTGAGTTTTATTCTCAATAGGCAGCCCTATTACACACAGAAAGTAGACTTCCTTGGTGCTTCCTCTGGAGCAAATGCATGCTCTTTGATTTGAATGAAAAAGATTTAAAGATAAAAAGGTAAACATGAGGAGCTTTGGAGGGCTGGAATCCTCCCAGTGGATCAAGTTGAAGACTCTCCTCTGTCTTAAAAATCAGAAATAAGATATAAATGTTCTCTTTATGTGATATTTGGGCACTGAATCCCTGATTTTTGCGAGATGGAGTTACAGTGTTGTAACACTGAGTACTGGGATGATTTGAGGATGTTTGGGTTTCCCCAGGGTTAGGAATAATTATCAAGTTCTGATGGGTTCCAAAGCAATGCTCAGAGTCCTGCAGTTGTAGAGAGCCAAGCATTGAGAACAAGCAATACCCTTGGTTTTGTTAAGTAGTGCTGCACCTGAGAACTGACTTAATTCTGGATGCATTTGATCTTATCTCCAGCATCTTCAAAGACAGTCGACCTTTTTTGACTTCTTACAGAGGAGAAAAGCCTCTGGATTCAGTTGGGCAGGTAAGCTGACGGCATTTTAAAAGAACTCTGTATTTCAAAACCTAGAGTGTTTTTAAAAAAAAAAAAAAAGCCAAACAAACTTCTACTAGCAGCAACTTTTTTTGCTAAAAATACGAGCTCCCCGCAAAACAACTTTTCAAAGAACACTTCCTCTTGGTGTTTTCAGAGTGAGGTTGGACTAATGAGGTATGGATAGTAGGGGGCCAATGTTTATGAGTGGATGACCCTTACATAAGCCATGTAAAGTTTGGATAAATATTGGTAGATTCTCAAAAGTCACAAAACAAATGTGACCCAGTTCTGCAGTCTCTAATTCACTGAAACCAACAGCAGTTTCTCAAAAGTAAGGCTGGAACGTAAAAACTTTCCAATACAAACACCAGTCTTCCCTGTCTCAAAAGGGCTAGATTCCAGTATTCCAAGTTAAAAAAACTTGAATTTCTCCAGTGGGGTGGTTGTTCAATGAAATGGTACTCAAAGAATGAAAAAGGTTGTCAGACTCTGTCTGGTACCCAATGGTGCATGTTTACTGAAGCCATGAGTATCTCACAGGAAATGTTGAGATCATCTGTTAATACCACTCTGCCATTAATGTAACAAAAAAAAAAACCCAACAGCTAAAAGTAATGTCTTATTGACATCTCATTTTCAAGATAAAAAACAGAGACAGACAGTGTGTGGGTGTTAGCATGTGTGAGAGATTGATCATTCAGATGCTCTGAAGTTCATATAATTTCCACAGAAATGTTACTCAGCCCACGGCCTGTGGCCACTGCTGGACCATAAGACAACAGAAGGCCATTCTCACAGTAATTACAGTCTGCTAACTGCTGGCTGGCCTAGCTCATCGATAAGTTGTAGGTCCAGTGATTGTGTGACTGAAACAAGGGTCAGCATGTAGGAAATAAAAACCCATGGTTTTTTTTCCATTTATGTCCAGTGCCAACACTGTGTTATGTTTTAGTTAGAAATAAACCACATTTGTAATGCATGAAAATGCTACACTGTAGCAGTTCTGCTGTTGCTTGGTATAGTTGTGTGAGTCCTACAGACAGAAATTTTTTACCATTCAGGAAATCCTCTTCTATTAATACGCTAAACAGAGAAATGAGAAATGCATTATTTATACAATGGTTTTAGACTGATTTGAAAGAAACCTTTCAAAATGAAGCTTATAAACTGTCACCACCTCCTCCAAAGAAGAGTTGCTCTATATTTATATCCTCATAAATGAGAACAGACTTTGACACAGGGAATCTGTGTCATTGAAGCACTGAGAAATTGTCAGAATATTTTTGCTGATTCAGGCCCCTTGTAAAATGGTTTGCTGTCCCTATGCAAAACATGAAGCATAAAATATTAGGGCTCAAAGTTTTAATGTTTTATAAATTACCTTTTAAACTGAAAAAGCCCCTCTAAAGTTTCTTGACTTTCCTGTGTGTGGGTATAAAACGCAGATCTCCCAAAGGATACAGTTCTCTTGTGTGTGTGTGTGTGTATTATAGCACTCTTCAGTGATGCACAGGATCACAACCACCACTTTCAGCTGGCTCACTCCAGCAATCAGAAGCAGCACAGCATTACAATCTACACCTCTTTTACAGAAATTATATTCTTCCTGTGTTCTCATTTTTCTCCTTGCATAGATTGCTGTTGTAGCATTTCCTACCCTCAGTGTAATTTTCATGAGACTAAGCTGAATTTTTATCTTAGCTGTGCAAGTGATTTTACTGGATATCCTCCTGATTTCTATTTCTGGACCAACAGAGCTGTAAGCTACTTAGATAACTGTAGGAGAACTAAGGGTACAGGTCTTGTGGCAGTGCTGGATAGGGTTGAAAGTGATGTTTCCTCTTTCATAGCATAGTATCCAGTCATCTCATTGGGAAAGTTTTAGGTATTTTCCTGCAGCAAGGGTGAAAGAAAAATAAACATGATGGGAATGGGAGTGGTGGTGGAAAAAAGGAACTATGAAATCAGATAACTTGTAACATGTTAAACAAAATATATTTAATTTGAACTAAAAAAAGCCTTCTAATGTTTTTATTGCACCTGAAAAAAATCACTGTATTTAACAGAATATTTTGCAGACTGAGAAAAGATAATTTTGCTTTTGGTTGTGTAACACTGATTTCTGTAAAGAAAAAGAATTTTATGCATTGTAATACTCCAGATGCTTAGAAATCAATATCCAGTGATTCACTTACTTCCTATCCATCTAGAACCAAGCAGAAATACAACAGCTGAATTTTTATGACTAAAGAAAAATAGATTTGACAGTCTTCAGGAATATAAACTTGTATATATAAATATCTAGAGAGTATAAAAGAGCCTCCGATATTATTCATAGTTCACTTTTCTGTGTGAGGTGAGTATTAAAATGTTGCTTTGGATAATCTAATCCAAGGAATTATGAAAAGAAAAACCCAGAACTTGAACCAACATAAATGAGACAACTGGCTGTGAATTCATGGGGTAAACCCACTAAATCTAAGACATTTACCCTTACTGAGTATTCCTTTGGATTTAAATGTCACTGATAATTAGGCAACTTTCTTATTTTAAATAAGTGGACAAGGGATCTTAAGATCTATAGTACAAAAATGCAGTCAGAATTACAGTTATTCATGTACAGTTTTCTATATGGCTTCTCTGCATGTTCATGGGTAGTAAATGATATGCCAGCTCTTGGCAGAAACAGCTTTACCTGCTCTCTTCTCAGCTCATCTCCTGATGCTTTTTTATTTTCTCCTCCCACCAAATCTTTGCTTTAAATATTATCCTACATGCAGATGGAGAAGTGGACAACTCTATTATAAGGTGCATATACATGGTAAGATGCATCCAGAGAAGAGTGTAAGCTGGCCTTTTTCAAAGCTATAAAATGGCAGTGTGCTTTTCGCAGTACGCCTGATGTTATGATTTTAAGAGATTGTTGACATACTCCCAGCCTGATTTTTGAATTTGATTGAAAATGCATCAGAAAAACTTACTTGCTACATATGGTGGATCGTGACTTCCAGTTAGTCTGGAATGATTCGAGTTAATTTCCTTACAGACTTGGAACTGAGATCAGTTTAAATAAAGATCTTTATCTGTTGGTCATCCTGTATTTCTGCTGCTCCATTTCATATCTTGTAACCAGCACCCAACAGTTGTGGTCGAAGGTGCTGGTCAACATCAGGCCAAAATGTTACATCACAAGAAGCTGATAGTCAAAATATTAGGTAGCAGTACATGTGTGTATGACACACCTATTCCTGGCAAACTGTGGAACATTTTTCGTGTCCAGATACTGGAGCTATGGGAAAGCTGTTAAATGCTATAGGCCATACACCTCCCTTTTGCATGACAGTGATTTTGTTCCCAAAGTTGTGCAATCTGGCATTTCAGCTGTGTGTTTATCTCCAAAATTAATAGCAGGTAAATTTGTTCCCTTGGTGGCAGATGGTTAGCTAGCATACATGGGTTTTTTATTATAATTAGTTGTTTCTCACAAAATTTCCTTTTTCCTAGTCTCAATCTATTTGGTCTTTTAATATTAGTATGAAGATCTTATAATACTGTTCTGTCCAGCCAAGTGTTTTGCTTTCCTTTGCCACATACCAGGATACATCTATTTACAGAAAGAAAATTGCTTTCTTGTTTCCTGTTTTATGTTGTAGGTTTCTGAGTTACTTAAATATATCCTAAAATGAAATGTCACCATATTTCTCTGCTGTGTCTTATCTGCATTCGGGAAGGCTGAAATTATTTACAGTGTAAGGCATCTGTGCTAAGCTATATTGAGAGCAAGCAGTGAGTGGTGGCAAAATACTGTAAAATATGAGTGGCACCACACCTGAGTGGCATGGGTTGGTCTGGCTGTAGTGTAAATCACCTGTTGGATACTGGGATGGGCTGATTTCTTTTTTTGTTGATTATAAACTTGGACTTTCGGGCAGGAATTGATATTAAACCTTAATCCAATCGTCAGTATTTTAAACAAATTGACTTCTGAGGGAAATGTATATGAGCAAGTACTTATGTATGCATAAGTATCAAATTTAATCTATGCAGGATAGGGGCTTTGCAATGAAACTTTGTTCCAGCTGAACTCCTTCTCTTATTCCTTGTACAGAAGCAAGCCCTTCCCTTCCCTTTGATGAAACTCTCTTTAGCTACAGGGCCCAGAATGTCCTGGATCTGTGTGGGGAGATGGGCAGCCAGCCAGCTCCTGCCTTTGAGAGTCCACTGAGACCACAGCAGAACAGTGCTTCTGATGTCATGTAAACACATAAAGTTAACAAAAATTTATGCCTGATGTTTGGATTTTAATCATTCATGATTTAATATAATCAGATATACACTATGTTAATTAACTCAGATTCCAGACACGCACATAACCCTAAAGAGAAATGCGGATATGACAAAGAATTTGGGATGTTTACCAAGCAGTTTTTTGCATTTCAGAGTGAAATCTCTGTGATTTTGGAGAAAAAAAATCTAACAAAACTGACAGCAGGTTATAGTCAAGTAATATCTGCATTATACAAAATACAAGCTCAACAAAGAGCCTTGAGTATTGATTATGCAGTGTACTCAGCTTAAAACAAGGTAAGCAACACACTGTTTTATTTCTAGATACCAAATGTTTTAATCAGACACCATAACTCTGTTACAATTACTTTGAATTTTACCTATCTTACAGTTAAGGTTAGTGTTGAGAGTACAAAGAAATTATGATTCCTCTAAAGTTAGACCAAACAGGATATAAAAATCTGCCAGCAGACTACTGTCTCCAAAACAGTGTTGGTTGTCTCTAGGGCTCTGT
>NW_008238644.1:2185208-2206934 GCF_000691975.1 Corvus brachyrhynchos
AAAACATAATTAGCAGCTGTGCTCTGCAAGTTTATGTGTCCCAAAGCAGGCAGTCATTGATCCAGTTCTGGAGAGTGTTGTCATTTGTAGCTCACTTTGTGATACAGTTTAAAATGACATCATTTAAATGAAGCAAACCTATGAAATGAGAAAGTTTTGTTCTTCCCTCGAAGTATATCCAAAGGAAGAACTGAAGAATATCCTTAAGGACATCAAAAGTAAAATTTTGTTACTTTTTAAATGAATAGGCTTATTGCTTATGCACTTTGGTAGTAAACCAGCCCTCTGTATCCATGTCACTATAATCCATTTTTCTCTCCACATCTCAGAAGTCTGATTTTTTTTGGATTTTATTAAATACTCTTAAAATACCTTGCTTCCTCCCAGCTAAATCAAATACTGACGGATCCCAGTCCTCCACTTAATTTAAATTTAGCATGTCTTTTTGGTCCTGCTTGGATTAAGTTTCTATTCTTTAGCTCAACCTTTACTATTATGATGTGTCTTTATTGCAGAGTCCTGCTGCTTTGCTGTACAATATACCAGATCTAAGATCTAATGGACTTGTCTTATGAAAATAGAATTCAATACATTCACATACTGGTGATAAGTTTGTCGACAATTTTCTTTCTTTTTCCATCCTCTTCATATGAAGACAGCTATTAATGCAGCAGCTCTATGTGGGCTAGTCACTGTAGTGGTGAGATTTTTGCATTTTTCTGCACAGAAGCAAAGTCAGTCTGTTACAGGACTGGGAAAAGGCATAAATGACAGCACTTAGCACTCAGATTCTTAATATTCCTTGAGACCACAACCTTGGCTGTGATAAAGTCAACAGCAAAGCTACTGTTGATGGGATCTGAACTTGGGTTTGATGACTGAGGTGTAAAGGAAGAACTTGGCACTGACTGTGAGTGAGGGAATTATCTAAGAGAAGAAAAAAATATATTACTTGCTTTTTGAAGAATACGAGCTTTGCTTCTCATAGTGAATAGTGTCCTAGAGTTGGAAGACAAGAGGAAGCTCTTAATATGAACACTTTGAGAAAATTCTGAAATTCATGTTGTTTGTGTATATTCAGTAGAGAAAGGTTTGAAAAATTAAGCTATTTTAATTGGCTAGATGTTAAGACTGAGTTCTGACTTATTCCCTGTCCTCAGGAATTTCCAAAATAAGCATTCCTGTTGATTTAAAAAATGAGTTTGATTTCCAAATTATAAGGTCTTATTAGAAGTTTCATTGATTTCAATGGTATGAACCTATTATATAATTCTAATATAGCATACATAGAAGTACATACACTGGTTGGGATTTATTACCAATTGACAGTTGGCCTGGTTTTAGCTGGGATAGAGTTAATTGTCTTCATGTCTTGTACAGTGCTGTGAATTGGGTTGAGCATGAGGATAATGTTGGTAACACACTGATGTTTAGTTGTTGAGCAGTGCTTGCTCTCAGTCAAGGACTTTTCAGTTCCCATGCTCTGGCAGGGAAGCCAGGGGAGAGCACGGCAGAGCTGACCCAGGCTGGCCAAAGGGATATTCCACATCCTGGAACATGGTGCCCAGCATATAAACTGGGGGAGTTTATATGGGGGGGGGCAGTGACTGCTGGTTGGGTACGGGCTGGGCTTCATTCAGCGGGTGCTGAGCAGTTGTGTCATGCATCACTTATCTCTTGGGCTTTATTCCTCTCCCTCCTTTTTATTATTATTAGTAATAATAGTATTATTATACTTTATTTTGTTTCAATTATTGAGCTATTCTTACCTCAACCCATGAGATCTTTACCTTTCCTTTCCAATTCCCTCCCCACAAGGAAGCAGAGGTGGGGGAGTGAGTTCAGAGCCTGGTGCTTCGCTGCTGCCTGGGATTAAACCTTGACAATGGCACATTAATTAGCTGGAAAGTCACTTTATTTTCTCTAATCTAGCTATCAAATTTCTCTCCCCCACAAGTACTCTTGAAATGCCAGCCCTCTGCCAAGCTGTTTCTTATGCTTGTTGTATTTCTGGCATTCTGTCTTCCATGTAGGAGGAAAAATATTGTCCTAATCAGCACACTTCAGAGATCCTGTAAATAATATTAGAGCAAAGCTTGCAGTCTGGTCAGACAGATTTTCTGTTTCTTTTTTTTTTTTTCATTGAATTTCTTCTATTTTGTTGCTTTGAGTTTTAGGAAGGAGGCAAAGGGGATTAATTTCATCCCAAAGTTTTACTGTGCATGTTTCTAAAACATATCACCCATATGACAGAACTAGACAGAACTCTTGAGAAACACCTCCATAAATCAGAATTGGTGTAGCATTCTTCCACTTCCAGTAATGTAGTGGTCAGAGTAGATTTTCATGGATTTTGTGCAGGATTTGTACCCTTTGAAAAAACATGAAGAAGAAATAATTTTGCCTTTATTGAAGTTCTAATATTGAATTATTTACCATGGCTTCTTTGCCTTCAAATTTAGCAGAGAATAGACAATATAAGAATTAAGAACATTTATAAATGTATTATGAGCTCATTGTCTGGATACTGGCAAGACAGAAAATTAGAAATATTCAGTGTAAACCTAATTTAATTGGATTTAACTAAAAATGCTATCAGCTCATATTTCTCATACACAAGATGAATTAAAATCAAATAAAAAGTTGTAATAACATATGAAAATGAAAAAATAGTTGTGGGTCCCTCTCTGATGAAAAGTAATGGGAAACATAGCAAAAATACACCTTTTTGAAACTAAGATCTAAAGGTCATAATGGAGAAACTAAAGGAAAGACTTCTATTCCTTAAATCATGGTGCATGGCTCTGTTTTCTGCAAGACGAATTAAACCTAAATCATAAATTCAAAGTGGTAGTACAAGTCTGCATGTCGTTCTTCTTGGAGTGAGCAGAAACTAGAGGCAGTACTTGAATTTTTTTTTCCCTTTCTCCAAGGGAAAGATTTGTGCTATGATAAAGATTTTGAAGCCTTCCAAGTGGGGTGTATGGTTGTATTCTTGTGACTAAAATGCAATTAGCAGAGCTAAACTTAGTTCTCTTCCCTCTAGTAGCAGAGAATGAGTTTAGCTCTATCTGCAGTGGGAGAGGCAAGCAGCTGGTGTGCTAAGACCATTGCCAAAGCAGTCAGACGAGTGGCATTATTTTTTAATGTATGGTATCAAGAGTTTTGCTTTCCTGGCCTGAAATATGAGTGCTTTACTAGTAAAGCCAGTCTGATAAATGTGATAGTTTTGTAGAAAATTTCAACTTTGGGAGGATAACATGAAAAAAAAGAACACTGTCTCATGAAACCCATGAGTCTAAACTGCAAAGTATCGATTCAGGTGTCTCCAAATTTTGTCAGACTGGTTCCTTCTGTGTTGTCAATGGTGGGCTAGTCAGGGTTTCCAAGAAGTGTTCTGGTTTCTCCTGCTGACCTGTCTTGTGGTTCTGCCCTGGCTGTGATGTCCAGTGAAGCTGCAGAGCAGATGTGGAACATAGGACAGGGGAGAGGACAGAAGGCATTTTAACTGTATTCCCATACAGCACATCTAGAGATGCTTAAACTGCTTGTTTGGCATAAGTGGGGAATTCAAAGGGGGGGAAAAGGAAAGGTTAGGAGCTTGAAATGGTTTGTCTGAAGTAAAAATTACTTTTTTTAATAATACACACTTATTTGAAGAAAAGAGTTCACCAGTTGTGAAAAAAAATAATTAGTGGAAACCCACATTTTCCATTAAAGTCAGTTTCCATGAAAACTTTCTTATCAAAATTTTACCGTGTGCTCTTTGATTTGGCTCACAATGGCACACGAAGCTGTTGGCGACCAGACTTTGTAAAAGGGGCTTTTTTTGAAGCATTCATTTACTCAGCTACTGGCACACTCTTCCAAGAAAGTCTCTCTAGGGATTTTGTCATTCTTGCCTAAGTAAAATTAATAATAAATAAATAAAGCTTATAAAATAAAATAATCAAACTGAATCCAGAAGACATCCAAACTGAAGATGTCAGAACCTGTTTGCTTTTAACCAGATCCTTGAATTCTGCAGAAGATAAATACTCTAATTCTTTGCAATTCTGGTGTTGAAATCATGTAGCCAAAACTTCTGCTTCAAACTTGCATGGAACAATAGCACTATTTCAATATAGCATCAAGGTTAGTTTAAACAGCAGAAAGTTGGTTTCCTCACTTCTACATAATTACAAAGACCAGGAAGAAATTTAAGGAAATAAAACACTAATACAAATCAATATCTATTTTCCACTACAGATTGCGCTGTCAAAAAAACCTGCACTGCTGCAGAACAAAAAAAAAAAACAAAACACATTCCAAAAACTATTTTCATGTTGCTTAGGAAGTAATGATTAATCTTCTATGATTGATTGATCTGTGGTCTTCAAAATGGCACTTTTTGAAATGTGAATGCTATTCCCAGTTTTCTGAATATTGTGACTGAGGTGCACACTACCTTTGGACTCTTGGGGAGTCAGGGCAAGAGCAGCATTTGTCCTAACTGCTTCCAAATTACAGTTAATTAATACACTGATTCTTGAAAATCAACGCAGAAAATTAGGATACACGATAGAGGAAATTTAACTTCATCTCTTGAAAATTTTCTATTTATTCATTTGTGCAGGAATTTTGCACCTTGAGGTAATATCAATAATCACCATTAGAAACTGGACTTTATCCTCTGCTCAAAAGTGCCCTGGGTAATCCGTGCAGGTGCTTAGTGGAGGGCTAAGCAATAAAAGGGAACTGAGAAAGGATGTCTGGGACTTATAAAATAGTCTGGAGACTTCAAATATTTAAAGAAAAAGAATATCCTGGCTGCTTCCCGAGAGGCCTGGAGCCTACCGGCCTTTGGAGTGAAGGTGGGGCTGTGAGCCAGGCACAGGCCCCAATGGGGAGAGGTCTGCAGGAAAAGGGATTTTTGGGGGGAACCAACATGTATTTATGTCCTCAACATGTTGTGAGCTCTGTGTTCCCAAACACTTCTCGGAAATGAGCAAGTTTTTAGTTTAACCTCCCGAGTGTTTCCTCATGCCTCCTCCCTTCCTCTCCCCTCTCCCCCCAAAATCTGTAGAATGTGACAACTTTAAGCTTTCTGAGCAAAGAGTTTTGGTACAAATTCAGTGTTTACAATTTCACCCCCTACCCTTCAAATCCCACTACAGGCACCTCATCTGGCAGCTCTTTAAAATATACCCACACTCTTTGTGTGTCTCTGCTAATCTCTGTGTCTCTGAGACAATGGAACAGAACTGCACAAAAATTAAACACACTCCCTCAATCATTCAGTTGTGTGGAGGACCAACAGTGACAACAGCAAATACCTTTTTTTACAAGGGTTTGAAGTGACAAATGCCTTTAGAAGGACATTTCCTTATGTCTCTGTTCAGGGAACATGATTGCCTGCATGAAAACGTTTCTGGTTCATTACTGATATTTATGCACAAGATCAAATTAAACAACCGTTTATTTTAATTCAATGCATTTCTGGTTTCCTCAAGTTAGCTCTATGATTCATTGCAGACATAAAACATTAATAGGCATCTAATTAAACATATAATTCATCGAGATTAATTGTGGGAATTAATCTCAGTAAAAACCTATGTCTCAAAGTAAGATCTTTTCCTACTGAAGAGATATGCCATGAAAAATGGTGCAATATATCTTCTTTTATCATAAAATCAGATAAAAGTAAAACATGGTAATTGTTGTTTGTTATAACAAGACATAGGATTAAGGACAGAAAAGAACATACATTATCTTAACAACTGTTTGAACTCACAACTAGTTAACATTAGACTCTGGGATGAAAAAAATTAATCTAATCATGTCCCATCTACACACTCCAGGAAAACTTCTGCATTATACAGAGAAATGGAAGGTTTGTTGAAGGGCAAGTGAGTGTAAATGGAATGGAACAGGACTGTCTTTTGAGATGTTTCAAATGTCCAGCCTATATAGGCTTGCCATTGACCATACTCATGCTGAAGCTGACAGGGCTTTGATTGGCCAGACAAAGCTGATCCATTTGCCAGTGGATGTATTTATGTTTCTCAATTTTTGCTGCTTCTATTTTTGTCAGTATGTTTGTTCCTTTTTGATACAGGAGTTCTTTGTAGATGAAAAATGTTTCTGCAGTAGCAACTCATGGTGTGACCTGAAAGGGCTTTTAAAGTATTTTATTGGGTTCCTAAAAGGATATTCTAGGTTAGCCAATGTTCCGACTTGCCATAGGTCAACTTGTATTGGTATTTGGAAAACATTTACAGAAGTCCAGGGCAGTGGTTTTCATGCAAGGTGTAGAGATCATTTCACTCCACGCCTTGAGCACTGGTGCCGAGGTGGTAATTCTGTAGCAGTGCACAATGGTACTCCAGAAAGGCAACTGAAAGGTGCAATAGCTACTTGAAGTAGCAGTGGGACATTTAAAAACTCAGAGTGCAACTGCTGGTGCTGGAATGTGTCAGGAAGTTTAGCCATGACTTTATCCTGTACATCTAATAACCTCAGCTGCTGCTAATCTTTTGTGCTTCACCCCAAGTCTAAGAGCAACCTACCAAATGCAGCATTTCCCTGCTTTTTATGCTGTTACAGCTCTGAGGTCAAGCATTTTCAAGTTGAATTTGGTCACCACTTTTCAAATGTCAGCACTTTGGAATTATTTTTCCTCTCTTCCTTCCCTACATAATAAGAGGTAAAATGGCAGATCTACTCACAAGGTCCTATGAGAAGCTGGACCAGGTTGTATTTAGTTTATTTATTTAGTAAATGGTGTTACTCATCACTTTGTAACAGTGGTTTTAAAGCTTAGATATGGCTTCTCAAAAAAAAAAAAAAATCTTTTCTGTCTAATTCTTATCTGGCAAAATTATCTCGAGTTCTGCTTAAAGAATTTGCTTGGAAAATGTTGGAGAGATTTTAGATTATAGATCAAAAACATATACATATAAAAATTCTTACAGTGATTTCAACTTTTTTATTTACCTTATAAAGGAGACATTATATTTAGTTCTGGATCATTGCAAAGCAAAAGAATTATGACAGGTTTACCTAGAAAAAATTGGGTTTGATGATGGCATGCTGAGAAAGAGTTTTAGAAGGCATTTTGAAACTAAATAATGTGATCTTGTAAGGAGGATCAAGGCAAAAGTTAGGAGAAGTAATCAGTAAATTACAAGATTGGCAGTGGGTTTTCTGACTTAAAATCCTATGACTAAGTCTTTGGCTTCTTAAAAAATAGAAGGCTGAATACAGTAGAGGTGACAAAGTCTGTATGCAACTCATTTAGGAGCTGTTCAGCAAAAGGCGAAGACACTATAGAATTTTTTTTTTTTTTTGTGAAAAAAGAGTATAAATTTGACAATTAGTATTAAGTGGGGAATTGAGCCTGAGATATCTTAGATATTTGGCTATGAGTGTTAGGTGAAGAATGGAGTCACAAAGGGGTGGAGCTGCTTGTTTAAAGTCCATTTGCAGGTTGATACCAAAATACAGAAACTGCTGTGCTGTGTCCAGTGGAGCAGGTCTGCCATAGGACTGGCGTGGTCCCTGGCATTCCCAGGGTTAGGCACCCAGTTTTGCTGTTTCCTGGTCACTTCAGCAGGTCCCCTCATCTTGGATATTCATGTGCTCTGTTTGTGGGACTGTAACATCCTGTTTGATGCCTTAACCAAAAGAGCAGTCTTATGGGTATTTTCCTGAGTTTTTATACCATTTGTATGTTAATGGCATTCTTAACTGTCACACACTAAAACAGTGAGGCACTTCTGAAAATGAATTATTTCTTCCTGAAAGCAGCATCCAGCACTCCTCAAACAAGGTAATAAAGCTCTGTTGAGATGTAATTCTCTTCTATAAGACATTGCTTGCTCGTTCTGGAATCATTAAAAATCAACCACCAAATCAATGGGTCTCATTAGAAATCTGTCTTTTTGCTTAATGCTATTGATTTAATCTGCTTTAGAAATCCCTATTAACCATTAGTTAATTAAACACATGACAGTTATATAGATTAGGTAAACCTGACTGCTATCTCAGGAAGCTCAGAATAGATTAAGTGTTCATCATGTAAGATTCTTTTAATTAAAAGACACAGTTTAGATATCTCATACCCTCTAAAGCTTATATAATAAAGTCTTCAACCAATAGTAATTATATGTTAGTAATACATGTATTGATATACAAAAAACTAAGTAAGTGCCTGATAGGCTAGAAATCAGTTTGTGCAGCTGATATGGTCTCTGACCTGCATAAAAGTGAAAGGCAACGATTTCCTGAAGAAATGCATTTCTGTGGGACAAATGCACAATTCCTAAGGCTTACAATCAAGTTCCAAGAGGACAACAGTGTGCAGGAATAAGTGATGGAGCCAATGCAGCCTTGGACTCCTTTGAATCCTAGAACATCTGCCCATGTTGTCTGTAGGGATCCTGGTACCCAGAGCCTCTTCTCTTGACTCAATCTCTAATTCTTTAAATGCTGGTTTATGTGCTTGTCTCTCCGAAAGGTAAGTATGAACAGAGGAAAACTTGTTTCTTCCTCTTGTCTGCCCCTTTCTGACACTTCAGTCATGTAATAGTTGCAAATGGCTCCTTGTATTGAAAAAAACAGGGATTAGGACTAGGCTGTCTACAAATCCCATTCCATCACCTATTCTGAGATGAGGGAAAATTTCTAGTAAAGCATAGCTGTATTTCAGTGATTTTTCAGGCTAAGAATTTAAGTTATACCAAGCTCGGGACAGAAGAGATTTTCTCTAGGATATAAGCCTGAGTCTTCTAATCAAATCACATTTTGAAAACTTAGTAATGCTGTTTAAAAACTTGCTTATTCCTCAGATTTTAATCTGTCTTTTAGAAAAAGAGATCTGAATTTTGCCTTTGTAGCGTTCAAAGATTAAAAAGAAGCCCTTTCTAAACCATTGTCCCATTGTTTAATTCATATTTGAAGAGAATGCAAAACAGAGGAAGAAAAATGTCAGTTCTGGTTTATTTGTGTTTACCACATAATTGTACTGAATTGATGCTTCCCTGTGAAATCCAGCTGAATGAAATGCCCTGAAATAGTAGTGTTTGCTCTAAATAGGCTTAATTTTGTGTTTCTTGTTCACTAATAATTTGAAAAGAAGACACTTTTCTTGTGTGGTAGGCTTCCTTAGCTCTAAATACTCTTTCTCTTCTTTTTGAGTTCTTTTCAAATGAAATGCTCTGTGCTTCCATTGCAGAACACAGTGTACTGAGAAGCACTGTTGGAAATTAATTAATTGAATAATTTCTAAATCTGTTGTTTAGCTTCAGTCTATGAAAAGACTGGGTGCTGTAATGCTCAGCACCTAAGCTGATATTTAAATCCGTTTTTAAATCCAGTTCCCTTTCAGCCAAATTAGGCTGAAAAGCTTTCACTCTTCCCTCATGAACTGTTTCTAGTGACTCTCTTTTCAAGGTTCTCTTCCTTCACATCACAATTGTTTTAAGTGTAATTATACTCCTCTACTATTATACTAAAATTAAAAACGCTCCTTTATTGTTGTTCCATATGCTTTCCTGAACTTCTCATTTCTTTCACTGTTAAAAGGACCATCTGACATATATATTTCTGTGAAAATGGCAGATACAGGGGTTTATGACTTGTGTAACTTGCATAAAATGTTGCAGGGTTTTAAATGTGCACTCTCTCCCTATCTCTGCCTATACATACATAGATACAGGCATATATATAGATGTGTGTGTGTGTGTGTATGGCCTATTGCTAGTTTGCAGGTTTGTGGATTCTTTGAAATTGAAAAGGCCAGGGTCTCTGCAGTCATTGCTGTAATTGTGCAAACACTGCCAGTATCTGTTCTAGCTGCTGGTGGTAGTTCAGTGAATAACTACTGTTGTGCTACAGCCAAAACTTGTACCAGCATTTCCTGGATAAAAGCGTTTGTGCTGAATTTTAGATATCCATGTTCATATGGCTACATCTAAAGCAGTCATCACAGCTTCTGTCAGAGGGGTAGAGTAGAAGTGGGCACTTCCAGGGATGCTTTATCTCATCTAAAGATGGATTACTAAAGTAGTTCAGAAAAAAAATATATTTTAGAAGTGCTTTTTCTTTCCATTATCTAAAAAGGGAGACTATATATAGATCAGACATAGATGGTTACATCACAGGAGCCTAAAGTTAGGTGATGTGAATCCCACGCTAAAATTTCGTGTCTGCACATTTTTAGGTCTAATTTTAAGAAGTTCTTTTTATAAAGAACACTTTGAAGTGGACTGGACCACAGATACCTTTATTGCTTTTACTTTTTGCTGGGAATTGCCAACAGATTTGAGCCCTCAACCTGGCTCTTGCCCATGCAAGGAACTTATCAGCAGCCATGAAAAAATGAAAAGTCCTTTTTTTGTGCCTAATAATTTTAGCAGTTAACTAGAAAGCAAGATATTAGAAATAAAACCAAGATATAAAAAGATATAAACCAAGTCTGCATTAAGGAAAGATATCTGAAATTTGACATAATTTCAGTGCCTGTATGATATGAAAATCTACTTCTGATCATAACCTTACAAGATGGTTAATACTTTGGGGCTATATAAGGTGTAGAGGACTCTTCATATTAATAGAAAACATCAAAGAAAAAAAATACCTCTGATTGGCAGGAAAGCCACATCATTAATATTTTTTATAGGCTTTCCAAATTCACTCTCTTGCATGGCTGAATTCCAAGCTATATCTAATTTTTTTTCCCTCCCCCACAAGTAACCAAGATAATGTCCTGGCTCTACTGAAATCTCTGAGTCTCAATCAGAGAGGTTTTTATCTGCCTGAAGTGGTACAAAAGCACTAAAGGCTGGTGTCCTAATTTAAGTTATGCTAACCAGGAGGCTCAAGAGGAGACTGGTGTTGTGGGCTTTCCAGATCAGTCAGTGCCAATTTGTGAGATACTTCAAGAAAACCTATCCCTCCCAACCAAACCCTAAGGTTTGTTCTAGAAACTGGGCATTTTGAGGTACAGAAGTAATTCCAGATAGTGTAAAGTTTCCCATGATTTGTTAACTGGCATCTAGGAAATGTGAAAAAAAACCAGCTGAGAGTCTTTGATCTGTCTTATTCACTACAAAATCGAAGTACAGATTAAAGTTATATTCAATGTTTGCTCAAAGATCTCGAGATGAGCGTCCTTTTGATTCTGAAAGTAAAATTAATGCCTGAGAAAACCGCACCATGACCTTTTAGGTGTCTCCTATATTACTGAGCCTGTCAAGCAAGGCTTAGCAGAGAGGAAACTTGATTATGGTGAAAATTTATTTTCCAATATACAAACAATAATGTGTTAACTGCTGTTGGATAAGGCTTTGCTTCAGATGGGAGGGCTTGGTGTCCTCATGATAGACCTGATGCAGAATGATTTTTGGGTTTTTTTTCTTTTATTTATTCTCTGTATTCTTTAAATATATATTTGTAGATAAATGTGGAAGTTAGTGCATTGGATTTTGGTCTGACAGAAGTGGGATACAAGCATTATCTGGTTGCTGGAGGGTTACTGAAAGTCATTGGACACACTTCAGTCTTGGGCTTCAGTGTTACGAGAGCAACTCTGAGAAATTTTAGATATTAGTTAAGTAGAATGTAAGGTCACAGGTTATGTGCTTTACATTCAGAGTCTTTGGGTAACACATAGAACAGGTGCCCACTTCTCTTTCTTCCTGACGAGACCATAAATGCAGGGCTAATTAATCCTATATTTCAGGGGAGGTTTAGGTGTGGTATTATGAAAAAATTCCTCATTGAAAGGGTGGGCAAGCACTGGAACAGGCTGCCTAGGGAAGTAGTGATGTCACTATGCCTGGAAGTGTTCAAAAATCTGTAAATGTTGTGCTTAGGAGCATGGTTTAGTGGTAGACCTGGCAGTGTTGGGTTGATGGTTGGAATCGAGGATTTTAGAGGCTTTTTCCAACCTTAATGATTCTGTATTCTCTCTTTCTGACTTACTTAAAACTGAATTCCTCTCACCCCTACCGACAGTAAGAAAATTTTTAGAGGAAGATGAAAAGTACGCCCATTTGAGGTCTGTTGGGTTTTTTTGCTGGTATAAAATCTGAGCACCCCAAGTAAAAAAGGCACTCCAGAATATTACTTTTGTAGATTTTAAGCACATCATCCTTTATCTCCTATGAGTGCTTCAGCTTCAGGACTTGTATCATCTTCCCTGTGGTGGGGAGGGGAATATCTTAAACACTGCAGGAAACAGAGCTACTGTGAGAATGGAAGCCATTTAAATGCTGGCCCATTTTTATCACAATGGTATAATTGACGCTGTTCCAAGGTACAAAGCTGATTTTGTGAGAGGTCTGTGTTTTTAATATTTCAATTAAGGTTCTATTTTTTTGTTTGCACTTAGATATACTGTCAAGTTGTTACAGATCTTGTTCATACACGACTATGAAATAGAGCATGACAGTTGTTCAATTTAAAATAGTGGATTTAATAGAAACAGATTATTCATAGGTGTGTCTCAAAACAGCTCTAGAGCAAGTTACTCAATTTTCCAGTTTATTTATTCATAAATTCTGAAGTGCTTAGCAAGAAATGAAGCAAAAATGCAGAAATAGAGCACATTCTTCATTTTGACATATCTATGACTTATGCTTGTCAAAACATTCATCTTTTATCGATGTTTGAAAGAGGTTAGTGTTCATTAAATACAAGATTTGGAGAAGTAGCTGTGGTTAATTAGGAAAATGTGACTTGTTTATGGATGCTAAAAAGCATTTGAGTGTCCTACATATTAAAGATGCTGAGAAATTAATTGTTAACGTGAGATGTCTTGTTATTTCTTGTGATTCAGAAGTTAAAACTGTAGTTCAAGATTCTTAAATGCATTTGGACATGCAATTTCCACTGATCTCAGTAGGAGCTTGCTTCCAACTAATTAATTTCTCAGAATTTGCCTTTCTCTCTACTGATATTGCACATACTTAGGGACAATAACCAAAGTCCTAGCTCCTTCAGAGGAGCTTTCTTATTAGGATCAATTACTTGTCAGTGATATATTATAAAGTTAATCCAGACTGTTCTTGGTGCTTTTTCTTTTCATGTGCTTTGTTTATCCCTAATCTGACTTCATTTGCCCGGGGAGACACCCTGCTTCAGAGGTGATGGGATCTGATAAGCACCAGAAGCACTGTGAATCAATGAATATTTCCTTGGCCTGATCAATCCACACCCCAGATAAACAGCCCATAGATGATAAAACCCGTGCTCTGGGCTGCACATCAGGATTACACACTGAAAATTTCCTTCTTATATAAGGAGTTGAATCCTAATGGGTCTTGTCCTTAGCCTGAAATCTCTGGCCAACATCCAAATTTCACAGTGTTCTGATATAAACAAGTCTTTTGCTGGATACCAGAGATACTTCCCAGAGAATTACTTAGGATATAATTGAATGTTTAGATCCTTCAATTCAGCCATGATTAGGCTTTGTATGTCTTAAGAACCAACATTAGGCTGAAGCGTTGACTTCTTTCATTGAAGTCAATATGAGTTTTGCTACGGAGAAAGATGAGAAAGGAATGGGGTCCTTGGAGAACTTGCAAGGAGATGGGTGAAAACCAAATGTAATATATAGTGTCAAACTAAGATTAGTGCTGTGAAATCAAAGAAAAATTATCATGAGGCTAGGGAAAACAGAAAAGCCACAAAGTATAGTCACTGCAAACCACGCAGTTTGTGTCATTTTGAGAGAAAAAAAAGTAAATCGGAGTTCCACTGTGTAAGAAGGATGTTGGTTGACACAGAAAAATATCCTCCAGTGATTAGGTCATATGATATTTACAGAGGAATTTAGCCTTGTGCTAGTCTGGTTATTTAAAATTGGAGTTATAGTAGGGGGAAAAAAACTCAAGCTCAAGATCATTAGCAAAATACAATGTCAGAATGTTTTAATTTCTTTTTTGTCCTTGGTGGATGTCCTTGGAGATGCCTGAAGTTCTGGGGAAAAAAAAAAAAAAAAGAATTTTGTATTGCACTGCAAACCATACTTAGAACAGAAGATCCAAACTGAACTGATTTAGTACCTGTGCTGGTTTTGCTGGGACAGAGTTAATTTTCTTCACAGTGGCTTCTATGGGGCTGGGTTTTGGATTTGTGCTGACACAGTAATGATAACAAAGTGATGTTTATGTCATGGCTGAGCAGGGCTTACACAGAGCCAAGGCCTTTTCTGCTTTCTTTACTGCCTCAGTGGTGAGGGGGCTGGGGGTGCAGGGAAGGTGGGAGGAGATGCAGCCAGGACAGCTGAAGGGGGGATGTTTGGAGTGCTGACATTTGTATTCCCAAGTCACCATTCCATGTGATGGGGCTCTGCTGTCCTGGAGATGGCTGAGCACCTGCCTGCCATGGGAAGTGGGGAATTAATTCCTTGTTTTGCTTTGTTTGCATCTGTAGGCTTTTGCTTTCCTTATTAAACTGTCTTTATCTCAACCCACGAGTTTTCCAGATTTTACTCTTCCAATTTTCTCCCCAGTCCTGCTGGTGAGGGAATGAGCAGGCAGCTGAGTGGTACTTATTTGCTGGCTGGGGTTAAACCATGACAACACCCAATTTGCCTTTTAAATACCTTGTCTGGAGCTTCTGAAATAAAGGATTTGTTTGTACGTGCATGTAAGGGTGGGGGAAAACTGATTTCTGAGCCATGTTTAATTTAAGCAGAGTTTGTTTCTCCAGAAGAACTTACTGTGAGTTTTGGGGAAGAGAACACTGCAAGTGTCTCTGAATATGCTCTTTAATGAAAGGAAACAGGAGGAAAAATTGTTCAGGGAGCCTCCTCAGCAGATTTTAAAAAATACTGAAAATGTCCATGGCAGTATTAGGAAATGGATATGTTCTCAGTGCTGTAACATTTCAAAGAAAACCCTCGGTATAGTAACAGCTCAAAGGCTCTGCAAACAACAAAAATATGCAACATGAATGTATTAATGTTTGCAGACACCAGGGTGCTGCAAGCCTTTCTTACTAGTCATTGAGAAGCAATGTGATGAGGCAATTTGAATAAATAATTTTATTCTTACTTTTATAACTAGTAGCATTGTTTCCTTTAATATGTTGAAATGGCAGGATTATGTTACCCCTTTCACTTCTTTAGTTTTAAAAAATAAGAGCAATTAGTCTCAAATATGTTATGTTAGTAAGTGCTTTAGCATTTGAAAACTGGATTTTGTTTGAATTATATCAAATGGAACTGAAGAGTGTCTGCAGTGTACAGTAGCAGTCTGAACCATTAGCTTCCACTACTGTAATGCAAATGGAAGTTATTGCTATTTAGCTGATAATTTTTTGTTAACCCTGATACTACTATTTGAAAAAAACTAGTATTTTTTTTTAAAAAAGCCTCTGAAGAATACTAAATATTTTTTGCTGTGTCTCCAACAGTCTGCTGAAGAGCTCAGGTTTATGTCTTTGCCCACTGTTCCAACCTGCTGAAAAGGTCTAATGGTTCATTGGCCTCCTGTTGTCTTCTCCATTTGAATCTGCTTAGAAATTATGTTTCTTTCAGTGAGAGCCAGACAGATGCCAGCTTGGCTCTGAAGAGAATAGAGAACAGAAGAAAGATAGTATCTTAGTTCATCTCAGTTAGCCAAAGAGCTGTTTCTTGCAGAAATTAGCACTCTTCTCTTCTTACATTAGACACCTTTATGTCTGTTTATGAAACTTAATTTATATACCATTATATTTATACTATTTACTATTTATCACAATAGTTCCATGATATAAGGAAAATTATCTCCTTTTTATACCTATGGAAACTGAGTCACAGAAAACAATGTATGTTTTACAAAGCCAGGAGTAAAACTTTATTGCAAAGAAGAGTTAGTGACTGTTCTTCTGCCCCCCAGTGCATTTATTTCAGTGTTGTTAACAAAGTATTCAGGTGGTTTTCGATACTAAAGGCAATGTCAGCTTTCCTATCCTGCTGATGGGGTTGTTGCCTTTCAATAGAAAAGGAATGTCTTGTACAAGAAAAAGAAAATAAAGGATTTACACTGGAATAATTGTCAACAATTAATGGACCTGAACTTTCTAAATAAAAGCAACCCACACAACATTATGACTAATAGACAGAGTTTTTAATTTTCATGACCACCGTGTCCCCTGAGTGGTTCTGGTTTGCTTTTACAATGAAGGGCTGGGAGAAATTTTTCCCTTAGCACCATGCCATGTGTTATCCACAATCCCAGTAGCAGGATATGGGAATGCACACAAGGGGCTTTCCAAGCTTGCTGATGCATGGACAGCTCCCCTGCTTTTCTCTTTTAAGGATATGTGCCTCTAGAAGAGCAAGAAGTAAAAAAAAAAATATTTTATAATAAAAACAGTCTGTGCAAAGCTCATCTTAAAGGTCAGAAAATGGAACACTTACCAGGAGGCACCTTTTATTGCAGTACTTTGAGAACAGCTGTTGGCACTGTAGCTTAACATGCCAATGTTCAGTTTCTAAATGCTTATGCTCATGTTTTTACACACTAATTCCAGGATGGTCTGTGTTAGATGGTGACAAATTAACTGTAAATTCCTAAGGCAGCTCTATCTCTTCCTCTTACTACTAGCTGTTCTTTACATCTCTTTCTGAATCAGCTGAAGCAGAACTGTGCTATATCTTTTTAACTTATTTTCTTTGAATTACAAACATTTTATTTAAGAGCCATTTTGCAAGCCTGCCTTAAAGAGTTTTCTTTGCAAGCTTGGAAGAATATTGGCTATTCTATATAATTCTGCTTCTCCTGCTGGTATTTCATTCTTCCAAAGGATTTCTATTCAGCATTGAATATTAAAGATTCAGCTTAGAAAAGCTTATGATATATTGCTTGACATTGACATATCAAAGTTTCTTATTTAACCTTGGCTTCTGAGTTCATAATGTGGACTGTGAAATCTCATTCATTTGGAAAAGCCAGGGTAAATAGAACAGTAAACAAGCAGGACATGGAGACAGGTCCTTTTGTTTCCTGTGTTGCTCTAGTGCCAGTGAGGTCTGTTCTCAGCTATTGAAAGTCACTGGGCTCAGTGCTGTGTAAACAGTCCAGAGACTTCCACTGAAAAGTTTGGACTTGAAGTTTATGGCAGCAGGAAATAAAGGAGCAGAAATAAACAGCCACTGGATGGAATTTGGAACAGCTATAAAGGGGAAAAGGGTGAGGGTTCAACTTGTGGCTGCTAGGTAGATGTCCCACATGTGAAAGAAACTATTTAAATGTTAGAAATAATAAATCAAAATGAAACAAAACAAAACAATAAAACAAAACAAAAAAATCACCCCAAACTACAGTGTGTCATCAGTACCTGTTCAGCTCTACAGTATCCCTTTTGTCATTTTTCTTTACTCAGAACACCTGTAGCATTTGGATTCTAGGAAAAAAATGGTAAATTGCTTTGAATTGCAGACTGCTAGCAGGGCTTATTTATCTTCACTCTGAATACAAGCTCTGCCACACATTCTGCATACCCTGTTTTCCTGATCCCCTCTTTGCCTGATGCTCTTCCAGAACCCTATGTAGGTGCTTCTCCAGATAAAATTTAGGCCTGAGAAATAGTGGGAAGTATGTTCTGGAAAATATTTTCTTCACTTGTTTTTAATATTTAGACCTTTGGGTTTAAGGGTTATGCAAAAGATTTCAATTTATTTTGTGGTAGCTTGCCATGGTCTTCATCTTCTTGTTCATATTTCAAAGTCTGGACAAATGCTTCAGTAAATTTGGGGTTGGGGGGTGTGTGTGTGTATGTCGTTCTGTTGTTGTTGTTTTGTGGGTGGTTTTGGTTTGTTTATTGTGGGGTTTTTTGTTGTTGAATGTGCAAGCAAAGATTCATAGAAGTATATATCCTATGCCTAATGTTTGGGCAAAGTTTCTAGGAAAAAAAAAATTAATTAAGGCATACTTGAATTTGTGAATAGTAATTTTTCTCTAGTAAACAGCTCTGGGAAGCCTGAGGAGCTTGAACCATTTGTTGTGGGTTCCTGAGGTCGTCTAAGAAAAGATAAGAAAAGATAGAGGAAACCTTATTGCTTTTCTAGATCTGCCAGGTCACACTGCTTGCATTCTTTGACATAATTAAACCTCAGCTCACCTCCACCTCTGCAGGTATTTGCTAGAACAGAGAAGCACTGCATAGGTACAAGAAGGCATTTTCACTATTTCTCCTGTTTCATGCAAAAATATCTGCTTGCTTCAGAAACAGAGGTCCTCTGATTGTGTCGCTTTGCAAATTTCAACATCCACATCAAGAGACACACCACCAGTTATGTACCCTTACACAGATGTAATTTCCTCTGAACATGTTCCAGCCATTGCCTTTACTAAGACAGAGGGAAAAAATATGTATTTCTATAAAAAGCAGAATTACATGGCATATGTAATGAGGCTGCTGTGCAGGTAACTTTAATCTGGTGCTCTCTAGCGTCTGACAGCTTGCCTTTGCAACAGGTTAATAATATTCAGAATTGCATATAAATCTTTCTATAGAGGACTAAAATTCACATGGCATGATTACCAGTCAAAAATATATTCCCTTTTCCAGATAGCAAAAAATCTTATTAGCTAGCATGGATTTTTTTTTATTTTTTTTTTAATAGATTACTGTATACTGACACACACATGCATTTTCGTTACCTGGCTTTTTTAAAGACAAGATTTAAAATTACTCTCTTCTAGAGTAGAAAATGAAAACAAGTTTTTTGGCAGTTGTACATTTAGCCATCAGCTGGATGGCTGTAAATCACAGTGAGCTGAGCTCTGCAGCTTTCTCCATTAATGGGTCCATGAATCGTTGTTTGATACAATTTCAGCCACCACATTCCAGTTGGAATAATGTGAAAACTAGAAGAATGGAACACATAAAACTGGTCAGAAACTTTCTGATCAAACCTTTTGTGCAAGCAGACAAATTAGACTTTGCTACCTTAAAGCTTGAGAAACGCACTTTGACAACAGCAACAAACAAAGAAATGCAGTCAGTGTTCTGGTTCAACATTGCAGAACAAAGCAATTTTTCTGTTTTAATTGGAAAACCAATATTTTTTTTTTAAATTTATAAATATCAAATTAAATATGGCATCTAAAAAAGCCTCAAAATATTTTTATTTATCTGGAAACACTTTCATTCTTTTTCTCTGTGGGGGATTTAAAGATCAGTTGTTAAAAGCTTTTCTGAAAAACAGGAGTTCATTTCCTTCCAGCTGATGCTGCTCATTCACACAGATGCACTGTCTTTTGGCAAATTCTATTTGAGGTGAGCCTCTTGTGAGCCTCCTGTACCTCTGGCTGCCACAACTTGTTGCTTTGCTTTTCTAGCAGGAACACTTTCACCTGCTTACTTAAGCGTAATGCTGGTTGACTTTTAGCATCTTGAGCCTTGTGGAGCCAGGGCCAGGCTCAGCTCAGCCCAGGCAGAACTGAGCTGAGGGAGAGCTGGCTCTGTGCCCAAAGCAGCAGCACTTCTGTCCCAGTCTGGCAGCAGTGCTTGGGGCTGTATCACCACTGCTTACAGCTATGGGAGACAAATGTTCCAATTCTCCACACTTGGAGGCAAAGCTGAACCTCAGTTTTGTACTAAAGATGCTGCAGGAAGTGGCAAGAGGTGTAAACCCTTCTCAGTGAGGTGCTCCTTGACCCGTGTCTATGCAGGGCTTCTCTTTTTCCAGAACAGTTTAGAGCTTTGGGTCTAAATATGAAAACATGCAATTCCTTCTTCTCAGAGATCTTGTTTTGATCCCAGAAGGCATTAGAATAAAGAACTTTGTGGCTCAGCATCTGGTCTCTGGCAAAGGCTTTGAGGAGATGCCACAGGAAGAGTGTCAGAACAGAGCTGACATATGTCGTCTCCTAATACTTCTCATTTCCAGGAATTTGGTGTTAAAAGAATTCCTGAGCTTGGTGTGGTTTCTGTTTATTCCTTCTCTGTCAGTTAGCCACCTACAAAGCAGGGGAACAGCTGCTATTTGTTGTGTACTTCAATATTTGCTGCCTTTTCTCATAGCTGGGGGAAGGAGGGAATGATCAATCCCACTTCCCCTTCCCCATGCTCATTGTGGGTTTGAGAGACTTCTGTCACATCCCCTCCAGACATCTCTTTGCAGACCAAGGAGCTTGTCATTGTGTAGGTGCAGTTACATCAGAGGCTGTGGTGGAATGTGGTGGATAAACACAGTGCCTTTACAGTCATGGAATAAAATCAAATTGTATTCATTCTAAAAAATGACAATGTGCATTGGGATGACAGTTACTTGTGTTCAAGAATGAAACCTGCAAGTTCTAGATGTAAAGTTGTTCAAATAGGCATTAAAATTACAGATGTGGCAGCTTAATGGTCCTCTTAGCATTCTGATAGATGTGGGTATTTTATTCAAATATAGTCATGTTAAGCTGTGTCAGTGAGGAAAGCTGTTGGAATTCCTTATATTCA
The DNA here is from genome assembly GCF_000691975.1 of Corvus brachyrhynchos. Lineage (NCBI taxonomy): Eukaryota > Metazoa > Chordata > Aves > Passeriformes > Corvidae > Corvus > Corvus brachyrhynchos. Next base: position 2,205,639 of record NW_008238644.1, read on the forward strand.
TGGGGGGAAAATATAAAATAATCTGTGTTTTTTAAATTGTCTCTAGGATCTTCTGTGTGCCTTCTTTGCTCCATACTGCAGGAAAATCATGTCTGCTCAGTTGCTGCTATATCAAAATAACATCCTCATCTCTCAGCTCTTTTCATGATCTTTGATGGCTTTTCTCAAAGCTGTTCTCTCAGGCTCTTTTTATTATGAGACAATCTCAATTTTCATTAAAACAAAAACAAAACCCTACAGCCTGCTTGATGGCAGAGGGCAGCTGTAAAAGTGCACAGAATACTTTAAAAGGTTTAAAATTAAAGGCTGATGAGAAGTCCAGTTAAAGCCAATATCATGACTTCTTGAGTTTGGCCTAACAAATTTTGGAACAGTTAGCAATTTTTCAGAAGTCGTATGCAAACTTAAGGTACTGTTGTGAATACTGGCATACAAGGATCTTGCAATTTCACAGCTGGAATCTTGAGTAGACTCTAAATGAAACACTTTACAATTAAATCATCCTTCAAGCATCCTTCTTCAGCTTGCAGCCTCTTAGATCTTCATTGTGAAGCAAAATCCTGCATTCCTCTTGAAGGAGAAATAAAGATGGGGGAGGAGAGAAAAATTAAGATTCAGCTGTGAAAAAGAATTTAGATAAGTAAATGTGTGGCCTCTTTCCTAATCTTAGTACAAATGCTATTTAATAAGATACCAACAACATTCAATTAACATTAATTTATGCAAGATGCTACAAACCTATTTATGTGAGGTCACACTAATTTAAAATATTAGAGGTGTAATTACAGATGGGTGTTGCTAAAATAAGTGGAACAATACGTTTAACTCACAAACATTTAGAGAAACATCAAGAAAGTGTTCCCATCTGCTGAATGATCAGACTAATTTTACTTTACATCAGCCCTCCTATTAGAACAATCAGTTTAGGTAAGAAAGGGACACCTTCATATTCGCTGCTGTCTTTGATTTGCAGCACACACACTCTGGCTTGAGAAAGAGTAAATGAGTTACAGGTAAACACTGCCCTGCTCTTCAGGGGATTCACACTTGAACTATTTAGTTGTTTTATGGATTTATGGTGAGGGTGATTGATCCAGCAGCAGAAAGTGAATAAGAAAAGCAGTACCCTGCTACAGTGGGGATTCTGTAACACGATGTATCAAACAAGGAGGCCCGTGGGAAAGAAATAGATATGGACGGATTCTTGATAGCTGTTTCAGAGAGATGTTTATTTCTCCAGCCGCATGGCCGGGCTCTGCCGAGGAACTGCTGCAATCACGGGACCCGAGGGTCCTT
>NW_008238644.1:2207107-2207342 GCF_000691975.1 Corvus brachyrhynchos
GTGACCCTGACATTTCACCTGTTTATTTTTAACAAAAGGAGATTTAAAACTTAACTTTAGATTTAAAACAACTGGATAAACATAACAAGAACATAAAAATAAAATAAAACAAGCCACCCTTCTGAGTCTTTAAATGTCCAAACAGATTCTCTGGAACATCTTAAGGCTGACAGAAGGGAGACAGGACTCTCTGAGCATGCTTTGTGGGGAAACTGAGGCAGGAGAGGGTTTCTTC
>NW_008238644.1:2207603-2213437 GCF_000691975.1 Corvus brachyrhynchos
GCTGGCTGTCACATCTCGTTATAAAACCATAATTTTGTTTAACATTATACCATTTTGCTATTCCTAAAACCTTAGCTACGGTGATCTTTCCCTTTTTCCGAGTGGCTGCTGTTTTCTGTCTCGCTGCGTTTTTGCTTTCTCTTTCACTTGCTCCCGTGTTGGAATTTCCAGGGCTGCTAGTGCTGCCGGGGCTGCTGGAGCTGCTCGTGCCTGCTCACTCTTCCCAGGGTCGCGTTCAGGGCCGCGCGGTCCGGGCCGCGCTGCTCAGTTCTCCGTGCGTCGCCTCCTCTGGTCGCAGTTTCACTGCCAGGCCCTGCACCCATGTCCCGGCTGGGCCCCCGAGCGATGACTCCCCCGCGCCCTGCTCCAGCGCGCGTCTCAGCTGGGCGTGGCTCTGCTCCACTGCCGCCAGCTGCCACCCGTGTGCTGCCTCTCTCGGTCGGGGCTTCCCACCGGGGCTCGCTCCACCACGCGCTGTGCGGGGCCGGGCGGGCACCGCCGGGGTCACCCCGCTCCTGCTGTGCCCCGCTCCGCTGCTGACACTGCGGCTTACGTGGCTCCGCCCACGCATGGGAATTGCCTTGCTGCTGCTCTCAAAGGGCTCGGTCCACGTGGCCTGGGTCGCACAGTCCCTGAGGCACGTTTCCCTGAGCCAGGACATAGCTGACATTGCTCAACAGTCTCGGTAATTAAATAATATTCACGAAAATATTCTTCCATCGGCATATATTTTGACTCAAAAATTAACTGTGTCCAAACAGTGTTCCAAAAGTCTTTGGTAAGAAATCCCAAGAAACAGAAAAAGATCTTAAACAACCGTGCCAGGAAGTGTTTCAGTTCCTTTTGAGCTTGAATCAAGCTAAATTTTACAAATCGTTTTTCAAGAATCATTTCAAGTTTAAGATAAATGTCCATATGCGGCTCTGAGAGCCAAGAGTCTTCCCACGGTTCCTCCATGGTTTAGATATGGAATAGCAAAACAAAACCAAGAAGAGGAATCCAAAGTTTCTTTACTCACAAACCAGTCGCTTAGGGATCGGGGATTGTTTTGCTCGCAATTCTCCACCATTTCTTACAGTGGGGATTCTGTAACACGATGTATCAAACAACAAGGCCCTGGGAAAGAAATCTATATGGACTGATTCTCGATAGATGTTTCAGGGATGTTTATTTCTCCAGCTGCATGGCCGGGATCTGCCGAGGAACTGCTGCAATCACGGGCCCCGAGGGTCCTTGCCCCCGCAGGGGAACACAAACCAACCAATGGGGAACGAGGCTGACCAGGGGCAGGGAAAGCCCATCTCTCCCACCCAGGGCCCCTCTCCCAGGGCTACATGGCAGGGGGGAAGGGACCCTGACAGTACCCAGCAGGTTTAAAATCTGTGACATTTAATGTGTAGCTGATTTGATAAGAAAATGGGATAGGAATTCTGGTCTCCAGGAATAATGTAATTTAGTGAAGCGTAGAAATAAGTACTGGGTTCTAAGACCCTTTTAGTTCATTTACTCCATATTGATGTAACCTTACTATATTAAATGCAGTGGCATTTACATTTTATACACAAATAAGATGAAAAACAGTTCTCATGTATCTCTTCCAGCACTAAAAAATATCTATTCTCAGACTTTTCCATGAGACCAGTTGTGGCAATCATTTAAATTCTAGAAGCACTTAAAGCTCTGCAGAGCTTTAGTAGGGACAAATTAAAGATGTTTTTAATTCATGTCCATAATGAATCCATAAAGGGACTTTATTCCAATCTTCATGATTAATACACCACTGTATTGTGTCTGAGACAAATAACTTCGATATTGACCAATTTAATACATTACTTCCTCTGCAATTAATCATTATGACAAGTTTTCTTCTAATTATTAAAAAAAAAAAATCTATAAAAAAGAAAGAAACACCAAAAAAAAAAGACAGCTGCTACATGCACAGTAAGCTGTTGCTGGCCCAGGATGACTGCTGGAAGGGGAGGGGGGATTCCATTTTTCATCACACATTTGAGTAAGGAATGAACAGGATTGAGTTTTCTGGGTTATGATCTGGCCAGTACATGCATTTGGTTTTGCTATGGCTAGCCTGATCTCCATATTGCCAACAGTAGCTTATTCTTGCTTTCTATGATTTTAGAAATTGAGGAGCTTTCCATGAACCCAAATTCTGCTGTGCAATAAGCTCATCTGCTTTCCACAGGACGCAGCAACTTCTGAATACATGGACTTCCAGAGTCCACAAAGTTCACAAACTAAACCCTGTGTTCGCATATGCCCCTCCCAATTTATGCACCATGGAAGGAAATTAAATAATGGCCTTTTCTATCTACTGCATAATAAACCTTCTCCTTCTTTCTCTCCACTAAACTTCTTGTACATTACTTGATCATCAGCTGAATCAATTATTTATAAGGAGGAGCCTATAACCTTTTTCTCTTGGCCTCTATATCTCCAGGGTATTTGATCTATTCACAGAAAGTCGTCTCACTTCCTGAATTCCTCTTTTTGGAAATCAAAGGTCAAGAAGAACCTGCACACTTGCTCTATCTTGAAGTGTATCTCATCTCTTCTCCTTTTTTGTGTATTTTTCTCCTCTTCCAATTTTACTCTTTTTTTGTCTTGTATTCACTGGGCTCTGAATTCCTACAAGAGATCCACATGTGCTCTGTTAACTATGGCACATGTCCACATGTGAAATTATTGGCAAACAAGCTATCAATTGCATTGCAGGAGTAGCTGAATGGGTGTTATTCTATCTGAGGACCTGTATTATTTTGAGTAGGAATTTAAGCCAAATGGCTTCAATCCCACTTGACAGTACTTTAACAACACGGAATAAAAAAAACTCCTTTAGCAACAAGTCTGATGTTTGGGGTAGAATTCATAAAAAGGATGAAAAAAAAGAATGGACAATGTTAAAGCTTCATAGAATTTTCTCTATGGAGTCCAACTTCCCAAACCCAAAAACTGCTTCTGGGAATTTCCACTGGGAATGTTTCTTCCCTCAAACATGGAATTGTAACGGTGAGACCCCACCACATTTGAGCTCTGGCTGTAAGAACAGACAGCTTGGCTCCTACACTGGCCAAAACTGGAAGCCTGAAAAATCAGGACAAGCTTCATAAGTAGCAGGTCTTGAACTGACATGGGTGGGGAGGATCAGAAAGACCTTTAGGGAGATGATAGGTCTGTGAACAACACTCTAAAGATCAAAGTATCATCCTAGATGTATGGAGTATGTAGCAATGTTAAGTTTTCACAGTGCATGTTGTGTTGAATGGGGAACCCCTTCACTAAACCTGAGATGAGAACCATATAAAAATATAAAAAGGAGACACTAATTCATGTAACACAGTTCTTCAGCTGAGATACATATTGTACAAAATCATCTCAACTACACACCTCCATCAGGACACAGTGAACAGTGAGGTTTTTTCTCCCTAATTTCATCGGTGGAAAAAGAGAAACTTCCAGCTTCCAAGTAGAGAAAGTTGTTAGTAAAACAGAAAGGAAATTGCTCAGCAGCAGTGCGCTGATGTGGTGTGTTGTTCACTAGACCCTCTGTTCTAATGGGAAGGTGGAGGGGTGGCTGTTCTTCCTGTACCTGCACCAGCTGTGCAAAACAAGTTGATGACTGAATATCACGGTTGGTAGGTTTGTAAATTAAACCTTAGCAAATAATTTCCTGCTCTTTGTGTTAAGTATCCTTTTCTTCAGTGATCACAAGTGGTGCTGAAGTGGCATCAGTTTAGTGCTCCCCCCCTTGAAAAGTCCTGTTAGAAAGTTACAAATGATAGCACCCAGACTTACAAACCTACAAGCTTGGGAACAGTGTCTTGAGTCTTGTTAGTGCTGATAGAGCAAGAAATAAAAAGAGAAAATTGCAAACCATCTGCTTCTTTATCAAATTTCTCTGCATATTCTGCACAGATATCTGTGCTTGAGCATGTTTATTCCAGTCAGGCAAATCACTGACACCCCATTTATATTAATTTCTGTAAATAGTAGACCCAGATGCCTGAGGCAGAAAGTAATATATGAATTTGTAATTATTTTAGGTCTCAAGTAGTCATAACTGTGAAGTGCTCTGTCCAGCAGAACAGATAGTGTAGGAAAGAAATATTCTGAACGTTTGTTGTCTTCTTTTTATTCCTCCTCCTCCTCCTCCAGGTGTCATATATGATATCCAGCTGCTATGCACACAGCTTCTTCCTTTGTCAGGGATCTGTGGCTTATGTCTACAATTTCAAAGGAAAAATGTGAAAAAATGTGTGATTGTTATTGGAAGCAGCATAGTTTGAAATAAATATTATACTTTTCACAGCACTTCAGGAAGCTTTTGTACACAGAGCCCCCAAATATCCATTTGTAAGTAATCCCAATTTGATCTTTTTCTGTCTGGAGTGCAAAATGGGAGATGAGGTTAATCACACCATCAGTAAAGCTCTGCTGTCGTAGTTCAGCAGCACCAATTTCAAGTGTAAATAAACAGTATTTAGGTACTTCAAGAACATATAGTGAAATGAGAAGAGATCAAAAGAAGTTGTTTTTATTCTCACATTTTTATTAAATAGAAACCTGGCTTGCTTTCAGCTGTATGTCAAACAGTTCTGGACAGTGGATCTTTCTTGTCAAGCACTGGTGTGTTTGTACAGAAGTACATCCAGCACAGAGAAGCACTGCAGACCTAGAAGATAATAGATAAGAAGGGTAGGGAGGAAGAGGGGGAAACCTATCTTGGATGGGCATTTTGTGTCCATATCAGAAAGTTTGTCTCATATTTCTTGTCAGTTATGGTGCTTATCTTGAAACCATCTCCTAATTTCTGTTGAAAGAGGGCTTCCAAAATGAGAAAGGATGATAGAAAAAGGGAAGGGCATAAGATTTTCCGAATCAAAGTGGCAAAGTAGCACAGGTAAAATAAAACAGCTAGGGCTGATATTAATACACAAATAGCTGCTCCTCTAATCTTTTGAAGGCTCTCAGTGATTATGAGTCCCTATTATACCCTAAAATGAAATATCTCTCTATTTGACTTGCCTCCCTTTGCCTAGTCTCATCTTAGAGGTTTCGGTCATTGGACAGCTTCTTTTCATTTTTATATTAAATTAAGCTGAGAGTTATGACCTTTTCATTTAAACTTCATATTTAATTTGGTGCCTTATGGTGAGCTGACAGAAAGCACCATGATAATTTCCTAACATCTAAATAGAGACCTTGGGGACCTTCTTTCATAGCAAAATAACTCCAAAACTCCCTGAGGCATAAAGGAAAAAATGTTTCTTCAAAACATTTAATACAGCTCTTAAATGTTTACTCTTTTCTCAACTGAACAACACTTCCATTTATTTTCTATAAATAACCTTCAGGGCCCAAAATTGCATTGTAGTATTTGTTAACTTGGCAATCCATCATTCTTTGTGCTTTATCTAACTTGCATTGTTTTACCTGCATGTTCTTTGACATGGTCAGTGTGTGAGCAACTTTAGCTGTGATAGTATATGCTGACATTTATGCTTTCAGCTCTAATTTTTTAGTACATGTCTTTAAAGCGTTTCAGATAAGACCTTGAACTCAAATAAAATGAAATAGAGTTTTCAGTTTATATTTGCTTATAAATTTACAGATTAATGTACAGAAAATGAAACATTCACATTAAAGCATGTCAACCAACAGCCTGTATCAAAATATTAAAATGAACGAAGAATTTGCCATTTGCCAAGCTCACTAAATGTGTTAATTTGTTTTGCTCACCTGGTTTTGTTGCTTTGGCAACATCTGCCCATTATCTGAAAACTGTTTGGGGGGGAAAAAAAACCAAAAAATTTGCTTTC
>NW_008238644.1:2213496-2230039 GCF_000691975.1 Corvus brachyrhynchos
AATTTGCAATCCTTCCACAGTTATCATGACCTCTTTCCCAGTGTGACCCTGATGATGCCAACTTACAGCAAAGGCTGCAATGAAAGTGCCACAACAAGGCAAAAGTACCCCATATGATGTTGCCAAGCACCTTGCATAAAGGATTTTTGACAGATGCCGTAACACAGCATCCTGCAAAGGGGTGAGACACCAGAAGAGGCTGCTGAGAGATGCTCACAGGCCACAACCTCTTTAGCCTTAGTCATTGGGTTATAGACCACAAAGAAAAATGCACGCGCACTGTGGTTATTTTCTTAGAAAAAAAATACTGTCTATAACAAACAGAAATAGAAAAAAAATGCTGCAGGCAAATAAATAGACTTTAGGCGGTTGTGACCACACAAATTGAGTGTCACTTGTTGTCTGTCTGTCCCTTGGGCTCCTGCAGCCATGTGGCATTATGGGGACAGGTAGTGAAGGGGGTTAGTGCTACTCCAGCTTGATCAATGAAGTAGAATGGAAAAGAGTTTTCTTTTAGTTATTCAATAGTTTGTTTCTAGGTTCTGTATCTTCAGCAGAATTAGGTCGGGTTTGTTGTTGGGAATCGAGCAGATCACACAGGTAATATAATCTTCAGTGTGTGGGGGAATCCCCATGATGCCAATGCTGGCAGAAATGCTTCCACTTCTCATGACCTATTTTTCACTTCAGCACTGTGACTCATTTAGCTTTGGGCCTGGAAATGCTTGCATACCTTATGGGTAGAAATATGTACAGTGATTTCACTGATTTCCTCGGGACAGTTCTTAGGAGGGAAGTTATTCATGCCATTTATTGCAAGCTTACATTTTGGGGGTCTAATTTCACACTATAATGAACAACTAACCTGATTATTTCACCTTCTTCCCTACTGTTTTCTGGAGTTGTGATATTGTGTCAGGTATGAGCTGTTTACATCATGCTTGTGTGCTAATGCAGACTTGTTGTTTGCTATTTATACACGATAATTCTCTTTAGCATAGCAGAATATTCCTGTTAAGGTATGAAGATGTCACCAGTGTGCTTCAATAGGGATTCCCACACATCAGCAGCTTTACAGAAAATAAGAATCATCAGTCACAGAAAATAAGGACCAAGAGAAAACTTAGTCTACCACACCTACACTCATCTCCCTATGTGGCAATAAGCATTTTTAAGCTGTACAGAACACCACTGCCCACCCGGAATCTATTCCATGATGTTAAAGCCCAAAATATCACTCTGGGAGCCATGTCAGAACACTGAAACATCAGCCTGAAAAAAGAAACTTCCAATTATTAACTACATAAGATTACAGAATGCTGTCAGATTATAGCATAATTTTTAAATTTAGAAAGCAAACAAGAAAAAACACCTTCTTATTTTATCTGTTGTTGGGCTTCCCATAGGAGCAGCTGTCCAAGCCCCTCTCAGAATACTCCAGGTCCTCTGCCCAAGAATCCTTTCTGGTGGAGATCAGTCTATAAACAGAGGATTCCACACTTAGAAATAGAGACCTTTCCTTCCAATGTTTTATTTAAACTTGAAGAGGGTGTGTAAAGCTTTTCTGGGGAAAATAGGACTAGGGAATAGAGTTGATCAAGAAATGAAATAGCTAATTATGTTTTGGAGGCATGTTAGAAATTAAGTAAAGCTTATTGTTTGTCACCTCCATATACTACCTTTTCTTTTAAAGTCTTATGCTCTAAAAAGTGTGCTCTGAACATTTTATAATCATAGAAGCTTGGCTTGCTGCATTGCTTTGAACTAGGACACAGTTTAATTTTTTGCACAGTGGAACCTGTGAAGTTCTGTCTTGGCCATTCATGCTCAGAGTGTTAGTGTTGGTTAGAAGCTGCATATAAATTGTTTTACTCCTTTCCCAGACTGCAGACACAGTTCAGCTGTCATCACAAACTTTTACATTATCCAATAAAAAAAAGGGATCTTTTCAACTTGCAAATTATGTTGTAAAGAGTTTTATCACACAGTATCACAAGGTAGGAAGCTCTTGAGATAAACTTTAGATGATTTTCTCTCTCAAAACAAATGTTTATGTGTCCCAGAGGGCTCTCTCATCTGGGGCCAGAAGTAATTTTTGACAACTACTTTTCTTCTAACAAATATGCATTTCCCTATCAGGCCTTAGATAAAAGCATTCCTGGGTGTGGCAAAGGCTTTTCACAAAAGCTAATCTTGACAGGTGATTTGTGGTGAGTTGATTTGAGTTGCTTTCTAAGTTGGACTTCTCTCCATGACCATGCTCTTAAACATAGTGGCCTCAAAAGTCTTTGTGAATGCCCAACACAACTTGAAAAAGATTTTATGTTCTTAGAGTGGCCAGCAGCCTAGAAAAGCCATCTAGGGTGTGAAAATGTGCCAGTCCTGCATCATTCTCCCGTTTCAGACATTATTGCTTCAGCCTGTGGAATGTCTTCTCCATCTCTAGACGTCTTTATGCATAGAGTTCTGCTTTAATCCTGAGAGTGGTATGGAAATATCACCACTCTGCACCTCAGAGTCTTGAATGATAAAGGGACTAACTTGGTAAACAAATTCCTAACAGAATACAGACCTGTACATAAACTTTAATTTCAATAGATTTTGAATCAGACTCTTGCAGATGGGTTAGTGTGCACTATTCCCCAGTCATTTATCCCTAAAAATGCCCAGTTTTACAGAACAAAGACCTCATTCTTTCAAAAAGCGCACTTCACCTGCATTCTACCAACATTTGAGAGAAATGCAGGTTGGGAAACTGAAAACCAGACAACTCAACATCTATTAATAATGCTACAGGACTATTTATATCTAACCTGAATGCTGCACTTCTGTAGCAATTTATTTTAATTTGAATTCAGCTTACTGCACTTGGCAAGTTTCTGTGAATTTGCAACGCACACATATAAAATTGGATAAAAACAGCTATTTTGGAGTAGTAAAATATACTGGCCATATGAGATGAAAATTTTTCTTTAAGCCAGGTAAGAATTAGTGGGAGTTGTAGCCCTGGAAAAGACTACACAGGAGTTAGATTTTATGGTCATTTTTCCCAGAAGAAGACATTGTTATTAAATTTTGCTGATCGGAGCCAGCAGTTTGCTGCAGATCAGGTTACAATCATTTATGTGTTTATGGGCCGACAAAACTCAGAAGTTAAACACTCCATTAAGTTACAGGGCAAGGTTCTCACATGGTGAAATAATGTGAGTGCATTAGTTTGCATCCATTTAGGGAAATTAGGTGTCTGAGTCCCTGGCATCTAACTTCAGAACAGGGACTTAAAATATGCTATTCCAACACCTTCAAATTCTAAGCTCATTTCAAGCACTCCAGCAAACCTAGCTGCCTTTAAAATTAATTCTGTACCAAAAATCATAAAAATAAATTTTATTGTTTTGAATTTTTTCAGCTAAAATCTGACGCACAATTTCTTTTTTCTAAAGTTTAATTTCCTACCTGACGCTCTCATCCTGTTGGACTCTGGATTTGCTTTTAGAAGGCTCTAGTTAAATCATGACTTTCAACTCTTCTTTCCATTTGACTGGACTCTGGAAACGGTGGTTCAGTAGTGAAATAGAGATTTATTTTTTTCCCCAGAGCATAGAAACTGTATCTTGGGACTACTGATGTTAAGAATCTTTGCTGTCTAAAGCCTCTCTATGACACGAACTGCTGAAGGAGTTAAGTCAAACATCCACTTGGGATTCTTGAAGGGCCTGTGAAACCATGAAGGGATAACAACTCCAAGAATATAGTCAAATTCTGTGCATCATGGAAACAATAAGAATTTTGCTTTTCCAGGCCAGAACAATGACTGAAATATTTCCATTTGGTTTAACAGATTTTTCCATGTGTCTCTCAGGATACTGTAGTCAAAACTACCATAAAAAATACGTGCAAGACTAGCCACTGAGGGCTAGAAAATGTAATTTGTACCCATTTGTGCAAAGTATACTACGTGATATGCTGCAGCTCAGCATTATCCAACAGGATCCTGAGGCATTGCTGGACATGTTGATCTTCTTGACTGTGGCCCTCCAAAATTACTTGGATAATTACCTTAAGCCTTGAAGATCCCATGTTTTCACCTTTCCAGGGACTAGGGTAATCCTGCAGGATTCTTAGCAGAAGGAAATTCAGCAACTGTGTCCACTGTAATCTCTAACTATACCATAACATTATATAGGGAAGTATAACTTTTCCAGTATAGAATGAAATTTGGCTGTTTGTCTTTTAATTACCTCCTCCCCCAGACCCAAACCACCTTCTAAAATGTACTCTTGAAAATAACTGGGCACTTGTAAATGATGATACTTATTTACACATATAATCTATTTTCTTACTTTTAATTGAAAAGGACAATATGAAGGACAATTGAAAGGACAGTATCTTGTTTGATCATTCAAAGAGCAAAACTACTGCAGTTTGCCATGAAAGAAAATGTTTTGGCAGCCTTTGGGCTGGTCTGACAGCAACTAACATGATCTGCAGCAAGCTACCATGATGATATGTTGCATTGACAGGCTGATAATCAAGGAGTGAAAACATCTGATAATCAAACCTCTTTGGAAAATGCCACAAAGGCATGTAGACATCATGTGTTTCTCCTCAAAATAAAAAATAAAAAAAGAAAATAACAGGCATTTGAGTCTTGACACACTTACTTTAGACAGTAAATATTTCTAGCACATTGTTTTTCAAAAAGTTTCCACCCGCGCTCAGAAGCACACTGCAAAATTTGGTATTCAAATGCTTGCTTCCTATGGGTAAATGAAGCTAGTAATTGAAATATAAACGTTTTGTCATGTAGGACTTTCTGGGTTTTTAGGCAAGAGGCTGTTCCATTATTCCAGCATAATAACCCTGAGGAGAAAACCACAACAGTGTGTCTGAAAATTTGCAAGTCCCTCAATGCTCTAAAATGTACCAGGTACTTGAGACTGCCACTATGTTTCTCAGGGCTAATTTTTCCTAATAAAAATAAGTCTCTGTGAATGTTAGTGGAGTTTAAAACACAATACTGTGTGGAGGGAATGTTTAGGATTTTAGACTTGTGGTACTGCTGCCTTTGTAACTGAATAATGACATTGCCACGAATGAAGGTTAAGAGGGCTCTTTACACTGTTTTATCTTGAAATCTGTGAGGGGGTTTGGGCCATTCACTCCTTGCTGATGATTATTTCTGCAGTTTTGGAGCAGCTTTGTACTAGGCAATTGGATCCATAAACTGCTATTGAATCAAACTCCAAAACAGATAAATTTAGTGGTGCCAGGTGGTCTGAACTCATGGAGCCAGTGGAACTGCAGCATCCATGACAGTAGCACTCATTCCTGCAGGGAGGGTTCATTCTGTGTCTCCACTTGCCAACAGCTCAATAGGTGTTGAGCTACCAGGACATGTCATCATGGCTTTGGTATATTTATTCTTCATCTGACTTGTCTGTGATTGGTGTGTGGATACATTTATCATTAGCAGAAATGTTCTTTAGTGGGACTTTACTGATGTAATCCTAAAAAAAAATCTTTATTTTTGTAATATCCAGCTAAAAATAATATTGTCAACATTTTGGGGGAAGAAAGATTATGTACACTCTCAACAATAAAATATTGGTTTTAGATAATGAGGAATACTGTTTTAAAGTAGTTCAAACAGATTAGATGTGTTTAGCAAAAGGATCTTTCTCTATTTTTCCCTATTACATGTTTAAGAAATTGGTTTGATCATGGATAAGACTCAGAAAAGAATGTTTGCAGTGATCCCTTTATAGAACACCCAACAGCAGCAAATTTCTATTATTGACAAGTTAGGTTTTAAATACTACTATGTAATAAATATTCATGTCACATACCCTTTCTTCTATCCTTAGGTACATTTTTAAATCCCAAAGGATCACTGCAAATATATTCTCCCTTATATTCTTTCCTCTTTCCTTTTCCCAAATTCATTCAACACCTGATATTTATTCTATCCTTATCCCTAAGAATTTTTCTTTCATTAGTGACTGAATCATATTCATGTTCATATTCATATTTGTATTCCTAACATATGTTCTAATATAACTAATAAAATAATACAAGAATTCTAATCATGATAAATAAATTCTGCTAAAAGAAGTGCCTAGGTCTCATGGTTGGTGTATCATCTTGTACACCCTGTGAGAAGCACTGCACAGATGCTGTGTTCAGGCCTTGCAAAACAAATCATTCCATGAATAATGAAAGAAAATGGATGCCAGGAAGAAAAAGGTATCTGGACATAAAAGGGGGAGTGTAAGCATTACCAATATGAGGAAGACTTCTGGAGAGCATTTTAGTGCCTTGCACATGGTGATGAACAGACTGCATTTCTTCTTGGAGCAGATTGTGAATTTCATTCCATGCATTCAGCCCCCAGGGCATAAGATGCTCGTACCTATAGGAGTGGGAAATGGGTATAAAACTCAAACTGCAGCCAGAGGACTGGGGATCTTGTGACAATTCCTGAACTTACTTTGGAATAGTTTTTCAAAGACTGTGTCCTTTTTGTTCAATTTTGGGGGTTTTTGTTTTGCTTTTTGGGTTTTGGGGGTTTTTTTGATGAAGATTTTTTTTTTTTTTTTTGAAATGAAGATTTCAGGCTAAAGAAAGACTGACAAGCAGAGATTAGGCTCAGGGCCATGTTGGCCAGGATCATCAGGCTTCTGGATACTGGCTTGTGTTTCCAACTGTAGAACTGGTCTGGGAATTGTGCATGAAAAATTCTGCCAAAAATTTTTTGAATCTTTACTCATTTTAATAAGCTGTGTATAGAAAATGAAAAGAAGCATGAAGCTCACCCACTTAAAAAAAGATGTACTTTGCTGAAATTTCTGCTGGAAGAAAAGAAAAAAAAATGTTTTCCTTAGCTATATTTTTTTAAAAAACTGCATGTGTGTTTATATAGATGCCTTTAAATTATGAAAATATTGTGATCCATGTAAATCACATCTAAGTACAATAGATCTTTCCATGCTATGTCTAGATACAGGCACAATTTATTTCTTTCCATTTGTGTCATGCACAGGCTCTTCACGACCCTCCTCAGTCACCACTCTACAATATCTCTTTTAGAGGGAAACTTGTTTTTATACCAGGTAAATTATTATGACAAAAACCAGCATATGCCATTCTATTAATAAGAAAATTATTTATTAAAACCAGCCAGATTAAAATTACCATCTTATTCTCCCAAAGATTAAGTTTCAGAAAGGAGCTGCCCTTACTTTACCATTTCCAGTCTAGTTTTTTCCACCCTTTTGTTCCTCCATATTCTCCATACACCAGACCACTTCACAGCTGAAATTCCAGTCCAGTGGGGAAAAAAAATGACATATAAGAACAATGTCAGCTCTTACACCTCTAAGCCTTTGGTAATTCATATACATTGACAACGTATGTGATGTTCCACAGAAGAAAAAAGTAATGGAAAAATCTCATAGAAGTTGGTAAAGAGACCTTGGAGTTCCTAAGGTTATAAAGAAACCTGTATGAATTGTTTTTCTTGGTCTCTCATTGTTAAATATTTTTCTTTTTCAGTACAAAAGACAGTTCTAGCGCAGTGGAAGAGACCAAATAAGAGGACCAAGGGAAATATTTGTTGCAGAGATCTGTAGAACAGAGTGCAAGAGTTGGGAGCAAATGGACAGGTAAGTCTGAGAAAGGTGCAGCAATAAAATCTCCTGATTTATGACCTTCTGGTTTAAAGAAGTAAATAAATAACAAATAAACAGGCCAGGAAAAAAAAAAAAGTGGAATAAGTGTTTAGGGACACTGTACAGGATTAATTTCCTTTCCCTGTTCCACATTATGTGTTCCAAAATACAGCCAACTTTTTTCTGTTTTCTCTGAAAGGTAAAGATAGTCCCTATGCCTTTCAACAAGACCATATTTTGTCTCTTTCCATTTTCCTGCTGCCCTGCAAATGGGAGGTATGGGCCAGCTGTGAGAAACAAAATGTTCTGAAATTAGGAAAAAACCCATACAGCAATTCACACAGCTTTTGTGAAAGGAGCATCGAAATCCTGCAATTTACTTACTGCAACTTTAGCAGCAATTAATACTAACATTTAGATGGTGAATATTAGCTGTTCTTCTGGCAGACTGAACTGTAACTATATTTTCTAGGAATGCTGTTTTCCTTCCAGTAGATGGATTTCATTCCTTTGAAAACCACCACAGTGTTTTTAAGACACGAAGTGCAGACAGTATTCTAATATATTCCTGTACAAAACAAACAACCACCAGAGCAGGCACTGAAGTCACCGTGGGATGAGGTGGATCCCAGGTCTCAGCTGCTCACAATGACCTGTCAGGAGCACAGAATTCCTGGCTCCGTCGATGCTGATGTGTCTGATAGCAAACGGTGCCTCTCAGCAGTTTACCAGCACTGAAAAAGGGAGGGTAATGTGGGCAGGGAGAAAGAGCAAAGGGAAGATATTGCTGCAATAATCTCCCTAGCTGGTGGTTTTCCAGGAAATGCCTGTTCTCCTGGAGTTTGCCATGGGCCTTCTCTGGCAAAGCCCCCAGAGCACAGGTACACAGGCACCTTGCTGCTTTCTTGGCAGCTCACGGGATTTTGTGGCACGTCCAGTCTTTGAGAGACCAGAGTGAGGCATATTGACTGGAGGCTGCAGTCCCCAGGTTATGTGAAAGAAAGAACTTTGCATGATGGTATATTAAAGTGTAAGCATCTATCATGATATTTTTAACAATAATAATCTGTTTAATGTGTCGTCAGTATTTCCTCCTGCTGCACAACTCCTGATTCCGAAACTATGCCAAAGCAGCATGGCTGTCCTCTGGATATAAAGACCTATCTCCAAAATACAGAGAGAAATCTCTCTTAGATGTCCAGTGTTTTAGAAAACTAAATTCTGCTCCCTGTAGTTACAGCTGAACCTTTCTAGTTGCTGTGTCAGTTCTGTCAACCTCTTGGCCTTAATAACTGCTCTTGTGCACCTCAAAGTATGAGGAGACCGCGCTAACACTTTGTATGTTTTCCAATATTAAAAATTTCCCAAAACCTGAAACCTGTAAGTGAACAAAAGAATTGTTTACAGTTGGATTCTGAAGAGTTTAGTCTTTGTAAACAGCATCCAAAGAACCTTACAACATATTATTTTCTCAACTAGAATATTTTGGGGTTGCCCAGGAAAATGCAGTGATAGATGGAGTAACACTGCCAGTAGTAGAAAGTATGTGGGATTAGGATATGCACAAACAAGATCCAGACTTGATACAAGGTATTTATAGTGAGTTAATTAATTTTTATTATCTTTAATTATAGCAGTTCTAGATTGCTTGTCCAAAGAGCAAGAACTGAGTGATATTTGTCCTTTATTTTGTATGCCTTGCACAACTGTGGTCTTTATTTACCTTATTGCATGAGCAATCAAGGTTGCAACCTAGCTGTCATACAATGATTGTGATAATTTTCAACATCTGTGTTTATCTGTAAAATTTTGGTGTACAATATATCAAAGTGTATTTATATGAGCTCTAATCAAAAGTTACAATTTATGCAACTTTTCTGTGAGGTGTATTTATTTCAAAGTCTTTAAATAATATTAATGCCACTAGGAATTAGAAAGGTAATGGACATCAGTATTATTTAAACTGTTGTATTTTCCTCTGCTGTGTCTCAGTGGGAATGCTGAGTGCCACACAAGAGCTATAATTGAGAAATCCCTTGCTCTCTGTGACTCTGATTGCTATTATGATTGGAATAATTTGCATTTTTATGAAGATACTATTCTGTCTTCAGGCATCCATGACTGTGCTTGATGTTTTGAAGATCATTTGAAAAGACACATAGAAATTATTTCCTTTTAGTGGAATGGCTCTTTACTTGCAAGCAAAAACAAATTATTTGGTTCAAAGGAAATAAAGAAAGTCTTATAAGTATCCGAAGAAGGAGCTGTTGGTAAACAATATCTCCAGAAAATTATTCCTCCTCAAATGCCTGCGAAGACACTTTACTAAAACCTTCTCTTGCAGACACACTAAGACCCTTGAAGTCTTACCAAGCAATAAAATTACTGGTAGGGTTAGACCCTTCCATAGCAGTGGGTCACTTCATCTCTCTGTTCTCCCTGGAAGTGCCTAATAAAGAACTCGTGGATTTTTTCACTTTGGAAGCCTGAGGCTCTGACCATGTGGCCTACACCTGGTTAACATACAGGTTTAGATTCTGGCTTAATAGAAGCAATGAATTAGTGGTACCACCCTGCAACTGCCATTCTCTGTTGTCAGGAAAACCCCTTTGTAAGAAAGCAGACTGAAACCATACAGCTGAGGCTTTGGTATCCCTTTCACCCCTCTAGATTCACAGTGAGAAATATTTTGTTCTGCACTCAGACTATGTTGAAAAGAGAATGATTAAACTTGAGAGAAGTTTGATCGTTGTCTGTGACTACATGCTAAAATATGGCTCTCCGTTACCCTGCAACCATAGCTACTTGTACAGAGGAAATCATGTGGCAATGGAAATTACACACCTCTGACTAATCGTAAACATTATTTACAGACTTTTTCAATTTCATTATTGACCGCCTTGGAGCCTGCAGAGTAACAGACTCAAAACAGCCAATGTAGACCAGCTGGCACTTTTCTGTTGTCTTTAAAGCTAGTATTAGAGACCTAAAAATTCCCAGGTATTTCGTGTGATCTGAGAGTTTTATGCATAACCATAATAATTTCTGTTGGGCCTTTCTCTTTCTTTTCACAGAGGAAAAAACTAAGACCTCACTCATGTAGAAAGAACTCTTCTTCTAATGCTGCCTCAGAGCTTTCTTAATGTAATATGCATCCCAGATTAATGTCTTAATATTGCTTTAACCAAGCTAACTTGTGAATTAAGTGTGTGGATTACAGAGAATCAGTTAATTTAACTGCAGCGTCCAAATGCAGTGTCCATTCTGAGCTTTGAGTGCATCAGACTTACCAAAAGAAACTGCATAGCTGTGAATTGGCAATATTCACCACCTTAACCTCTCTCACAGAGGCACCCCAAATCACGATTAATCAAAATTCATGCATGAATTTAAGGCACAAAGCACTCTTGGCACTAAAGGCTCTAAGACAATTTCTGAGAAACTAGAACCAAGTACATTGGTTCATCTATAGTGAAGTCTTCAGGCACATAATAGACTAAATGATACTCTTTTTCCCCCCACTAATTTTATTACAGCGTTGTTCTTCATGCCCTGTATAATTAAAATTCTGTCATCATCTCCATTATGAACCTCCATTTTTGCTGGTTTATAACCTTGTCCATAATTTACTCTGAAAGGGAGGCTGTGGTATGGGATTTTGTCACAATCAGGGGTTCTTCTTGTACTGACTAAAAATAAACGCTAAGATTTTCAGGAGTGATTAATCAATTGCACCCCTCTGGTTTAAACTGGTAAAAAGGTTATGAATCTCCAAGGGTGAGCAGAAGAATCTGTCTTTTCTGCAAAACAAATCTCGCTGGGCACCCATTTTCAAATTGTTGCTCTTGACTAGTGAACAAAATAAGTTTGTTCCCTTTTTTTGAAACTCAGGCATCAGCAGAAATTCAGTATTTGGTGTCAGATGCTCACTGCAATGTTCTGATACAAAGGACCTTCCTCTTTCCAAGTAGAATTTGCCATCCTTGGCTTCTTGTTTTCTTGCACTTAAAAGCAAGTGCATTGTCTGAGGGAAAATACATCACAGGTGTAGCAGTTAATTTAAATATGAAACACTAGTATTTAACTTTCCTTCTGCAGGTATAGAGGCACAGAGTAAAGACTTCCTAAATGAATACTCACACAAACAGATAGAAATGTTATGAAGATACAGTCTGGCTATTTTATGATTGTTTCTTGCACAACTACTGATTTTGTAATTGTGTATTGCAAAGCCTTATAATGATTTGATAGAACTGCAATTGGTCCTTGTAGGCCTGGTTTTTACAATTTTCTTAGGCAATGAAATCTGAAACTATTATGCAAAGGACACAATCTACTTGAGCATGATCTACATGATCATGACAAGCTATAAAATGTCCATTCTTCTGTAGACCACGACATTTTAAAATGTTTTTGTTTTTGTGGTTTTCTGTTACTGTGTTTACCCTCCCATATCTCAAAAACACTAAATGGTGCCATTACTTTAAATCACAACTCCAAGTCATCCCTTTTCTAATGGGAATTGAGCTAGATCCAAGATAGCAGTATTCCTATTCTTCAGAGAGATTGACCGGGTCAGTTCAGCTTCATACCTTTCTTAAACCCATTCAGTTGCTTTACTATCCTTCAGCCTCAAATCAGTAGTTTTCCTGAAATCTGGGCCACAGCAGATCACAAATGATTGCTATGGCCATAACTATTTTCTGTGAAAGTAACAGAGGGGAAACAGGGAGAATTGTGAGGAAAAGATGGAGAAATAGAGGAAGGGAACCTGTCCTGTTCTCTAGTCCTCCCTGCATTTGAGTGGAGGAAATTCATACCCATTTGAATGTCCTCACTGCTGCTGACATAATCTGCTTTGCTGAATATCATGGAGAGTTGCAAGAAGGGCAGATATACCACGCAAAGAAGCATCAGCTAAGGAGAGTCATATTTAGATTTGCTGTTAATTCAACTGAGCACTTGAAGATGTGTCTGGGTCACCCAGTTTTGAGAGGTAGGTGTGCAAGTGTTCAACATTTGGCACACATTTTCCTGAATATGTGGGGCTTTTTTACAAGGTTTTTGAGCATTTATGGCTTAAGAACTGCTTAAATGCTTTTTTTGAGTTGGCACTGGAATGAAAAAGCAGTCACAGAGAAGCTGTGAATTAAAATAAAATACCTGCCTTGTTGAAAGGGAGTCCTTGAGTTCTCAGTCCTGTGCTGAACTGGGATGTGCACTGTCCATCCTGTCATACCCCTGCACTCTGACAGCGGGGGGAAAGGCTCACAGGGAGGTCACTGAAATAGGGGAGCAGTAGGACACTATTCTGTGTGCCTGGCAAAAGAGAGGTGGCTGGTTAGGAAAGATGGAGCAACACCTACAAAGAGTTTAATGTTAGGTACATTTGGTCACCTGCCTCTGGCTGCCACTCCAAAAGGATCCTAAGCAATGCAGGCATTGATTTCAGTCTATGGCTCTTACAGATGAGAAAGTCTCAGGCACATTTTTAGCAGAAACATAAAAATGCTGACATCTTTTTTCTTTCTTGACTGCTCCATATATTATGCTGCTAATAGATGCCTCTCTTGAATTTCAGACAGTAAAAATAATTACCACAATTTCTCTTTTGCCTCTCCCCCTTCCCTTCTGATGGCTTCTGAGTCTCTTTGAATGAAGGCTTGGCTGCATAACCAGGCCTGCATAAATCACATCAGCCCCTGTGTCTGTGTATGGAATAGCAGCACATGCAGGTCTCCTACGCACAAGAGAGGATTAAGAACAGATTAAGCACATTGATTCTGCCATTCCCCCAGTGTGTGCTTCATCTAACTATTCTGCTATACACTTGGCACATTTGTGATTAAAGCCTGTGTACACAGATGAACATATTGTAAGCAGATAGAAAGAAAGCAGCTATTAAAATTAGTTTGAATTACTTCTCTTGCTTGCAAAAAATAACCAACTGACTCGTCTCCAAATCAGATCATTTATCTTGAATTCTAGAAGCAATCAGAAGTATTTCTAAATATCTTGTCTTCCCAAACAAGGAATTTGAAGGAAAGACCCCTGTAAGAAGCGCAAGGAAGACAAAATGAGAAAGGGAAATTATTCCTTCTGGGACTAAAAACTCAAATTTGGTGATCAAAGGCAGGTCTTTCAATGTGTTTATTCTGTAAGATTTTCAGTCTGTGGGAGTACAGGGAGCTCAGCATCCCACAGGATGTTCCAAATCAGTCAGGATTAGCCCTCTGGGTCTAGAACAGTGATTGTAGTTCCTATTATTGTAGGAAGATGGTCTAGAATTACAAAATTTAAATTTTCTTTGTTGCCACTCTGACATTGAACAGACAATACTAATATTTTCCTTCCATGTAGATCACCAGCTTGAAAATTTGTCCTTGGGTAGTGAGCTGGCCTAAATTCCAGATCCTAACAATACTGTGGATAATGGTAAAATTAAATTTTCATTTTACTGCTATCCTCCAATATAATCCTGACATTATGCAGCATGCCTCTGTGGCATGAAGGGTAACTGCATTCTGGCTCCATTTATAAGAATGCAGTAAGGTGAGTGAAGCAAGGGCTTATTCTCCTCCATTCAGCACTTGGGAGCCTGCATCTGATCAATGCCTGGGTTGGGGCTTCCCAGCCCAAGGAATTGGCGTCCCAGGTGGACATCAGATGTCAATGGTTCAGGGTCATTAGCAGCCTCACTTCATTTCAACATGAATCAAACTCCAGGTTCCTTTGTTTTGAGTGCTCAGGCCAGATGAGCACCAGAGATCACTTCCTACCCAAACTGTTGTGAAGCTTTTGTTCTCATTTACACTGTCTGTCAACCAAAACTTGTGGCCATTTAATTATTGCAATATTAAAGGAAAATGTCTTCATACTGTGGTCTAGGACCTTTTCCCAGTTATTTTTCTCTGTTTGTTTCCTACCTTAAGTCTCCTTTCACGATCTCTCTACAAAGTATTGAAAACACAAGGACAACTAATAATCTATAAAGGGCAGAATAAATTAATAGACTTTTTTTCAGGAAAATAATTACAGATTGTTTTCATATTTCTAATTGTGTTATTAGTTTTCAAATTTAAGGTCATAGGATTTTTATTTATTGAGTGAGAGGTTGTTTGGGGATTTTTCTTTTAATTTGTTGGTTTGGGGTTTTTTTCTGCCAAATGCTATCTTCTGACATTAAAGAAAAGTACTAGGAATATTACGTTTCCATCACTTCAATTGTTTTATACCTCTTCAACCTAACTGCCATTTCTTTTTGCTTCAAGTGCCAGCTATTAAATACACTGGCAATTGGACTGTAAATTCTGTCAGTGGGAGCCCTTTTCCAGACAAATATGCTATCCAGGTGCTCCAGAAATTTATTGTTCAGTGCGAATTATTAAAACCAGAAAGTTGCTTTATTACTTTGACAGTCTTGTATTTGAAGTTGTTAATACCCAGAAAGAAAATGCAAAAGAGCTTTAAAATGGAGTTACGTGGTACAAAATAAATTCTAAACCTGACCAGATGGGATATTTGGGAGGTGACCATTTTAAATGCCCCTTTCCCTGTTGTTTTAAGAGTTTAATGGGCTGGAGAAGATAGCTAAAGTGATTGACAGAAGTATCAACATCAGAGAATATATCCACATCCTCCTGTACTACATCAATCCTACAGAATTAGCAATGGTAATTCAGCTTTTAGTTGTGATTCCTAGAAGGCTGTAGCAAAACACTTTAGTGAGTGCTGTGTATATGAAAAATAGAAGAAAATAAAATTACTGAGATTTCTATATAGGCACTATGAACATTGTGTAAGCATTAGTTGCCTCCCAAAAAATAGGAAAACAGCAGTGAATTTGAATGGCTACATTTAAATCTGATTTTTAGCCTTTTTCTTTAACACATAAGGAAGTTCAAGTATTAAATAAAAATGAACCTTGTCTCTCCATCTGAACTGAGACTCAGAATAACAATAGAAAGCCCACATGAGTTCATTAGGAAGGAGGCTGAGTAAAACTTCCTGACAAAATAGACACTCTTCACCCTGTATCTTTCTAATATATTCAACGAACAGTTGCAACTAAAAGATAAGTGTAGGCTTATCCCAAAATTGGTTTTTAATTGTTATCCTCCTCTTCTCACATACCTTAGCGCTCCTTTTTTATTGTCTCCTTACTGTGTTGTTCACATAAACAGGAACTAAAAAATGAAGACACACACCTTCTTGAGCTGTGTTGTACCAAATGATGCTCTTTCTTCCTGAAAAAAGCATTTATACTGAAAAGCATCTTTTTTTTCTTCACCTTAGCTCATAAAACCTCTATGCACTTGGTTAATATGACCTTTAGTGAAGTGACTAAGGAGAGGAGAGTGGTGAGGACAGGGACTAGGAGGAAATAGCAGGAAACATAGCTAAGGACTGCAGCTATGTGTGAAGCCTCCAGGTCCTTTCATGTTTTATTCTACTTAAGAAATGCTCAGCCCCTCTATTAAAATTCTTAAATGCACCACAGCACTAAAATGGTTGTGGTACTTTGAAGTTTGTCTTAATTAATATGACTATAATTTGTTTCCAAGCAAATACCAGCATTGACAGCTAAAGCTATCATAGAGAGCAATATCTAGAAGATGCTTTGAGACACCTTTTTTTGTTACTCTTTTAATCCTTCTAAAAAGAATCTTCTGATCACCCCAAATTACAGGCTTCAGAAAGTAAAATTTCTTAATTTCTTGATGGCTAATCTTTTTCCTCGGCTTTCAAACCATAATAAGGTTTTATTTATAAATTACCATATCTTGTCTGAATGGTAAAAGCAGAAGAAGAGCCTCATGTGCCCTTATGTGGATTCTGCAGCACACCCAATCAAGACATCGTTTGCACACTCT
>NW_008238644.1:2230271-2295852 GCF_000691975.1 Corvus brachyrhynchos
AATCTTACCTTACAGCTCTAAATTAAATTACCAGCACTTAAAAAAACAATAAAGGAAGCTTTCAAATTATGCTGATTAAGCTGACAAGCTTGCTTATTATATTGTTTTGACGATATTTCTTTTTATTTAAAGAGTCCTGCAAGGCAGCACTTCCTAGGGAGCAGTCAGGACGCTGGTGTCTGGAGACAGCCATCAGAACACAGCACTGCAACGTGCTGAGGGCTGAACTACCTCCACAGCACAGAAAAGGAGCTGTGACTCAGCCCTAGCTCCTTCCTGGCTACTTTTAGCTTAGGGGAAGAGTGTAAATTAGTTCCTCTTATTGTCCTTCCTGGAGCTGATTTTTGTCCCTTTTTGGTAAGCAGTCTGGGATGGCAGTTTATTGCTGCCATAAACAAGTGCTTCTCAGCTGACAGAAAATACTCCTTCACTGAACACAAAGTAGCCCGTTTCTAATGTAAGTTTCCATGAAAAGAAAGTTTTTAAAAGAATTCATATTTAATTTCCCTTGGCTGTTTTACTAATAATGCCATTTGATTGAGTAAATAGACGCCTTCAAATTTTTCATTGAAACTGAAGAAACTTTCCTTCCACAGCATGTATTTAATAACTGTTCTGCCCCCTTAAGATGTCATTTAGTGTCATTTACAATCTGCTGCTCAAATCCCCTGGAAATAGTAAAGCAGGTGTTGGATATTTACTTTTCACTGGTTTTAAATAAAGCCGTGTTTAATCCCTAAGTGAAAGACTCTGCCTTCTCCTTGAGGAAAAGGAGCTGATAATAACTGTGAATGTGTAACTTCTGTGTCACTTAAAAAGATCTTCACTACTTGCCTTGGCACCTTCACCATTCCTCTTGCTGTAGGTGTGTAACGGATGTGGAAAAACATTTTCCAGTCAGCCAGACTGCCACATGATTTGACTGCAAGTAATCTAAACCAAAGATACTTAGTTTTTGTGGCAGCAGATAGCAACCACCACAAACGAGCAGCTCTTTAATGTGTATATGTTTTGAGCTAAGTCTCGCACCCCAGGAAGATCAGAACACAGTCAGTGGCCCAGATCGATTAAACACGTTTCATTTGGAAGAGGTGTCACAGTGCCTCTCCTTTCCCAGCCTAACAGAACAGTTGGCAACCTTTCAGTGACATAAAGAGATCTTTTGAAACCCATACGCCCACATAAACTCCCAACATCTTTGATTTAAAGGAATCATGTTATAAAAGAGAATAGGGTACACATGGTTTCATAATACTTTCCCTCTGATTCCTCTTACTCCAAAACAATTCCATCTGCAAATACATTTTGATAACTAGCACATTTTTGTATTACCTCAAGCAGAGGGGAACCAGCATTCTTTATGACCTTGGATTTGCTTTTTGGCACTTACTTTACTGAGGAAATGCTCATTAGAACTCCAGTCAACTCGTCCCACTCTTCCCCAGCCTAAAGTCATTAAACTTTAACACAGGGGCACATTTCCCAGAAACAGTATTATGACCAAATATCCAATTTAGATTGAAAATAGAAGAGCTGGATTCAAAAATTCATGTTAAAGAAACCTCAGCATGAAACTATAGCCAATAAGAAAAGTAATTTACTAAAATTAGCCAAGACCCCGTATGCATCTGCGTTCAGTGGCTGATTTTACAAGTACCAAAATGCTCACAGAAAGAGAGCCATAGCTACAATGCAAAATAACCCTGTCCCATGGAGACTGAGTAAAAGCAGGAGGATTTGTTTGTGTGTGTGGGCCCAAAATCATAATTTAGGGACAGCTCCAGCTGGCTTTGAAGTGTTTCACATCCAAGCAGTGGAAGGCATGCCTATATTTATTATATTATTTACTTTTATATAGCTGTGTCCTGGAGTGCTCTACAGAGTGGCTATAAAGAGTAAACGGATAGAGTTAAAAAAATTAATATTAGTGGGATGAAGAGAATTAAGAACTGTCAACAGGGGAGGAGGCAAGGATATGTTTAGGAATGGGTTAGAGAGTCAATGAGGTGGAAAGAAAGAGGGAGGCTACTTTCAGCTAGCACATGTCAAGAAGGAATGAACTAACAGCACCAAGAGTTCTTATGTGGCAAAACAGATAAACAGAAAATACAGAATAAAGGGAGGATATACATGGAGGCAGACCCTGGGAGAAATAGGAGAATCACCTCAGAGGATTTTGGAAACAAAAGGTTAAAGCTGAGTAGGGTTTGGTATTTCTCTGAAGCTTTCTCTTAAAAGAACTGCTCTTAAGAAGCACCTTCTTTAAACACACCGAGGCCACATCCTGATCTAATTTTCACTTCTTCTCATGTGTAATTTCCACTTAAACTCATGGAATTCTATGCTTAAAAAATATCAAAACTAGATCTGGCACCTCTATGAAGCCACTGGAAATATTTTCAATTTATAAAACTGAGACTGCAATCATCTGTTGACTTGTTTCTCAAGGAAAAGGAAACAAAACATCTAAAAACTTTATTGATAGTCAAGAAGAAATGAGTAAAAAAAGGCAAAAGTAAAGCAGTCTCTTTTAAGTAATTCTTTCATTGATTTATGTTCATTCCTGAAGCCTCCATTATCTGTCAATTCAAATGATTTTTGTAAGCGTTTCTGTATGCAAATAACAGTGAGTAGAAACCCCAATGCCAGTATTACTAAGCAAACAACTAAAGGCCAAGCTAAAAGCAAACTCTTCCCAAGTTTGTCTTTTGTGTACCTTTAGGTTTGAAGCCTTAGGAGGGAGGCTGGAGCCCGGGTGTCTGGAGGAATTCATGTGATGAGCAGTGGTGCTTCTGTCACTCTCACAAACTTGCCAGCAAACTGTCAGGTCACTTCAGGGCTTGCATCAGCCTTCTTGCCTCAAAATAAAATATGGAACTTGATAACCTAGCCAGTTCCTCTCATCAGGGCATATATAACCTTTAAACCCACATATTAACTGTGTGGCAACATGCTTTAGAATTTTCTTCTAAGCATTGTAATTAAAAAACATTCAGCAGATGTTTAATCTGACATAACACGTTCAGCAAAGTACAACAGTATAGACACATCTGTAAATTTGCATACTAAAATAGTCTAAAAATACTTGTATAAAAGACAAAAGGTAGCTTTTGAATACATGACCCAGTCCTAGCTTCAATTACACGTTTCAGCCCAGGGTATTATGGTCTTGTTTTTAGCTACATGTGTGTGACTGCCTAATTACAAAGCAATGCTGTTAAACAAATGGCCTGATTCTAGCATTCACAAAGGGCCACGTGAGGATTACCACTGTTAAACAGAATGGAACTGTGCTGGTGCAAAAGCTTCTTGGAATAAGAATCTTGCTCAAATTTTGTTTTGTCTGCTTCTCTGCATCTGGAAGAAAAATATGTTAAAATCCAGGTTGGCAATCTCAAATTGGTTTTTGAGGTATATGTCATTAATTTAATGGTTAAAATATAATTCTTGACTGCAAGGAGCAGATGATGATAGTGTAGTTAGGCCTGCCAGTCTGTTGCATGGAATGTCTAACAAATGGTTGCTTCAGTATAAACAGGATGATACCACAAATTTGCACAATCATATGTGTGCAGAACTGATGAAGTTCATAAGGTGTGTGTTAAATGATTTATTAGTTTAAAAGATGCAAAAAAATTGTATTACTGTGACAGTGTATAGTAACCTAGACATCTGAATGCCAGGTTTTCATCTGACAACCTCTGATCTAAGGAATAATTGTGCCTAATGTAATGTATTCTTGAGATGGACATCTAATTATCTGACCCAAGAGAGGATCTCAGCATAGCTATAAATGCAAATCATCCTCTTTCCTGAGAACCTGGCAAAATAAAGCACATTGCAAATATTTAAATAAAGAGTTTGGGGGTTTTCTTTCCCATGTGTTTTATCTTTTCACTTTCATCTGTAAGGTATCCAGTTTTGACTGCAGCATATCTGGAGTTCCTTTATTATTCATGAATATCAGTGAGTTGAGAGTATCTCTGGGGAGGAAGGGAGAGAATCAATAGCCTAACATTTGAAGTACGTCTTTCACTCTGGAGATTACAGGGGATGACTCACAGCAGGTGAAGCACATGGTTAATGTCTGGCAGCCCAGAGCATTTTTTATTACCTGAGCTCTCATCAGAGTGTGGGAGGGAGCATTATGCACCAGGGCCATCTACAACATGCACCCAGCCTTCAGACCATGATTTTTCCTTCATGAGGACTAAAACCTGGATGCCTCATGTGATCCCAGGGCTGTTCCAGTTCTGCTGCAAGAGGTTCATGGCAAGTAGAAATCTGAAAACTCTCCCAGGGACATCTGGATCGTTTCAGTTTACCTGTCTGTTTTTTCTGAAGCACCACTGGGCTTATTCTTTTGATTTCCACCCTAAATTGGCAGTCTTCAAGATCTATTTCAACATGTTACTTGGAGATTTCAAGATAAAAAGCAGGGGCCTACTGCAAGGCCTGGTAAAGTCAGCATGAATCCTTCCAGTAATGTCAATGAACTTCAGATCAGGACCTAAAAATATTATTCCTACCTACACTTTCTTTTTATCAAAGGGCTTCTTCAAGCAAAACACTTTGGCTTGTGCATAATTTTAAGTATATATAAGTCTTTAAACTCTTGCAGGTTGAACTCATTGTGCTTGGTATGGCATTTACTCCTTTCTGTTCCATGGTTTGGTGAACTACTGGGGCTGTGTTTGAAGGAGATGGTTTGAAGTAGCTCCTTGTGTACAAGCATTCATTTGTCCATACACTAATAGACTTACAGCTCAAGTGCTACGTTTTGAGCTTCTTATGAATTTTCTCAGTACCAGGATTATGAAAGTGTTGACTCTTGAGATTATTGGCAGAAAAGGGAGATAAAGTTCAAAAATCACTTTAAGAGATTTAAATATAAATGTCCATAGAGGGGTATATTATTTATCATTGAAAAGAAGTAAAAACAGGTTTCATTTTAAATAGGAAGTAAATTTTTAATGGGTATTCTTTGCAGTAGAGCTTATTCTTAATAACTGAAAAGAAAATTACATTCTGATGATTTAGCTTTTTTTTTCTCCCCCTGATGACTGTGATCAATGAAGCTGCTTTTTAAATAAGATATGCTTAATAAAAGCTTCATGTCAAGAATGAGCTGATGTCAATGGCATTGGTGTCATTGTTTTTCTAGATGATCAAAACTTTCTGACAGATGAAAAATGTTTACAAGGTTTCAGTAGGAACTCAGGTACAGAGTTTTTCAAAGTCTAGACAGATTTTGATGCTGAATATATTATGAAACAACAGGTGTGATTATGAGCTGTTCTTTAATGGCAGTTCAACTTTAAAAATGAACATTTCAATTTATTTAGTTAATCCAGTGTTTTAATAGAGTATATATTAGTGAAGACAAGTGAATATGAAGCTTCCACACTGAAAGTGGTACATGGTATTATTACATTGCCAATATCTCTAATTAAAATAGCAGATTATTTAGCAGTCACTGGAAAATAAGTATATTCTTATCTCTGCATGGTAAATCTCATGATACCTCTGCAACAGACAGGAAAATTAATGCAAGTATTTGTAATGTTTCCAGAGAAAATCAGAGGCAGAGCTCTCAACAGCTACCAGAAATATTTCCAGAATATGCTTCTGTATATTCTAACAGGAATAGAACAATATCTTCCCAGTTTATATCCATAGTTAAAACATGTAAGCAAGATATATAGAACCAATTTTCCAAAAAATGTCAGTCATAGTCCAGCAAAAAATTGTTTTCTGATTTAAATAGATGTGCTCATGTAATACCAGAGGGCATTCTTTACACTGAGTGCCCATGAAATTGTCAAATGTTTTGAGTAACTTCTTTGAACATAAATCCTCTGTCAGTGCTCTAACTGGCTACAGTTGTACCTCAAGCTAATAGCACTCTTGCCCACAAATGGACTGAATGAAAAATATATTAAAGGACATTATAAAGTCCAACTTTTAATTTAGTTTCTTTGGATGACTCATGATAATTTGAAGTCTTTAAATCACAAGTAGATAGCATTCTAAAAGACATTATAGCTCAACAATTATGAGCACAAAGAAAGAACTCCTGGGTGATGTTCTTTGGCCTGTGGGAGGCATGAAGCTGGAGTAGATGATGGTAATTGCTCCTTTAGCTGCCACATCTATGAATCTAAAGTACCTTTTCCACAATCCTGAGGGGAAGGAAGAATAGATGGTCATCAAGGAAGAGTGGTTTCTGTTAATGCAGCCTTCCAGCTACCATTCCTGACAGCAGCTCTCTGTACAGAGATCACCATTCTGCTCTTACATCAAGCAAGGAAGTGATTAAAAACTTTTAGAAACACTTGTATAAGGTGATATTCAAGATATTGACTTTAGCTAAATGATAGTTAGGGTAGGTTACACCCCAATACCACTCAATCTTTTCATTTTACAGCTCATCCTAAAAGTTGTCTTGCTAAAGGAAGCAGGCTTTATAGTGCTGGTGATTTATTCAAAGGAGCTCATTCTCAGTCCCTTGGGCCTGTTTTCAAGCATATTTCCCTAACCAATTCCATGTTTCATGTTTTTCATTCCATTTCAAATCTTTCTCTCTCTTTACGTCTCTTATCAGGAAAGGATCAAATTTTCTCACCTTGAAACAAGCTTGTTTTACCCTTTGGAGCAATCATGGGAGACAAAGATGCATCATTTAGATATTCTTACAAGTGATCAGGAAGGTTATTGCCAGATCAGCTGCCACTGCAGATTTCTCTTCAAATGCAATCCTAATTCAAAAAAGAAGGGACTCCCTGACCTCTGCAAAATTAATAATGTCCAAAATCCACTTAGAAACTCCTCAGTCTTCATGTAGGGGTTTCTCAGATTTCAGCCTTTCTAGAAAATAAGGTAATATTCAATTTCCTTCCTCCCACTCATTCTTAAATCTTTGGAGATTAATGTGAAACCATCTTGAAGTCATTCCATTTCAGTCCTATCTGAATTTCTGCCTCTGGTTTCTACACTGCAGTGCACTTCTTAACCTTCACTTCCTGAATTTCTCACTTTATTATGGATCAAGTATCCCAAAAAAATGTGCCATTAAAAAGCATAATTATTTCAGGTGATGGAGATGTGGCTGTTGCAGCTACACGAAGTTCTAGACAGTATCCCTGCTGTAGAGCTTCACTGCCAGGGAATTAATGTTTTAGGAAACATGGATGCAGTGATGGCGTATATAGCCACATTTCTAACTCTTGCTTGTGAGTATAATTTTTATTTAAGGATATTTAACTTTTTATTATAGCTATATCCATTCTAGCATAATTTCCTCCTTTCCTTTTGTGTCCCTTACTCAAAACATTCTGTAGGAAATTTTGTATAATCCCCCATTTCTCTCTGCTCCATTGAAAACTGTCTTCCTCCCAGCATCTCACAATAAGTCCTACATCCCTTTAGGCAGTAATCTCTTTTCATTTTCCTGGTGTTCTGGAAATAATTTCATTACTTGGTCCACCTTGGTTATCCTGAGACAGCCATTCTGCCCAGGACATCGCTGTGTGGCCCATGCAGGTGTTCTTCATTCCCCATCTCCCTTGGCTTTCTCCAGCTGTGGTCAGTTCCAGCACCTGTGCCTTGCCTTTGTGTTTAATACGATTAAAGACTGTAGTTGGATAACCCAACATCAAGCAAATTTAATTTAGTATTCCAGGCAAAGCTCAGGGGGAGGATGGAGATGTGGGATGTGGCATTAGCAATGATAATGAAGGAGGAAGGGAGTAAGCAGTGGGAGAGGTTTGTTGTGTAGGTGGGAAGTCGTATTGATGTTTTTTCTCATCCTGTAACAACAGGAACTGAGGCAACTGCCAAGAGGCACCTAATGCCCCTTTCTGGCAGCCCAAGCAGAAAGACAAGAGGTTCACAGCTTGATTCCTTGCTTTTGGCAGCTCAAAAATGATAAATGAAACAGAATTGCTCTGGAAAACAGCAAAGGCATAATTAGGCATCATTTACCCATGGCAGACAGGGGTGGTGTATACTTGTAGGCTTACAGTACACTACATTTCTTTATTAACCCTTTGTCCCTTCTGGAAAGTTTAAGTTGCTTTTATTCTGCTTGGGTACCACAGTGAGGAGACAGTCTTATTTTGTAAGTGACTCAAGTGGGTTTGAATAACTGCTCAGTTAATAGTTTGGAAACATCCTGGCAGGTTTTGAATTGTTTATTGTTTTTCTCTTTTGGTGATGCACAAATAGCTTGAAGTCTTTGAAGGAAGTATGATGAGCCCATCAGCTGTGGAAGCAAAATACTGGAGATTCACTCCTTGCCTTGCTCCTTCAGCTGGGGAGATAAGAAAAATCTCTTTTGCCAGGAGATAAGTGAAGCAGTGCAAATGGGTGACTGCTCAGCTGACAAGTGAAATTCAGTGCAGGATCTTTTCTGTCAGAAGCTGAGGAAATAGCTGTGGCAGTTTGCCTTCTCAGTGATTTGTGGCTGCCCTCCATTGCATCCTGGCCAGCAAAGCAGCACCAGCACTCCCTGTTGCAGTGTAAGGTAAGTCAAACCTTGCTTCAGCTGTCAAGGAAAGCTGCTTAAAATAGCCCTGTTGGTTGTACACTGCAACAGCTGAGGAGCTGTTCCCCTGACTCAGCTGAACACAACGTGCTGGGGAGAAGGTTGGAGCTTCTCAGATCAGTGGAGATCTGAGCTTCTCCAGGCCAGTGGAAGACAAAACACTCTTCTTTCAGATTTGTCTCACCTGCAGATAATAGATTCTCTGAACTTTTTTTTTTTTTTTGTGGAAGACTAGTAGGATTTTCACTCTGTGTTATTTGATATGACTTGTAGTATTTATTATACCTAAAAAAAAGTGATTTATTTATTCAAAAAATATAATTTATTGATTTGCAAAATTAGAAACAAATCTACCTAACTAAGGAAGGAAAAAAAATAAAAGTGATTTAGAAGTTTTTATTTGTAATCTAAATACAGATTTGAGAATTACTTTTTTTCTTTAGCCACTTCATTATCCTAGATATCTTGGAAGAAAAAAAAAGAGCATAGCTGCACCTTTTTCTGACACTCTGTGTTATTTGATATGACTTGTAGTATTTATTATACCTAAAAAAAAGTGATTTATTTATTCAAAAAATATAATTTATTGATTTGCAAAATTAGAAACAAATCTACCTAACTAAGGAAGGAAAAAAAATAAAAGTGATTTAGAAGTTTTTATTTGTAATCTAAATACAGATTTGAGAATTACTTTTTTTCTTTAGCCACTTCATTATCCTAGATATCTTGGAAGAAAAAAAAAGAGCATAGCTGCACCTTTTTCTGACCTCCCTATAGTAAAATGGCAGTCTCCCAACAACCATCAAATTGCAAACAAAGGTGAACAAGTAGTTCTTTAGCTGCCAGGCAGCTGATTTCAGGATGCTAAGTAAGCTTGGAGAGACACCGGAGTGTCACGCTGCCTGTAACAGCCTCATTTGGAAATGGAGGCAGGTAGCAGCACTAGAGACAGCAAAAAGCCTCTCTGAGATTTACACCTACTATTTAGGGGGCTCTATTTCCTGCAACATTCCCTATAAGAATTGTATTAAGCAGTAAACTTGTAAGGGCCATCTATGGCAGAGAAATCAGCATCTCTCCAAGGACGCTATGGGATGGGAAGCAGGCTTGTATCCTATTTCTGAGCTTTTTCTGGGATTTTGGTCTCAATATCACCCAGTTTCAGACTAGTGGGATTTTTCTGAATCACTCAAGCTGTAGTCCAGTTTTGGGGTTTGGGGAGCCAACAGACACAAGCATTACCTCTGTACAGTCATGGTATTCATATTTCCTGATTGACATCTTGCTGGTTTGTGCTTAGCTTGAATCTGCAGTAACTGACTCAACCTCCTGGTGAGCCAAATAAGGCACTGAAATTCAGCTGCCTTCAATGTTTGGCTGCAGGACGTTCCCACTGTGCTGCACAGGGAAACCACGTTCACGTATCAGTAACCAAACCATGCAGCTGGAGTCCTTGCCCAGCCTTAGAGCCAGAGCTGATCAGTGCCAGAGCCAGATGATTCCAGGCACACTGGAGGAATGCACATGCACAGCCCCTTCTCACAAAAAAATATGCTGGAAATATGTCTTGATAGGACATCAATAGTGACAAACTCATGAACATTGCAATAAAAATCCCAGGGTCTCTTGTAAAATCTCTTCAGGGAAGCAAGTGCTGATTTTAGTTCTTTTTTTTTCTCCTTAGGATGTGTCCTCACTTTTCTCTCTTATGCAAAAAGAATGATGTCCATACCACTGACACATATTGCAGTAAATTACTATTGATTTTATCAAATCATTCAGCTGCATTTCAGTGCCCAAGCAACTATGGGGCCATTTATTGCTTCCTATTGTGTGTCCTGCATCAATGAGCATCGTGTGTTCCAAGTGGTGCATTGTGGAAGAAAATTACTCTGAGTCCTGAAAATATAGTCAGTTTGTTAATTGGTAAAATGTATTCCTTGTTGGCAATTGGTTCATTCCTCTCTCCACACTCCAATACCAGAATTTACTGAAAGGCTCTTTGAAAAAGGAGAGACTTCTATTATATGACAATAATAGATATGTTGCACTATAAAAAAGAAAATTGATATTTTAAAATATTATGGAATAACTAGGTTCATTCATTCATCTCTAGTATACGTCTCTGAACTGTCAGCATATTCTACTTCCTAGTTTATAGCCTGATCTAAAGTTATTCTTCAGTTTCTCTCTTTGTGCATAGAAAGGAATGCTGTGTGCGTGGGTTAATACAGTACTTGGGTTGCACTTATGCACTTAGAAGTGATTTAATTCCAATAATCTCAAATGAGAAGTACTGTATGGGTTTTCTCTTGGCATTAATAGGATTAAATCAGAAGTGAGATATATACAATGACAGAGAGGCAGGAATTAAGGATCATAGAAATAACATTTGAAATGGTACTTAAATTGATAGAAAGCTCCAAAAAAAAAAAGTGCAAGGAAAAAACATCAAGCAGTGGGAACAAAGGAAATGTACTGTTCATTAAAAGAACTAAGGGTATGAACAGGTGAAATAAAAGTGGCAATGGACAGTTTTATGACATCTATTAATAGAGAAATGCCCTAGAGATTAGAAAGAGGCCACAGAAGTTCTCATGTGCAAGAAAGAGAACCAACAAACACAAGAGAAAATTAGTGATCCATTAATTTAACTTCAATTTTGGGATAAGCTTGGTAACTCTTCTTAAAGATCAAGCATAGGAGCCACCAAGAAAAGCACAGAAGAGAAGTACTTCAGGTTTTCTTCTCTTTCTTTCTCCTCAGTATTTGAGTTTTTCAGCTAAAATCTTCAATAAAATCATTAAAATTTAGATTCTTTCCCAATCCCTTATTAGCAGGGAAATGTGTATAGAGTTAAGGAGGGGAATCTACAATTGAGATGAATACCTAGGTGAAAAATTTGTATTGTAAATAAAGAATCAATCTTATTTCACTGAGGAAATAAAACTAAAGGCCAAAGAGAACCAGTACCTCCTAAATATGAAAGGAGTACATGCTACTGAGTATTAAAGTTTTGTAAGGAACTGTCTTTTCATTTGTAAGCATGAACTAAAGGCAGGACATGCAGGTGAACAGAGTCCACAAGAGCCAATTAAGAATGGCTAAATAAGAAAATGTACACTTATGTACAGGAAAAAATGAATAAATTCCTCATCTACCACAGCTGCAACAGAGGTCTTGGGAAACAGAGAATTTTTCTTGTACAGAGGGATAGTAAGTAGGGTAAAGATGCATGAGGTTCAGTAGAGAAAAATGCAAGCAGTTCACCTTGGTGGGAAATGATGTTGTTTGAACAAGGAAATGGAAGTCTCTAATGTTGGAAGATTGCTTTTTAAGGTCTGATGTTCGCACAAATTTGGCATCTTTCAAGATAAGACAGTAAATGCTACTGCACCCTGTGACTACTTTACAGGTTTTGAGGCACTCAGTCTGTGTTTCCTCACTACAATTTCTACACAGGCAGCTGAACAAACCTTATTCACCAGTGCAAAAAGGAGGAAAAAAAGATGGGATAAAAGTTTTAAACCAAGTTGTGACGTTGTGCAGGTTTTTACTCAGTTTTAAAAGCAGCTTTATTGGTTTGGCAATATTATGGAAGAACATGGTGTCATGATTTGGGTTTTGCATATTTTTTTACTCCATAGACCATAAGTGGTCTATAAGACCACTTATATGTGGTCAGACAGAAGGGGGTTGATTGCCATTTATAATTTTTCAGCAAGCTGTAATCCTTAATAAATGTTCATTTTCATAAAAATTCCACATAAAAAAATATTTAATACTAAGCATCCCTTAGGAAAATAAAAATATTTCCTTTCAGATTTTGATTCACCCCATGGAATTTCATTTTTCTGTTATAGGCTTTTAATATCTATTTCAAGAAAATATCTGTTAAAATTAAGTTATTTAATTAATAATTCTATAAAACTCTGTTGCACAGGCAGTGCTTTTTTCTTTCTCCTGTTAGGTTAATGGTATACAATGTGAAAAATCTAAACTAAACCTTAACCGTGCTGTATAGTTTGGAAACATAAATACTTTTTGTCCTCACAAGAAAGATCCATCTAAATCAGTGGAGATTGAATGAGCTTATTTAGCAGCAGCATTATTCCTTCATTCATACAGAGACTCTACAGAGTAGGATGAAAGAGATGTAAAAGACATACAGACAGATGCAGATTAAATTTGGAGCGTGATCGATTGATCTTTTATGTTAGAACATTTTAATAATATCCTGTCCTTTAGTTCAGATGTAACATCTGACAGCAGAAATGATGCAAATCCCTCGTAATGAAGGGAAAATGCTTCAGCCATGTTGTTTGCTGTGAATTATTGCATCCTGTTTGTTGCACCTTACCTCTTCCTAGTTCAGAAAATTCATAGTCCAGCTGCTAAATATATATAGTTAAAGTTTACTTAGGCTCAAAAGTAGTTCTGGATAATTTTGAAAGTGGCATTGTTTCATCCCTTAGTTGTTCTAAGCCTGTTCCAGCAGCCAATGAGAAAAAACTCTTGTGGGCATTGAAGGGTCACTACTGAGAATTCCATCAGTACCTACAGCCCTCTCAGCCAGGTCAATTTTCTGTCACTGTAGAAAGATAAATGACTATATTAGTATAGTAAATATCAGTTTAAAAACTCTCTTTGCTGCATTTCAGTGCCATGCAAAATAACAGACACAGAACTGCTCCCTCTCCAGTACCTGCATTCCTTCTGGATCTCATCCATAAGTAGGGAGCACGACTTACGCTGTCTTTATGGAAAAAGATTTTCTTCAGGCCTGTGAAGAACAAAGACATACTAGGAAGAACCTGTGTCTCTACTTCTCTGATCATGTAAAATGCCTTCCCAAAAATTTGCTGATTTTTTGGGTCCTTTATTTTTCCAGATCATTTTTAATAAGTGCATACAGCACTCTGCTTTTCATTCCACTCCTTTTTTTGAGAAACTTTAAGCTCCACTACTGAGTAATATGCAGCTCAGCACGAAACAATAATAAAAAAGTATTAACATACTGTTTCAATCTAGATATTAATTTTATTTCTGTTCATTCATTAATTCAGACCTGCAGCAATATATTAGAAAGGATTCATATAAGAAAACCCCAAACAACAACACAAAACAGGTCATTATTAAAAAAAGAAAAATTCATACTAACTTGCAATGTGAAGTGGAACTAGTCTGAACAATTTCCCTTTGAGGTGGTCTTCTGTTCAGGTATTTTTCTTCCCATGAAAATGTCACTATTTGAAGAACTTAAACCCTCCTGGTTGTAGTCCCACCACAAAGCAGCCGGTCACACGTAACTCCCAGAACTGCCACAGGAGTTCCACCTTAAGACCCCCTGCATCAGTTAATGTGCATATGCAGAAATCAAACAGCTTGAAAGCAGCAACATCTTTTCCCAGAGTTATTGAGGTTTATTGTTAATGTTTGCTCCTAAAAAAAAAAAAAAAAAAAAAAAAAAGAAGTATTTGCTGCAATCCTTCTAGTCAAAAATCCGCTTTAAATTTGACAAAATAGGATTTACATGGCACTGTTGGATGTGAGAACCC
Organism: Corvus brachyrhynchos; assembly: GCF_000691975.1. Classification (NCBI taxonomy): domain Eukaryota; kingdom Metazoa; phylum Chordata; class Aves; order Passeriformes; family Corvidae; genus Corvus; species Corvus brachyrhynchos. The sequence continues at coordinate 2,244,375 of NW_008238644.1, forward strand.
TTGAGAGAGCATTACAGTATTATTTGGATCGCGTGCATTTTGATGTTCTATATTTGGTTATTTTATCTGACACCCAGTTTGCCCATCTCCACAAAGTTCTTTCCTGCTCTTACCCACAGCATGCCAATACTCAAGAGAGGGATCTCTTCCTGGCCCTGTTAACCTCTGAGCTAAATCACAGTGTAGATTATTCAAGTTTCCTGAGACTGAAATGAGAAATACACATTGGTTATTTGGTATCTTCTCATTTTTTATTATCATGTGAGCATCTCAGCATCCTGATCTGTAAAGGTTTTCTTTGTTAGTTCTCCACTAAAGGCCTCAATTTTATACATTGAAACCTCAAAATTCTCATAAAAGTCTATGAAACCAGAAGGCAAGCACTCAGAGCTGGACAGCAGGCCTTGATTCAGGCTCTGTGACACATAAATTAAACATTAATGCACCAAAATTATTGAGTTTTGGAGCAAAGCAGTTTTTTAATACTCAGGGGAAAAAGGTGAAAGTTTATCCAAGTTTGCAGAATATTAATACATTGGAATCCATTCTTGAATGTTCTGAGGATTATCCTGCAATTTTGTCAACACTGCTTTTTGTGTTCACTATGAGAGCTGAATTTCAGCTGTAATGAAGGATTTTGTGCTAGAAAGAAAAGAGTTCTGACTATTAGGGCTGGAATAAGAGGTGGAATCTCCACCACTGGAGCAGCAGAGGCCTGACTTGGAGGACATTTCAAGGCCTATGTCAGAGTCACTTATGCAGATGTCTGTATTGCTGGCATAAACTTTTGGGCACTAATAGGCCTTTGTCTGCTTAATGCTTGCCCCAAACATTAATCTTTATATTAACAATGCTAATTCCATTGTGAGAGGCGTTGCTGAATAAGAAATTCAAACTTCATGCTGGCAAGCGATATCACTTGATTATTCCTTGCCATGGTTCTGAAGGGCCTGTCCTGACCCAGTCCTTCTCACAGCTGTGTGCCACATCACAGTCATTCACACACTGAAGACAAAAGAGTCACCTCACTCATTGTGCAGGGCAGAACCTGACACGGCAGATTTACAGCACTGACATCTTTAATGCCAGTGGAAGGTGGCTCTGTCTGTTGATTATTCGCATTAGATGGGTTATGACCTTTAAGCTGGCAGGCAAAATATCTTTTGCTGCTGAACTCAGTAAGGGGCTTAGTAAAAGTGACAGAACCCACCCCCAAAAAAAGCAGGATGAAAGGTAGATATTCAAAGTTAGGTGCCCAGATGAACCATGGAGACCATTTATGTGTTTAAGGAACCTAAATAAGATGCTTAGAACCCCAAAAGGCTAAGGTTTCTCAGATTTGATTGGAGCATCTGAAAATTACAGGTTCCCAGAATTTGCTGTAAGAAAAACCCTTTGTTTAAAACCCTTTATGTATGGTTATATTAGATTCCTTTATATATGAAGTGCTAGTAAAATTAGTAAAACTAATTTTAATCACCTGACTTTGAGTATTTCAATCAAAGTATAAATACAAATCATTCCACTTGCACACTTTCTGCTGAAGGGCTTTATTTTTGAAAACCAGACCATAAGAAGTTAAGAACTTTCATTTTGTGCAGCCTTCCCCATTCAGAAGTGATCCAACTAAGAATTTTTGTCTTTATGATGAGAATAGAATTTAATAAACTCTTTTAATATATCCATCATTATTATATAAACGAATTCTATTGAATTTGTGCTGTGTTGTTAGCAAAGAACAATTCATCAAGCCTATCTTTTTGCTTATAATTATTTTGTTGAAAGGACATCTGTGTGCTCAACATCAAATTAGTATTTCTCTCCTTTTCATTTTCCATTTTGTTCCATTCCATATTAAAAAAAAAATCAGAAAAACACAGAAAAAAATCAGAAAATCTCTTTTTCTGTGAAAAGAAAGGTCAAAGTGTGAATTTACTTCTGTTTAAAAGCTGTGGTATTGATTTTATTATGTGTGTGAATCTAGATGGCTCTGTTCTTTACCTGCACAAGATTATGTTATTGGGTTGAGCTTGTTAGGTAGCTGTGTCTAGTTAAAAGAAAAAAAAGCTTCTTCCTGGAAAATGTCAGTGTTAACAAAATGTTCTGCAATGATTCAACCTAAATGGAAATGATTCATTATATCAAAATGGCACAGGACACTTTCTAAGTGAATCAAAACAAATGTATGCTGCATTTTCTTAGCTTATGCATTGTGACAGTTGTAGCTTGGGATGCCACTGGGATTTTAGACAGAAAAGAGGGATTGTTTTGAATGTGTCAGAAAAGATGCAGTGTCACCAAAAAGCCTGGCTTATGGAACACAATGGGATGTCATGCTCCCTATCTGGAAATGGATCAAAGTCTACAAAGGGTATTTTTTTTCCACAGACACCTCTAATGTCAAATTTTCTCTCATTGTAGAGTGAAATCACCTTTTATAATGTAAGCAGTAGGGGAAAGTTCAAACTTATTAAATTAATTTCTACCCCACTTAGAACACCTTATGAAAATGAGAGAACATGAGCATGCACCGTGGGCTGGCTCACCTTTGTGAAACTCACTTCAGAGCAGGAAATATTTCTCAGCTGCCATCTCTCAGCTCCCATTTTCCCCTGGTGTGGATTCTGGGTGCAGTACCCCTTTCTTTACTGCCTTCAGCACCCCTCCCACTGAGACCACTCACACTGGGGCACATCACTTCCTACATAGACAAGATGTCATGATAATAGATTAATTACATACTTTTACAAGCGTCTTTGATAAAAAAAAAAAAGCAGTTTCTTCCTCACATCAAAGAAATACTAAGAGGAAAAGAGATGGAGTTTGGAACCAAATATGAATGCGTATTATTCCTGAATCCCTGAAACACAAAAAGTAGTCCACAATAGGCAAACAATGTACTAGCAGCAGATTGCTCTTTTGACAGTAGACTTTAGACATGGAGTACGGGGATTATTCGTTACAGTCATTCCTAAGGGTAAAAAATTATAATCAATAATTTTGAAATCTAGCTGAAAATTCATGCGGAGTGTGGCTCAGGGCTGTATTAATATTGTGAAAATAACAGAATGGAATTTGGAAGGGCAGGGACTAATCATTAAAGACAGCCCACAAGGTCCCAGTAAAGGCAAGTCACACTTAAGTAGCCTTTGGAGGCAACCTGAGGAGAAGATGAACATTCCTATTGTATTTTTATACTTAGATTAAGAACAAGCAAAGCCACAAGGCTCTACACCAACCATACTCTTTGGATTAGGCCCTGGATAATGAGAGTGATATGAAGTGTTGCCAAAATCTCAAACTGTATGAGGAGTAAAATAAAAGGATTAGGAGGTAAACACATAGATTTGGCTGCCTACCTTTCCTGGAGCTGTGGGGCAGAAAGTAAGCAAAGATACTGAGTAGGATAAATGATGGTGTGATGTTTGACATGGCAGCACATGCCTGGCTAGAAAGAAGCATTCAGAGTTTGAGTGCAGCATGAGACAGATTACATGTCCCACAAACATTCCACCCCAGGGCATTAAAGAAGATTATTATTAGCAGTATTTATGTCTATTAAGGCCACAATGCCTGCTGATAGCTCACGTCATCATTTGCCACTGCTCTCTGGACTAGTGGGGTTGTACAATTTAGCAGTTACTGGGCTGGGTTTTACTCGGTACACTTGCAGTGACCATCTCTTCTTGGTAATGTGGTCTGTGGCTTACAGATAGATGCAAACCTTTTTGTTCTACAGGCCAGTGTGTGACAGGCCTAGGTAAGATCCCAGGGTGACTCCAATATATTTAAGGAGAGAAGGTATTTGGATTTCCTTGATTTTGATTTTCAGGATGATAATGACTGTAGATTTTTTTCACATCACTTGGTGTTGAGCTGTACTTTTAGATATTTAAAAAATTTGTGCAAGTGGATGCAAACTCTTGCTAGAACACCCCCAGAAAATGTTAATGTGGTGTTAAGACCAGTCCAGAGTACCAGGCAAGTGCATTGACAATGAGACTGCAGACAGGATGTTAGAGGGGGAGGAGAGCTGTTGGTCACTACAAAAGCTCTGTTCCAGCAGCACCCTGGGGCTGCTCCATGAGTTGGTCTCCAATGTCTCACATTCTCCACACTGAGCATAAGCTTATGAGCTCAAGCTGGGCTGCTTCAGCCTGCTCTGTGCAGCCTGTGCAAAGGACCTGTGTGCATTCCCAGCCAGCATTCCCCTCTCCACCAAACACAAACCTGCTTTTTGTCAGATAGTCCCCCTGTGGCCTATCCAACACATACTGCAAGGGTAATGTTTTGTAAGAGAGGAGGAGAGTAAAAACAGGGGGAAGCAAATGTCAACCAGCAAATAGAAGTGGAAACACCTGTTTGGCACTGAGGAGCAGCTGTACATATGCAGCTGCTGCTCTCTCTCTCCGTAAGCATCACATACTTGTTGCTTTTCTTAAGATTGACCAGGTTCTTGGTGGGTCTGCAGGATTTAGTTGATGCTATTTAGAAAAGGAGGCTTCTATACCCTGTGGAGATTTACTCAGCTTTAATCAGAACTTCTGTGGTAAATAGCAGACCTGGAAAAGTTGTATGTGTTTTTTAATTTTCTTTCTAGAGAAGAGTTTTGAAAGGAAAGTTTTCTTACTACTGATCCTTAAAATAAACTGCAGATGACTTTTAGAGAATGATATGAGGAATAGATTTTTTTTTGCCCTTCTACCTCCAATTACCTTTTAAAAGATCCTACAAGCAATCTTATTTATGGAGGATCTACTTAAAGTGATTGTGCTTGTTGGAATCTAAATATGATCTTCATTTCTCGAATTTTTTTCTTTTTTAGTAGGAAATTTTTCTCTTAGAAAATGCAGTTCCATTGCAACCTAAATGCATTCTAGGGTATTTCCATAATCACTTTGATTAAAATAGTTTATTTGAAATTAAGCATACATCTTCCTACATGCAGGAAAGGTCCCATTCCTCAATTGTATGTAGGCAATTAATTCCTGCTGGAGAGCATCCAGCTCAGAGTATAATTATAAGCAATAGCTAAGAACCATCAAACTCTATTGCATTGAACCATGAAGGAGAGAAAGTATGAGAAGAGAACACAGGTTTTGTAGAGATATGAAAGCCAGAAATAATTGGCCTGCAAGCTGATTGCAGATGTCTAACCATGTCATAAACTGTGCAGAGTAGCCTAGTCATAAAGGAATTAAGTGCTGAACTCCAGGCACCACTGCTGATTGTAATAACCAATTCAGAATCAGCTTGACTGTCCCTGCACTTCCCTTTGTTTCTTTCTTTCTTGTAGTGTAAATTTATTGTATTCCAGCAATAAGTAATTAGCTTAAAGATAAGTAAGTGGGTGAAATTTGGACGGTTGAAATCTATAGGAATGAAATAATTTTGCCATAACATGTGCAAAGTTAATTAGAAGTTGGGAACATATGGAATAAAAACATTAGGGCATTCAGTTCATATGAAGCTAGGCATTGATACAATCTTCTCCTGAAAAGGTAAAAAATTAAATGCAGGAAACATTTGGGGAAAAAAAAAAAAAAGTCAATCCTGTATTACAATGGCAAGGAACAGAGTGATCTTTTGAAAAATATATAAATATATTTTTGGCAATGACTTCTTCCCTTTTTGTCTGCCAAGTCTTATGACAGTGTACATAAAACCAACTGCAAAAAAAATCTTATAATTAGAGTACTCATCATCTTGCATTAAAAATTGGTACAAAAAATAAATGTCTTTAGTGGATAGCACTTAACTCCAGCTGACAGTAGGCTCAATCCTACATGTTTTATTCATAGTTTTAGTTCTGGTGACATCAGTGACTTTTGTACAAGGCCAACATGGTTTGCCCTGAGTCGTGCTTGCTCAGAGGGAATAGACATAAAAAAACTATCTTTAAGGATAATTATAATATAATCCAAGTAAAATCTCTGAACTTCCTGTTGAAGGAAGGCATTGTCTTTCCTGTAAAGGAATCATGTTCAAAGACCCTTTTATATCTGTATGCTTTGGGTATGCTGAAATACACCGAAGTGTAGCCTCCTGTCCTCATTTTACAAACTCTGTGTAAAGCACTCCTGTATCAGCATTCCTTGAGCAGGCACAACCCCAGTGAAGAGCAGTGCTCTGCACAGCACCCTCAGCTCAGGGGGAAACATGCTCTCTGCATCATGCTGCAGCGATCTGTCACAAGGAAATGCCCCTCTCTGAAACTCTAAAACTATTAACTGGGGGCAGAGTGTGCTTTTCTGATTATGGTCACTGCCAAGAAAAACCTAAACTGTCCCATGGTTCCTACTGGGAAATAACCAGTGAAAGGGAGGAAAGGAAAAAAAACCCACATGATCTTGCTCTGTCTTACTGACATAACTTTGGCATAGCTCTGTTGAAAGACCCTTTTTGCTGGTTGTAGCATATCCCTGGAAAAAAAGAAAAACACCTGCTTGTAGAAACCTATGCCTTTGCCTGTTGACTTGTTTGAATGGGCACCTCAGGAGGGTTCCTGAGGTTTCTGATCTGCAGTTTGCTCTGCTTCACCACACACCTGCAGCTCCTCGTGCTCCCCGGTGCGAGTCACTCCTGCAGGCAGCTCCCGGAATGGTGCTCAGCCACCTTCCAGCTGGCTGTTTGCCACCCAGCCTTGTGTGCAATGCTGCCTGGCTTAAAATGCCTTGCAGACAGATTTCAGCCCCTCTTTCCTTTTTTTACCTTGCTATAAAATCAACAGAAGGAACTCCTCTAAGCTTTGCATCTTTGAGCATCAGCATCAAACTTTGCAACAGTTTGTGTTTTGAGAACACGTCTTTATTCACTTCTGTTCTTGATTGTCTCTAATTTATCCAGGCTTACCTTAAAAATACTTTGCATTTAGTAGCACATTTTCAGTGCCATTTATTTACCATTTTTTCACCATTTAAATAAAAGCTGGGGAAACAACCATGGCAATTAACAGCACGTATTGTTTCTCTAAGACAGTCCTTGTAATTAGTATGCTAATTTCCCACAAATATGACCAAAGCTATATTAGCAACCAGTATTACCATATGTTTCTGGAAAGAAAATAATCATCAAATTTTTTAAGAGTCTCCTGGAAAAGGAGAATAGAAGATCTGATTTAAGACAATAACATGTCTTGAGAAAATTACACTATGTCCCTGTCATATTTTTATCTATTATGGTGCTGTCTGCTGATGCATTTCCGTTTGAAGAGTATTATAATTTATCATGGAAGTAGAGGTCTATTAAATTGAGGCTAGTTAAGTGCCAAGAAACAGAACATCAGAATTTGCTGAATTTGGGACAGAAAGTTGTCCCCTAGATAAAGGTGGAGTCAGTCCTGTCAGAACTACTTGTATGTTGTTATCAACCCTCAACACAAGTTGTGCAGCTTTTCTCTCTTTTTGGCAAGCAAATTGGGACATTAATTATTTGATAAGGTTTTTTAGAAGCATCACTGCAATATATTCTTTCTCTACTTTTCTACATTGCAATGCAGCCCAAATTTGCTTGTCATTGCTGCGTGTTAAAAAATCCAGGATCTGTCCAAAGGAAATATCATTGCAGTTGGCACAGACATCCTTCTGGGCTTCTGTAGACTGGATAATCTTAGATATTTTCTGCTGATTCAGGTTCTCATGATGATAATTTCATCTTTTCTCACTGTGGAAACACACACATTTGTCATCTAAAGTATGGAGTGTAAAGACAAGCAATGCAGTGATGCCATATGCTGAGGAATCAATGTGAAAGGAATTTGGAAAATTGTAGCCTGATTTAAAAAGAGGAGGCCCTTTCTAGGCACTTGGGCCCTTCGAAGTCCAGGTATTTCTCATCAAATGGGTGGGCTCAGAAAGGTTAGCCTGTTTGAAGTGCACTTGTTTTTCAGATTCATAAGAATTCTCTGCTGTTTCAAGTTTTGTCAGTTTCTGTGCTTCACTATTTAGAACAAGTTACTCCCTTAGTGGCATAAGGAAGCCTAGAGGAGCAAGTTAGGCAGAATCTAAATATATAGAATATCCTTTGGCTGTGTCATCAACTCCAGCTCTTTGTTTTATAGGTATATAAGACTTTCTTCCAGAGACTAATCAAAGGCTGAAAATCTACTTTGAAAGAACATAAACCTTTGAGAAAAACTGATAAAACCAGTCTGCAAATGTGTTCCTTGCATGGCTACTCAAGCAGAATATTTTCTAGCCTTTTGTTCCTGTGAAACTCCACTACATGTGCTGAAAATCTGAAAATTGCCTCTGGATTGGGGTGGGGAGTATTCTTTCATATGATTTGATTTTTTTTAAATAAGAATTTAAAAGGAAAATAGAATGTACTGCAGGGCCCCAAGAGTCAAAAACCAAAAAATGTCTCATTAAAGCTATATGAACATTTGTATGAAAAATATCCCTTCACTATAGTAGGATAGAAAAGGTTTATTAATTCTGGTTTATTTTGTGGGATTGTGCACTTTGAATCTTAATATTCCCCAAAGTTCTGCAAGATCAGGTTTTTCTATTTTCCTAATGAAGCAGTTTTAACATTTCACATGAAGCCCATGGTGTTTAGTATTTGAATGTCTTAAGTATTAATACTAAAATGTTAAAAATCCAACGAACATAGTTGTCTCCCAAGCAATGGTTATATTTTAAAAATAATATACTTAGACTGATCTTTTTTTTCTGAAAATTGTTTTTATCTAGCTCAGGTACACATCTTACTATAAATCCAAAATTTTTATCAATAGAGTGTAGGAAACAGACACAAAGGTAAAATTATCAGTATTATTAGCAGTTTCCTGATTACAAAAATCAGAATTTGACAATATTTTCTTGCATTAACATGGTCTAAATATTAGAGTTAAATATGAATTCAACACCCATGTTGATGAAGGTCTGTCGTGAGCCACAGCTATTTCAGGACAGTTCACTGTGGGAGCTCATAGCTGACTCATTCAGGAGACAAGATGAAGAGGGTTTTTTCACTTGCATGACACAGTATTGTGTGTAATTATGTCCCTCTTTTTTGTGTGTGAGGAGTATTTGACACTTGCATTTTGAGACAATGACATTTCCATGAGATCCAGTTCTCTGATACCACACTAACTTCAAGTCACTATGGATCAGCTGAGGTAGCTACAGGGAATATGTGAGGAGTCATCCCACTAACTTTTGCCAAATCACATGTTCAGGCCACTGTCCTCTGGGTAAAAGAACTTACTGTTAAAGGTTTTAACAATTTATTTTCAAACTCTAGTACTGGTGCTGATTTTAATTGCTGAAACAGCCAAGTTTCAGTTTCCCCCCTGTCCAAAAAAGCTAATGTCATAAAATTTGTCTTTTACTCCATGATCAGTATTGAAAGAAAACTCTATCCTTTAGAACTAGAGTCCACAAAGAAAGATCATGAATCTTTTAATTACAAAGATATTATGGGATGCAATTCTGCTGGATTAAGGCAATGGTTGTACCTTGGTTCGCTTAATTTTACTGATTTGGTGTCATAAAATGATAACACCTTTCTTTTTGAATTGAAGTGTGGTTGTGCTGAAAATACTTTGTAACATATAACTCAAGCCGAGATTCCCTCTCTGAGAATGTATGATGGATATGAACACACCAACAATACAGTCCAAACTTACGACTTGACTCCACAAACTGATTTTAGATATGAGCAAAGTGTGCAAAATTGGTGTGCTGCATTGTCCTAATCAGTTTAACTTCATTGTGAAAATGAATTTATGATAATATACCAGAGAACTATTATGCATTTGACCTTATTAAGCTGGAGTAGAATCAAATTGTATACTATTGACCTTAACCTTGGCTCGCTGTGTAGATGAATGAAAATAATTGCACTACTGAAAATAATCAAACGGCTGCACACAGCTCTGCAGATTGAATGGACCTTGGCTCAGTGCTATTAAGAATGATTTAGCCTATAGAAATAGAGTTTTGTAATTAATGAAGAACAAGGACAGGAAAAAAAATAGTACTCCACCAGCTGCTTTTACGCAAAAGTGGATGGATGCAATCATATTAGGAGGTAGCTGTTATAACTATTGAGATTGGCTTTAAAGGCTGAAACAGAAGAAATGCGTGGCAGGGTGGAGATGGAAATTATGGCTAGACACCTAGAATGAGGTGTGTTTGTAACCCAAATTAGACAAGTAACTAAGGAATCCCTAACTATTATTCCAATTAAGAAAATGGAGCTACGGAGACTCGCGGCTTATGTGACTTTGGTGGAAATTTGCTTCAGGCACTGTTACAGTGGGGATACTGCAACACGTGTATCAGACAACAAGGCCTGTGGAAAGAATATATATATGGACTGACTCTTGATAGATGTTTCAGAGAGATGTTTATTTCTCCAGCCACATGGCCGGGATCTGCTGAGGAACTGAGGCAATCACGGGACCCAAGGGTCCTTCTGCCCGCACAGGGGAACACAAAACAACCAATGGGGAACGAGGCTGACCAGGGCCAGGGAAACCCCTTGTCTCCCCCCAGGGCCCCTCTCCCAGGGCTACATGGCAGGGGGGAAGGGACCCCGACAAGGCACTCTAAAAAACAAACCAAAAAGCTGGAAAGATGTCTTTCCTGAGGTTAATGAAAATATTCCCATCCTCATTTTGGGAAAAAAAACCCATATTTGCAATTGATGCTGCTGGACAGTGGAACAGTATGTGGGTGTGTATTTGTGGTCACTTAGGTGGAAGGGTGTGATGCCATGAAGATTTTTTGCCTTTTCTTTTATACCCCTGTTATACCTTTTTACAACTTCTGTATTCCTAGTGCTTTTTGCCTACATTCTTGGACTTGTTTGTCAAGCTGAGAGAGTAAACATTTTAGAAGCTTCTTAGCTAGGGATCAGTGTGCCCCAGACCCCAAGGTCCTCTCCAGAACACACTCAGTGGGGTGCATCTCGATGCACATGACCTGGACATGTGCACCTAAGGATCCTTAAAAGAAATACCAAGGTAAAATCCCTTTTCCCCTTCTAACTGTGTATGAATCTTGAGGAAAAGGCATCAGGTGTGCAGTCCTTCTTGTTCCAGAACCACTAAACCAGCAGCTCCAAGACCCAGAAACTGGTTGCAGGAACTGGCATTTAAGTGGCACAGTCTCCTGAGGCCAATTCAGGCTTGATTTTAAACCTCTTACTTAACAAAAATAATATGTTGCATGGTTGTTGGGTTTTTTCCTCCTCCAACTGATATTTTTAATTCCAGAAGGGATAAAGAGTCAAGTTCCGCTTTGTCCTATTAATTTAATTAGTATTGGATTGATGTAATTGAGAACAGAATTTGTCCTCTGCTGCTCCAATTAAATGAGAGCTCCATCAGGCTGATTCTTTCATATTACAGTGCATCTTCATTACAACATCATTTAATTCCCTCAGAGATTTCAACCCTTTATTTCTTTTCTCATGCAGAGTACCACTCTGATACCACCACTCAGGTAGGGCATTTTACTCCTTCCTTCACAGAATTTGGCTACTCCAAAATAAAAAAAATACGAGGGGTCAGGGGTGACCTTGATGAACATTTCACATTGTGCTTTTAATATTAATGCTGCAAGATTTCATTGACAAGGTTTCATGACTAACACAAGCATGCTGGGAATACTTTCTGTGGCAAAGCTGTGCTGCTCTGTGTTTACTGCCCAGCTGTTAGCATGAAAGGGGGACACGTTGGCTGTAGAGCCAATGCACAGTTGGCCTCCTTTGCTAAAGTGGTTTCATGCCAAACACATGAAGTTTTAATTAAAAGCAGTCTGAAATATTTATGCTGTTGGAATTTCCTCATTCTTGTACAGAGACAAGACAAAAGTTCTTTTGAAATTTGACGATAGAAAGTATTTGACACCAACACAGTGCAGTTGTGCTGCCTAATTAATTAGTCTGAGTTAGTAATTATATTGTTGGGTTTTCTATTATTGTATTCTCTGCTTAGTGATACCTTATGCCAAGGAGTGTAATTGCTCAAAAAGACATGGAAGCAATAATCCTCCCCTGCTCCTTCCATAGCTCTCTTCTGCAGTTCAAAGAGGCAGTTGGGAATTGGCATCACTGCCCGTGGGTGCTTCTTGGAAAAAGATCCACAGCTCTGAGTATGTCACTTCAGCATCCATTTCAATGTTTGATGATACATTTACCATCTGAGATCCCTTTCTGCACTTAAACACACTCACATTAGAGCTTTTATATCACAGCTGACACCATGATGCTGTGGTTACCTTTGTAAAAAGTCTTTGTGGTTAGCAGAGACACCCACCAAGAGACAGGACCTGGGGTTATGCCCTGTGGAGCCTTGAAGCTCTCCTGTTTGCCAAATGAGCTAAGAATCATTGGCTAAAACTGGTGAAAAGAGAAGATGATATCCTAGATCTGACCAGGAGACAAGACATGCATTCTACACCAACACATGCTTTGTGGTTTTGTGATCTAATGACAATATGAAGCTTAGAAACATTTTCTCCTCTTTCTAGAGAAATTACTAATCATTTGAGTGATGTGTATGCGTGCATGTATGTATACACACTTATGTACACATATGTACATGTAAATTCTCTTTTCCTGGTTTGCTTTGAATGGCTACTGAGCCACTTGTGAAGTCTTACTCTCTTAAGGGGTGAGGGCTTAAGTCTGCCAGGATCAGACCCTGTAGAGAAACTAAATGGGAGGTAATCTTAGGTGCACAGATCATTGTAAATTCAGCAAAAATTGATGCCTTAGGTTTTAACTTTCCTATTTTTCAAATCCTGCACTGCCTAGTGTGTAACTCTGAAGTTTCTTGTAGCCTGTTAACTTCTGCTCTCTCATGCTGGGTAGACATAACAAAGCCTCTCCAGGCCTGCTCTCCAAGGACACTCAGAACATCCTAGGCCCAAAATTTGTAAACCAAAAGCCTCTAAAGGGGGGGCAGTCTTGGGGAAACTGCATCATTAACTGAAGCTTTAACTGGAGAATTAACCCTGATATGCAAATGAACCAAACCTATAAAAGTGTGAAGAACTCATGACCTGTTGTCCATCTTGGGATCCATTTGCCAGTAGCCTCTGGCTCCCAGGGGTACCTTTGAAGGCCCTTCCAATAAATACCAACATTTATTCCCTTACTCCTGTCTAGTCTCTGTTTTTACGTGGCCGCTTCAGGCATCACTATTGAAGTTATGCACTCAGCTTCTTTCATGTATTTGAACTCTCATCTTTACAATTGCTCTGATTTTCAGAATAGGTACCATCAGCTGAAAAGTGATTCTTCTTCACTTTTTCCCTCATGGCATGTTCCTAGTTTGAGAGAATGAATCAGTGCTTCCTGATGGAATGCAAAAATGTGATGAGTAACAGGGAATTGTTGGAAAGAACAGATTAGCTTAGAGATGGAATTTAAAAATAATAAATAAATAAATAAATCTGGAAACATTGATACATATGTAAACTAACACTGACTTGTCTAATTCTGAACTGCAACTTCTGCAAGATGGACAATCTGCCACTGTGCAATTAACTAAGTTCAATAACAATTCCATTTTCTGTCCTTCATTAAAGTAACATCAGAAAAAGTGTCTACACTGCAGACTCAAGGGTACTGTAGCCATATCTGAGTTTTAAATGAGCTGTCTTGGATACTGGGAGTCCTTGCCAAGGTCAGGTTAAATTAAGCTTCCTGATCTCCACTTTGTCATGGCTATGCAGCTCTCATTACCCAGACTGGCTCATATAGTATTAACTTGGGTATCTTCTAACTACACTGTTTTCCATATTGCAGATATAAATATATATATACAATCAGTTTACTTTTTTCAGTCAGCCAGGAAAAATCCAGTTTCTTGCGGTACAGTCCAGTCAAAATGTTTCCTGTACTTGCAAGTCCCATAACACCTCTTACCCACCTTAGACCCAAGCTGCATGCAGTATTAAAAACACCTGGATTTTTACCAGGTGTCCTCAAATTTGCTGCCTGATAAGTAGGGGTTTGGTGAGTGTTTGCTTTTTTTTTTCTTTCTCTTTTTTTACTTTCTCTGATCACTATTTCAGGACTACCTGTCCCTCACAGCTGAACGTCTCCTTCATTTACCTTGTACTGCAGGTCTTCTATAGATTGCAGGATTTGATAATGTCCCTCCCATCCTGCCACATAACTTGCTCTAGCTCTGAGCTTGGACATCCTTGGATGTCCAGTGTCACAAATGGAATAGACAGACTGCTTGACAACCCACTTGATCAGTGTGGATGTGAGCGCTTTAATTTGGGAAAGGAAATAAGAAACTTTATGCTTAAAAGTTCACTTCTAGATACTGTTCACTAACTGTTCTAAAGGTTAAAAAATGGAGCAGTGAACTGGTGAAATAAAAAGTGACTATGGAGTGAGTATAAAACAATAGGATCAAGGAGGAAAACACCAGCAAAAAACAGCAAACATGGTTCAACATTAACATGTGTTTAAAAAAATATGGGTTTACCCTCATAAGAAACATTGCCCCAGTACCCAGCCAAATGCAGTGCCTCAATCTAAAGAATCATTTCTGCACTGTGGCTTCTCTTGCTTTAAGACTGCCTGTTTAACTATCTGTGCAGCTGGTGATCGATTCCACCCGTGATTATTTGATGATTTCTTTATTTCACAAGGCCTTTATCTCTTAGGCTCTTTCTCCCAATAAGGAAGTGGGGATTTTAGTGCTAATTAAGTAATTTTTCTTTTATTGCTTTCAAACATTTTTTTTTTAAGTTAAAAAAAAAATAGCAGCATATTGGAAGAAGCTTTCCAATTGCCATAATCTCTTCTCCACCAGAGAGATTCAGAGGACCAATTAATGACACGCTTCTCTCTAATAAAAAAATGTTGATTTACAGTTTCATAGAAAACCTACCCAATCCAAAGCTGTGAAGCCCAGTTGACTGGGGAAGGATAGGAATTAATCAGAGGACAATAATAAACATTTACAAGGGCTATAAGCAATGTCATAGTACATTGCATAGGTTGTAGCATCTGACTGAAAAAAACCCTGAACCTCTTGATTGACTAATCAGGGTGTTCTCATTTCCTGACACAGGTCTTGATGAAACTCCCCTCCTTTTTTCAGTTCGTTTTCTTTAAAATTAGTTCCAATCTTTTTCTTTAGCTCCAAAATAATAATTTAAAGCCTCATGAAGCTTGCTAAGCACCATTCTCTGTGGCTAGAAGTCCATTCTTGATGACTTTGCCTGCAAGTTTTGGTCTAGAGTTAGAGCCTTGCAGGTAGGAAGCCCAATTAGAGGGTTTCCTAAAGGGCTCGATGTGCTTGAGTGCCCCACAGTGCAAAAATTCTGGTCACTCCCGTGGTGCTAAATCCTTCAGCGTGTTCTTTTGGGGAAGGAAGAACAACACATCAAGGAAATGATGCTGACCTTCTGCCTTGCAGGCAACCTCAGAGACAACACACTCAGTAGGAGACTGGATCCTCGAGGTGAGGAAACCTGTCCCTTAACAAGACTTAAGACATTAAGTTCCCCCTCACAGTCATTATCTATGCACAGATTTTTCAGCCTCTTTTTAAATTAAAACTCCATTTGCTACATGTGGCTGTTTAAGTCTTGCCGACTGCAATATTTTGTCAAACTCGTGAGTTTGTAACACAAAAATACATTTGATAATGCCTTTCATTCAGTTTTCTAATATTTCATAATGCTGGCACAATAAGACACAGTAAAACATGCTTGTTCCTGTACATTCATGTGAAAGCAGAATGCAATGAATATAAAAGACACTGTAAGCAAGATCATTGCAGAAGAGTGTGGCTCATAATTTCTTATAGTGTTTTTTTTCTGTAAAGATTCATAGAAGTTTCAATTTTAATATCTAAATATCTCAAAGACTTCCTCCCCACCCCCCATTTTTCTCTTTCAAATTTGTGAGAGTTCTTCTGTTTGAACAATGCCTGATGATCTGTGCTGCTTCAGCTGTGGGTATAATGCCTTTTACTTTTCCAGTTGGATCACTGGGAGCAATTTTTCACACTTCAATCTGTGCTGCTGCATTAGTATAGCAGGGATATTATGCCAGTGAGCATTAGTTTTATAAATGAACACCCAATATAAAATAATTTTAGATCAAAGTGCATTTGGGTCGTGGTCTGCAAAGCTGGACTTGATTTGAAATGGTCACCTTGTGATAAAAACCTCCCTATCCTACTCATTATATTTCCTCTTGCAATGTAGGGCTGCACAGAATATAATCTCAAGACGTGCAGTTCTGGAGAGGGCTTATATGATACTTCCTCCTTTCCCATCTGCACTTATTCCTTTTTATGGAGGACAGTGCCAGAGAAAGAACCTCTGTACATTTTGGGTTGTGGTTTTCTAGCAGTATTTCAGAGAAGTCTTGATTCTGACACTTATAAATGAAATCTAATATATATTTGATTCAAAATACTACTTCTTTCTGCTCCCTTCATGCTCATGAAGATCTGCTTATGGTGAGTAGTATCTTACCCCTAGAAGAGCCACATTGATTTCAGGAGAAGAACCTGAGAGGTGAGATATTTACAGAACAGCTGCAGAGGATTTTGAAAGAGGCCACCCCATTTTGACTTCATGCAGTACTGCCATGTTTCAGATGTAGTGGAGAAATCATTCTATAACAAAACACACTGATCAATCAAACTCTCAGGAGAAGCAGTGAGGTTATATAAGGTTGCATGCATTCCCCAAAAGCTCATAGAGGATGTAGATTTCTATGCTCCTTGGAAGGAAATGCTTTATTTCTAGAAAATCAGTTACATATATTTTATGAGTCTTATGGTGGCTTAGAGGTGGTTTGGATTTTTTTAAACACCACCCCTCCCCCAATAAGGAGAAAAATGACACCCTGATTCTTTGTGGTCACAAAGGATCAATATTCACCAGGCATTTCATCAGAATTTAGCATATTTTTTCAAATGCTGCATGTAGGTTGACTGTGTCGGCAGAATTGATTTAAGGCCACCTATCAACACATGAACAGTTTCCTTTGACATTCACCTGTAAGATATATCACACAGTCTTATATCTGATGCATCACAAACTGTGTTGTTTTTCCATGGCTTGTTTTCTAGTCACAAAGGAACACAGCTGTCAAATCACCTAAAATGAAACACTCCCTGACATTTTAATTTCTCAGCTTTGTAACCTGGCAATTAAGAGTTAACCTGCCTGGATTAGCATTGTGTTACATCAGTCATACAAGGGTGAAACCGGTTAGATTTACTCATTTCTACAACCAATTACCAGACGTCATTCACACACACATTCTATTCGTAGCCATTATATGGTTCATTTCATAGAAGACTGCATTTGTGTTGCTGTATTTATACTTTATTTTGCCTATTGATAGGGAGAAATGTTGTTCTGCTGAGTACTTTCTCATCCTGTCCTTAGCAGATTGCATATGCCTCCATAATTTATTTGAAACAAACAAACAAACAAAGGCAACAAAATGAACAAACAAACAAAAGCCCCCAAACCCCCAAACCACAAAATAAAGTTACTGGTGCTTTCAGAATACCTTGAGGAGTTGTTATCTCCAGCAGCAGAAGCTGTGTTATCCAGTGTCTGCTATTAATATGCATATGCCAAAACTAAAAGGGAGAAAATGCAAATGTTTGTCAAAACTGTGAATTATTTAAAGATATTATTCTGTCCTACCATCTGGAATATAGAATTTGGAAATTTTCACCACCACAAGAACATCTTAAAACATCTTCCCTGGTCATGGATATGGACCTTCTCTAAAATAATGGCTGTGGCACAGCATCTTCTTTCTGCAAGACCTGGACTTTGTGTGCTAGACTTAGATGGGAGGGCGACACCCTCTGTAATGTTTTCTTGGGTATTATTAATATTTGGCATAGCTAAAAATCCTTCACCATTACCATGTGAGATGATACTCATGAAGACATCTGTACATTTATTATCTCAGCCCTCTGGTGTGTCCAGATGATGCAAGGGATGGGCCCAATTAGTCCAAATCAAAGCAGTACCAAGAAAAAGATGTGTGTGTTCCCAATGGAGTACCACAGCCAGGGCTGAAAAATGAGTGTAGAGTCTTCATTACCACAGAAATTGAAGTGTGAAGACTTATACCTCATTTTAGAAGTAGTGATGGATGCCTGGTGAGTTACTAGGAAAGCTTCTGGATGCCTAAGTGGTAAAATGAAGATTTATTGGTCATATTGGTAATATTTGACTTTTGAACATCTGAGGAGTTTTGTCTAAGCTTAAAGAATGAAGCCTTGACTATTTTGGGTTCACCACTCCAGAGCTCAGTTCTGCATTCCACTGCCAAGCTTCTGATGAAATCACTGAGATTTTCTTGTGCGTCAAGAATGCAAGACCAGGTTCCAAAGAAATGTTTGAACAGAATAACTGTGAGACAGCTTTGTAAAGTATTTTGTCTTCATTTCAGCCTAACACCTGACTTCTCCTCTTCCTTTCACTACTTATGAAAAATGAATCAGATTCATTTGCGCTGTTGAGCACTTCCAAGAGATTTTATTACACATTTTTATGTGCAAGGGCCATTTTGAAGAATATATGTGCTCTCATGTTTAGTGCCCACTTTAGTTTCTCTTCCTGGCAGTTACAATTATTTACCATAGTTTTCCAGACTGTGCTTAGAAAAGAGGCAATAAAAACACAAGGTGGAAATCCTGACTCCATTAAAATAGAAAAGAACTCTGCTACTGATTTCAGCAAAGCCTCTGTCTCCACAGCACATTTTTCTCTGATTCTTGCTAGAATCAGAAGTGCTTCATGTGCAGTCAACTCATTCAAAAGTCTAATTCTCTTCTGAGGTCCTTTTTATGAGATATTACACTTCCTTAAAAGAAATCACGTTTTAAAAGCAACGCAAAGTACACCCCAAAGTACAGAAGAAAAATCTTATTTGTGTTTAACAGCTTTTGAAATACTTTAAATACCGCACTTTTCAAGGTAAAAAATAGGAATTCAAGACTCACTCTAAAGGAAATTTGACTCATGCAGCCTTGCTAAGACTATTTATCTGCAGATTCTTTGTGGCTGCTCCATTGTTAGGGAAGTTTTTGACTTTGCTGCACATCAAATTAAGCTGCATTGTACCTCAAAATCACTGACATATTACCACAGCTGTTCCCAAAGAATGGATACAATCCCAGTGGATGTCAGTCTCAAGAGAGATCGCCAGCACAGCTCTGCACATGTGATTCCTGTGAAGTAGAAAACAGGAGAGCATGTTGTACACGAGCAGAGAGAAGCCTGGCCCTCAAGAGAAGTAGAGTCATTGACCCGGATTACAAAATATATGAGAAATTATGGTACCATGAGGAGGCAGAGTTTAAGACTGAACAGATCCAGAATTTTTCATTTAGTTCAAGAAATTTAAGTATTTTGATTCAAGTTATTCCAAAATCTCACCCCACTAGTCTTGCTTTTCAATCGGTTCTTAATTAATTTGATATTTGTAATATTTTATCATCTTACGAAAATATAGAAAAAAAAAATCTTTTTAGGAAGTACACTTTCCACTAAATAATACTTAGGTGGAAAATTGCCACTAAGTCTTAGTGACATCTGACTCTGTAAATTGACTGACATGACTTAATAGACCTACCTGGAAAAGTTCAGCTCTTCTATTTAATTCTCTCCAGTCACTCCTTTACTGCTCTGTCTGTGAGGGTTCAGATGCAGCCTAGTCTCATCAGTGAGATTTCATGTTGCTGAATTTCAGTCATAAACATTAATTACTTTGTATTTTAATAATCTTATGCTGGCAGAGTTATATAGGAATAGTTTCAGACTCTCACCACACAGGATATGCATTAGATTTCTTGCCTTTTCTCAGCAATAGCCAAGTTGCTGGCAGGCAGTAGTTTCAGATAATTTCCATCTAATGGTTTGATGTCATATAAAGAACAAAGGCAAGTTGTAATGAATCGTAAAAGACTTTTTCATTATCCCAGAATAAACTGGACGCAGTTATTGAATGAGACAGTTCAGTGCTTTTGTATTGTGGAAAATTTCACTGAATCAGTGCTAACAGTATCCTATGCCCACAAGTAGGCATGAGTAGGAAAGAGATTTATAAAGGAAAAGCAATAATAAAAACTCTGAACTTGCCAAATTTAAAAAATGCTTTGGGATCAACACTGGACTCCACTTACTAAAATAATTGCAGCCCTAGTCCATTTGATGGCATCTTATCTCTTACACAGAGGAGAAGAAAGATAGAAATAAGAATAGAACTAACTGTATGGTTTGTCATGGGTGACCAAATGTATGAGTTCTATCCTGGTATTAAAAGTGAATACAGAGCTGTGACATGTGGATTGCCTCTAATCTAAAAGCACTAACTTCTATAGCTGCAGGCATATTGTTAAAATTTGGCCTTTTATCACACTTCCCATTTCCATTTTTTCAATTCTAATCCAAAGGCTCATCGATTTTGCTTGTCTATGGTAGGGACACTCCAATAAACAATGACAAAAAAAATGCACTCTTACAAAAATAAATAATCAACTAGTGCAGTGCAGTGAGATGAATGTTTAAAATGCTAAGACCATCAGTTTTCCAAGGGAGCAATTCTGTAAATATTACTTGGTCACTGAAGTCAACAGTACTATTCTAATGAGTAAAATTTTTGATCAAATCCCAGCTTTGAGCTTCCTAACAAAGGAATTTTCTTTCAGTTACTCAGTAACACTCATTATATTCATCACATTATTTTACACGAATGTAGAAATCAACACGCTCTGCTCAGATGAGCTCATGGTTATTACACAGAGAGTGAAGCTTCTTGGTGAGGAAGAGATACAGATTTAGGAGAAACAATAGGGAGAAATTTGAGCAACACTTTTGCTAGGAAGATGATATTTTATATATTGCTGTTGGCTTTCTCTTCTTATTACACTGAAACTTCCGAAATCTATACCTCAAGTTCTCCAACTATTTCACTCAATTCTGGACAAAATTTCAAAGGACATCCTTTGACCTTATCTGTGCTGCTTTTAACCCTTGCATGGCTGCAAACAGAGGGTTCTTCACTGCAGACACAGGTGGTATGAAAAGGGATTGTTTCATGACTCATGCCTGCTTTTCATCTTCCCTTGAGGGACCCCTTCCATGAGTTCAAACTGGTCATGGAAAACTTGCAGGAAGATGCCATCATATTCCTTCCATCCACACTGCTGTAAAGACTTTATGTGTGCTGTAAAGTCACATCACTCTTCATTATATTTTAAACCTTGAATATTATTATCTAGCCTGAGGAAAAAAAATTGTTCTGATTTTTCTTCTGGAAAGAGGAGATGGATCTCAAATACTTTACTGCCTTTTAAGTGCTTATAAAAGCATAATTACAAAATACTTTATGATATGCTCAGCATTATTTTCCTTCCCATATACTGCTCTTGCTGACTTGGGAAAAAAGTTATGCAGGCCATGAATGGAAATAATTTTTCATATGTGAGAAGAGTGAATGATTGGTTCTTGCTCTATCTTATACCTGGTGGCTCAGGTCCAGTTGTCTCTCAGAAGTTATGAAGTCTGTTCTGGTAGGAGTACTCAGTCCTATCTTAGCAGTTCAGAAAGCACTGACAGAAAAATGTTTACATTGAAGCCATTGTAAAATTGTCTCAGAGACAGAAGACTGGTATCAGATGGATAACAGGTCTTACCCTGTGTAACCATTTTTATCTTTCTTTGCTCTCTTGCACAAAATATCTAAAAAAAAACAGATCAAAAAATCCATAGAGGTCTTTTTATTGACTCATAAAGTGCTTCATTTCTATGCAAATGACACTAATATTACTGAAATGGCTCACCAGGAAATGGGCAACCTAATTTTCAAACCAGTATCATTCTTAAAAATCACAACGATACAAAAAATAGAACAATATCATTCGTGCAAAGAATGGGGGAGAAAAATTGCTATGCACAGAGCTGTTTGGAATTACAGGGTGGTGTTTGACATGGTAGGTATGGTGCTTACTATGAAGAAAATAGCTTTTTTTAATTCATGGGCATCTAGTAGGAAAAGTGAATGTTCTGAAAGAATACGATAAAAACTTTATCTCCCTCTTTCTGAAGTCTGTATTGATTTGGATTAGATCCTGTGTATATTGCATGATAAGCAGATTTGTATTTATTCTTTTGTATACTATGCAAAGCATCAGAATACGAAATCAGGTGTGCTTAAGCTTTATGGATATGGTGTTATAGTAATGCAGCAGCCACGCTAAGCCATTTACTGGAGAGAATTGTTACTAGGAGAAGATCCATTACATTTTTATAGTGAGAAATCATAAGCCCATACTTCACACTTCTGTACATTAACAATAAACTAGATAGGAAATCATTCAAAATGACATGAAGGAAAATAATTTTATGATTACTAGAGGACCTTGAAGAGACTGAGAGTTACACTTGTAAAAATTACAATGAGAATACATCCTTTACAAATGTCTTGTAAAAGGAAAAATTTATTATCATTGTTATATTTTGAGGGTCTTGTTTTCCTGGTGATTTTAGCAGCTCTGCTCCTAGTGGCAGTTCTTTTTTTATTATAATTTTTTTTGATCTTTGACGGAATGATAGATATTTTCACATTTTTGACAAGGACATAAGAATGAATGGGATAATAAAAATTGGGAAATCGCTGTTTATTGATAACAAATCTCATATTTACATCCCACTTTCAGTAACCAATGAAAGAGAGGACATGTTTACACAGACAGCTATCATCAATTTTTTATAAAACTCAACAGCTGTTCAGTACTATACAGCTATTGCACTTTTAGTCAGGGCCAGGAAATAAGTGTTTGGATTGGAACTGCCAAATGTCTTTAGTTAATCCAAATATGCATATCTAAGATTTAATACGGCCAGAAGTGTAACTTCTCTTTGTGTTAAAAATTAAAAATTACCTTTCACAGCTTCAAGAGGGTTGAACCATGACCCTATAACTCAGTTGAGATGACACACAGCTCATGGGACTGGCTCATGGACAGTTTCCATCTTACTGTTTGACCTGTCCTGGCCCTTTCTTATGAACTTACGAGACATTCACAGGAGAAAATTTAATATCTGCATCTGCAAGAAGCAGGAAGCTTCTCAAGAGAAAAGGAAAACAGTTATCTTTGTACTAATTTATTTATACAAATATACATCAATATAATTTTTATTTGAGTGCATGTTGCCCTTTATTGACAAAGGGACCTCCACAGGAGAATTTGCCCTTAGGTGTCTATTGTGCTTTTCCAATCACAAACCCAGCATGAACATAAAAGCACTTAGGTATAGGATTCTAAGTTATAATTTCCAATGAGTACTCAGAAAAACTGTTTATTTTCATGTCTACAGGTCTCTTACCTACCTTGTTTAGTAACTGTGGGCAAGTTTCAGAGTGGAAATTCTAACTTTAGGGTTGGGTGAAAACCTAACAGCCTCTGTTTGAAAACATGAAAGGAATTTGCACAAGGCAGCCAAAGCTCATATGTAAATATCTACAGTACCCACTTCGTAGATGAGTTAACACAACAGTAGGATCCACGGGTTCTGCTCTTGCTCACAGAATAATATATCTGCCCTCACTTTAACCTCCCCACAATCTAAACTAGGCCTGCTGAAGTCAATAGCACTTAAGTCAAAAGCTGCAATGAATTTCACTGAGGTCAGTAGCAGTGTGCTTCTGTAAAATTGGCATAATCCTGAGAAGAATCTGTCCCAGCATCTTTAACCGTCAGCTGTCTCTTTTTTTCTACCTCCTTCCAGTGCCAGTGAGTATGGGAGACTTGCACTCCAGGGAAAAGTCATCCAACACAGACAGGGGGAAAGGAAAGGCTCAAGGACAAATGTTACAGTCAGGCTTATAAATCTCTACTGAGACAGGTAAATAGAAGATGTTCTACCAGAGAGGTGACCCTTAGTGAGTAATGAAACTTCTTTGAGGCTAAGTAGGCAGTGTGTATCAGTTAATTAATGTATAATGGAATTTCCAGCTGTGGTTTCATAAACATGCAGGGGTTCTGCCTTCAACTTCTTATACCAAGATACCCCTTGGAGCAAGTTTTTCTTTAAATTACAGTGATGTGAGTCTGCAAAAATAAAAGAACAAAAATACAGGAAATAGGAACACACAAATCTCAAGGTAGATTCTCACACACGTAATCTGACAGAGTTCATCCATTTTGAGATTTGCACGTGCATCTCCTTCTCCTCCCCCAACTCCAACACCTTTAACACATTTCCAGATATTGGCAATATGCTGGTGCTATTTTTAATGGGTGCAAGACTTGAAGGGGGTGAGTTTTTCTTGTGAAGTTTTTTATGGTGACCCAGCTAATGCTGTGAGCAAGCCCCAGTGCTGGCAGATGGATGAAGCCACATTCCCTTTAGTGGAGTCAGAGTTAAGCAGCTGATGGCCTGACCTTATCTGAAAACAAGGAGGCAACAAGGCACCTCTCTGCTGTTCTCAACCTTTAACAGACTTTCCCATTGCTATACATTTTGAGCATTAGCAATTTTTGTTGTCTATTATCAAATTATAAATTACAGTTAAGCAGGATAAGTTTTAACCATGAAAAGTATTAAGAGAAAAATTTCTCTAGTTTTACAATAATTTCCATCATATAAAGAGAAGTATGTATGAAACTTTCAGAAAGTCTATTCTCTGTGTGCAATTAAATTATTTATATGGTGTATAATTAATATGTTCGGTGATTTTGGTAAAGAGGCTTAGCTTTTAATCCTTCTCTAAAGATAAGAGATCACAGGAATGAAATGCAAATTTGAGGTCTTATTTTATGTTTGTATAATAATATCAAGCATTTTTCATTGTGGATGATTCTCAAGAAAAAAACAACAAGAAATCCAGAAATCCCCACAGGCTAATGATTACATTATCAATGCAAGCAAATTCCTCAGCACAATGCTGAAAGGCTTAGGCATAACAGCAGTTCAGCACTCCCTGAATCCATAGTGTAGCAGATCAGCTGTCAAAATACCTTAGTTTCCCATAGGTAATTTGGATATCTAATAGGTGTAGCAACTAAATGCTCTAAATCCATTTATTTAAGGAAAAATCTTCCTGGTTTCAGAGGACACAGAAGCCCCAAATACTGCTGAGCTGCCATTTTCAATACAAGAAGCTGGACTGAGTGAGAGAGACAGACAGACTGCAGATCTCCCATGGCCTTTGGCATCACAGTCTGCAGGAGAAGAAGAAATGTCATGACTGTGATCTGCAAAGTGTGTGAAGCTATTGGCCATGCACTCAGAAAAGGGATTAAAAAAGGCCAGTGACAGTGCAAATCCTGAGATCTGCTCCAGATGAGGTCTGACTGATCCGTGCATTTCCACTGATAGATGTACTCGAGTTGTGGAGTGGTGTGAAAATGTCCAATGGTGTTGTACATGCATGTCCCTGTGATGCACACACGTGTCACTCACTGTTGTTGCAGCTCACAGTTTGCCTCATAGAGCAAATCAGCTTGTAGAAGCAGGCAAGCTTCTTAGTGATCTAATAAAATCTGATTTCTTACTGATTCACTTACTACTTTCTCTTATCATAATGAAGCAGCTCTCTTCCAGGCTCCCTGTAACCACATTCTTTGCAAGTTTTTTCCCTTGACAAGCCTATTCTCTAACCCAAACCTCCCTGCCCACCCGCCCCTGTGCAGGGAGCCTGCTGACCACAGGCCAGGCTGGTGCTGAGAGGTTCCCTCCTAACTCCAGGCTGCCTGGGGAGGGGAAGAGCAAAAAATAACTTACCCTGACTGCAGGGTGGTTGTGGGTCCTACTGCTCCTGTGAGCTGCAATTGCCATGGAGGAGTTTAAGCCAGGAGACCTCTGTGTCTCTGTCAAATCTAGATGAGGTTGGATGATGGATGCAAGGGTTGTGTTGTGGGCACAGACTAATATGCAGATGGACATCCACCCTGTGTAAATCTCACTTTATTAGGAAAAAGATCTTAAAATGTCCTCAGGTTTCTACTATCTTTAAAAACAAATCTAATTCTCCCCATGAAAAGCGTGTTTAGTCTTGAGCGTGAAGTAGGAGGAAAGTGTCTGTTCTGTGAAATTTCCAAAGCTGTTCTCCAAACTCAAGAAATTTTGTTTGCAGAATCCCACATATTATGGACAACCCCAGGTGAACACTGGAACTTCCAACAAATTTGAATGTTGCCCATCTTTGAAATATTTTCTGTTACTAATGAAGGTGACAGTCAACAGTCTTTCTATACAAACCCTCCACAAGTCTGAGTTAGTTAATAGTTTGTTTTTCCCATGATAGTTCTAGTCTGAGGAAGGCTGAACAGAACACGTTGTATATATTTGGTAACTACAGATCCAACAACAGTCCAGGTTTTCCCCTTAACTTCTGCATACACTAAAAAATATTATGTGACCTATTCTTTATTACTGTGAGAATGGTCAATATTATCAAATATGGCCTATCATCATAGCAGCCAGGTTCTGAATGGCCCTGGTGAGCTTATATCTCACATGTTAACATAGCCTTCATTTGATTTGACTATTTCAACCCTTATTCTATCAATCTGTGATTAATCACTTGGTGGCTGTAAGCCACTAATTAAGACACAATGGAAAAAAGCAGGAAGTTTAACAGCTAAAGGTAGAGCAAACAAGATTCAGCCACATGAAAGCTTACTCAGTTTACATTAAGCTGTAAATTATTAATTTTTCCACCACCTAAAATATATTACTGCCATACTAAATGTATCTACATAAAACCATAAAAATCTCAAAAAAGCAGCATAAAATTGTTGGGAAAAATAAACTCATTAATTACATGCAAAGAGTTCACACTAACTAATATTCTATTATCTGAAAATAATCTATACCAATAAAGAATTTTGTTTTACAATACACAGGTGAAAAGTTACTATACTTTGACATTCTAGAGAACACAGTTCCTCTAAGAGCTTGAATGAGAAAAAAAAAACAGGCAACAGTCCACATTTTGGCAATTTGTCTGAAAGAGGTTGAAATCTTTTTTAGTTTCATTTGAAAAGATTTTACATCCCCTGTGTTTACTTTGAAGTTGAGCCTCAAAGTTCAGAATACAAAGGAAATCTAAATAGTAGACTGGAAATATTTATTCATTTCAGATCATCCACAAAGCAGATTTTACTCAGTGTTTTTGCTCATGCTTGTTTATATTATTCTTCAAAATCTAGCAAATGCCATAACTTTCTACAAAATGAATCTCACTCAATTGCTAAAAAGACAGTTTTAATGAGTAGCTGCATTAAATTAACTTTGGAGAATCTCCCAGCTCTGTCATTTTCATTCATTGCTTCTGTCTTTATAAAAACTAGCATCGTACTCTGAAAAACTGTTGTGAAATTAAAGTTTTATAAAAACTAGCATCGTACTCTGAAAAACTGTTGTGAAATTAAAGTTTTCAATAATTCTGAAAATCACAGAAAAAGAGATTATAAATTCAGCCTTGACAATGCCATTACTGTTGGAGTATAGTATATCCTGTTTCAAACACAGTGAGAGATCTTGTTACAACAGATTATATTTTATTTTGCCCATTCACAGGTTGTAAATAACTTTACATCTTTCACAAATGCACAGCAGTAAATAGCTGCAAATTTCTGTTGAATTTCTTTCCTGTGCAGACCAAAATCCATCACTTTTCTGGTACCCTCTCTTTACCTCCCCACTTGGGCAAGGCTGCCAGATTTGTAGTTCATTCCGAGTGGAAGAAAACAAGTATCTGCTGTTTGAGATGACAGTGACTTCTGTCTGGTCCATTATCACATCACAAAGTGTGATTTCCTTAGGATGCCAGGAGAAAGCCAATCATTATGAGAGCTGATTTATTTCCATTGCTTTGGACAGCTGACGTAAGAGACAAGTCTCACTTATGTAAGAGTAGTTCTGGACAGAAAAAAAGCCAGAGTAAAATTAGTGTAAGGTGTTTTTATAACACATCACTCAAATCTTAAGAAATTTTTAAAAATTGACAGCCTGCAAATCGAGTGAGTTGTGACTGATAGTAGATTTTTAAATGCATATTTTTAGATAAATATGTATAGACATTGTGCTTAGGGACATGTTTTAGTGATGGACTGGGCAGTGCTGGCTTAATGGTTGGATTTGATAGCCTTAAAGGCTTTTTCCAGTCTAAACAATTCTATGATACTACAACTTTTTTCTTTTCCTTCTACACTTACAGAATGGTAATTTCATCCAAATACATTTCCTACTTTTTGTTTTAAGAGATCACTAATGAAAAAAAGGCAGTTTTTATCACTTCTTCCTTCTTATCCACTACACTGCATATTGGTTACAGTGTCAAGAAGCAAGAGATTTGTTTAACATAATTAGTTCTTCGTATAACTCAGCTCTTGTTATCACCCAATTATCCCCCAGCTACTTTGAAATCAATTGTTAAGAAACCAGGCTTCCCAGATAGAAAAGATTTTAAATTTTATTAAGGGAGTTTTACCAGATGTGTGTATAAGAGCACATAGGGGAAAATTATGGAAAATGCACATTGCATTACATGATATAGCCTCTTAAAATTTGCATTGTTCAGAGCCACATCACTGTGTACAAAGAACAATGATAAAATAGGCAACTGTTGTGGCAGTTTAATGTGGGTTTTATTTTTATTTTGTATTTTTAGAACTCCTGTTAGTACATTTGTTTTTAACAGGTGTTAAGGTATCAGGCTTTCAGCAAAACAAATGAGAGAGGAATTTTTGTTTATTTTATGAGATTGCTGAAGACTTTTTTTCTCACTTAAGATGTTACATATTTTAGTCAATTATCATCAGTTTGTTACAAAACAATTCTCATCTGTGACATCAGGCCAAAGTTTGGGTGGTCTCATGAGAATTGTATGTGAGAAATTTCCTTAACAATTAAATTGTTCATCGAATTTAGAATTTTATTCCTTTTATTTAGGAGGACTCTCAGCCTTGCTTTCACTGGACACTATCTGAAATTCCCGTTGAGTTCCCAGGCAGCAGGAGTGGGGCCTTAGTGTGTTAGGGCAGAGAGATTAAATTCTCAGCCTGTTGCTTCACATGCTTGAGGATCACTGTGAAATTTAAACCTCTTTCATTTTTACATTGAATTTCTACAAAAAATTTTTCAATTCTAGCAGGGAACATGCTCCTCCCACAACATTTTATCACCTGTGAGTATTCCAGCAACGATGCCTTCACAATACCTGGTAGCACTATAAAGACCACAAATAAAGGTCAACATTTCTTGAAATGTGTAGTATTTCTTTTTGACTATCCCTTTTTTTTTCTTTTTTACTTTTTTTCTTTTTTTCTTTTTTTCTTTTTTTCTCTTCTATCTATAAATCTTTAAAAAAGTGTTTGCTTGCAGGGAAATAATGCAGTGTTCACCAAGTCCTGTATCTCTTGTCATCTGCACACTTATTGATGTGCCTCTCTTTAGGCTCAAGGACATTTTCTCACTGTGTCCAAATGCCTTTCTGGTGGCTGATTACATTGGCATTTTCCTGTTCCATTTCTGGCAGGGTTTCAGTGTATGTTTTGCAAGGATAAGTGAAGTGTCAATGAAGTTAAATGAAAAGAAACACAAGAAATGAATTGTTCAGCTTTGGCTTCGTGGTCATCCAGTTAAGCATTAAGATGCAAATGTAGTCTGGAATATAACAGAACAGTTGAACTAAAGTGATGCAAACAAGTCTTGTGGTTTGTCAGGTACAGCACTGAATTATTTTTATCTTCTGTTTCTAATTTTGCAACAGTTCTACTTTTCTTTTATGGTAACATATCATAAATACAACACACATAGAAGGTACAGAAATGAGTTGGAAGAACGTGATAACTTAAATTCTCTTGCCAAGCTAGAATGATCTTTTAGACTAAATTCAATTCCCAAGTCATAATTATTTCATGTGATCTTTCTTTGGTTGAATTAAATCTCTTCTCCCTGGTATCCAGTGCTAGGATGGGAATGGTTCAAAGGTGTGCCAGGGGAGGTTCAGACTGGACATTGGGAAGCATTTCTGTACAAAGAGGGTGGTGTTTGAACACTGGAACCACTTCCTAGAGAGGTGGTTGATGCCCTGAGGCTGTCAGTGTTTAAGAGACATTTGGACAGTGCCATGCCTTAGCTTTTGGTCATCCCCAAACTGGCCAGGCAGTTGGACTTGATGGTTGTTGCAAGTCCCTTCCAACTGAAATAGTCTGTCCTATTCTATTCTAAAGACGTTTTTAATTCACTCACAAAAATTCTCAGTTTCTGCATTTTGATAAAAATTTCCAAATCTGGAAATATAGAACAGCCTTTCTTTATTTAGGTTTTTGCTCTCGCTAAAAATAGTTTGGTTTTGTATGATGTGGTATTTTTATAATCTCATTTTGCTATTAACACTGAAGACTCCTTTCAAGGGTTCTTCTTAAGGAGACTTGCACATCCAAACGATGCATCTGATTTTAGGCAAGCAGACCATTATCCCATTTCTTTTGAATCATGACTGACAAAGAGTCAGCCTGGATCAAGCACTAAACTCATATAATAGTCAACCCATCTATATTCAGACAAATCCTGGGGGTTTTCAAGCACTTTGGAAGAGGATATGAAAATTATCACATTAGGAAATTGGTAGTTATTGCTGCTGCTCTCACTCTGGATTCATGCTTTAATAACAATTCTGTGCAACTTTTTTCATTGTTTAAATCCTAGAGGAAAAGTCTGTTTACATTTCTTTCTCCAGCATGAAGATGGACAAATGATAATCTGCTTTGCTGGTTTTAGCCATAGCAACTGAAGATTCATGGCTGCATACATAGAATATCAGTACTACACTAAAAATACATAAATAAATAAAATGGAAATTATTTTCCACAGAAATTAAATCCAAACCCAGAAACATCCACAGCCAAGGGGGAAATACAAATATGTATTGATATTTTTCAATACAAATAATAACAGAAAAGCAGTAACATAAAGTAACTTTTAAAGTTTGTGGTTTCCATGAGAACTTTGTTTTGTTTTGTTTTAGTTTATTTTGTTCTTTTTAATCAAGAATGTGCATAGCTAGGTAACTCAATTCTTATAAGAGAAATAGAGAAATAGGACATTATGGCTTGAAAAGGGTTGGCAGACAGGAAAACCCTTATTTGCTCAGTGGCTGGCAATTGCTGTGTTGGATATTCACAGTGCTTTCAGCAACACGCCAGTAATCCAACAGTGACCATCATGTAAACATGTCAAGATAATGATGTAAGACCTGTTCAGTCTGTCTTAGAGAGGTATGTCAGCTCTCTAACAGAGCTAAAACAAGGTTTTATCTGTTGAATTGTAAGTTTGATCCACCATGCACACTGCACTTGTGTGTGCACCAAACAATATCACAGATGGCATTTGTACCAATCTGACCATTGCATTTAGGGCCTGCACTACTACGTATGTTTTTCCTCCTTCCTCTTTTTCTCCTCCATTCCTAATACATCAGGATGGTTGTCTGCTATCTCACAGTGCAAAGTGAATTTTCTGCAGTGAAGCTCCTGGGTTTTTATCTGTGATAGCTGTCTGCACATACCAGCGTTGCCTGTTACATAATTGCTCCAATTATTGGCATTGTCTTTGAAAAAATATGTGGTTTTATTTTCAAATATGAGCTATTTTATGGAGCTATTTTAGCAGAAGCAAGATTCCTTGCTTAAAAAGAAACTAGTTGGGAAAATATGTGAATACTAGATAAAGAAATTGAAAATATGGTATCAAGAAACCATTCAAAATTAAGTCAAATTAACCCAGGCAGAGCAGGTCTGTATCAAAGACTGCATGAGGAAATGTCATTAATTTTCACATTTGTATGAAGTTCTCCATTATTTTCCTATTTTAAAAACAGTACAGTCATTTTTCCAAATATGAAGAGCCCTGTCTAATGGGTTTAGTTTCCTGTGAAGAGTGTTTATGCCTTTGTTAATGTAAAATTCCTGTGAAGAGTGTTTATGCCTTTGTTAATGTAAAAATTATAACAGGGTAGTAAATCTAAGAAGCTCCACGGATGAGGTGATTAGGGAATACGAGATGTTTCAGCTCTAAAGCCATAATTTACCCTAGATGCTACAAACATCACCTGAAAACCACCCACTAACTTTGTGTAAGAACAACAGCATTTGCTCAGGACAGCTGAAGAGGATCAAAGTTGTTCATGCTTTTCACATTAAACTACCTTTTTTCCTTTTCTCCTCTTGCAACCTATGGTTGTTCTCAATGGTTCATTTTATGACACTGGTCACTGGGGAAATACTCTGTGGAGGACCTGACAAAGCACAGGTTCAGGGGCAAGGGGAAATAATTGATGCAGCAACTTGATGCAGCAGCAATTATAAATATTTTAATTATAACTGAGGTTGAGATATGATACCTGACCTACAAGACTTCTGTAACAAGATTAATACCACAAAAAGACACAAAGGTAAGATAATATGGATACAAGATTTAAGGGAAAAATACTTCCTAACCATCCTGGAGAACGAGAACATTTTCATCAGGGGTTTGAAAAATGCATAATGCTTGCCTTGGATGAGGAATCCTTGTGCTGTGTGCGTGTATACCTCCTCACATTTTGCAGTATACCTTCCCAGCTCTAGGTAGCATAAATTCTCCTTGGCAGCCTCCAGAGCTGCCCCAGGTAAGCACCCCTTAGTGCTGCTGCAGAGGGTGGGGCCCAGAGCTATCGCAGCAGATAAAGTTTGACTCCCTGTGAAAATCCAACCCCCTGGGTAGCGTTACAAAGAGCTCATCTAAATGGAATGAGGTCACTGTGATGGTCAAATCGCTCAGGCTACAATTTTAACCCAACAATTTGAAGTCTGTCTCTTCAAGGACCCCAAAAGCATCATTAGTTTCCTTCAGCCTGTGATGAATATTCATCCTTTCAGGATGAATAAAAAGAAATAAAAGACAATCGAGAGCTACTTTGGCTGCTTTGTTAACAGAGGTTGTAGCCAGGACTGATGGCAGCCTAGGCCAGGTCACCCTCTGTAGCTTTGAGCTTGCAATCATAATTCTTCCCAAGGTGGGATCTGGGGTGACAGTGTCAGATCACAATCACTGCTGAGACCATTCCCTTAAGACACACTCTTAAATCAGGCCTTGTGGATAGTGTCAGACAGATGAATGCTCAAGGAAATCTTGGCAATTAGCAAGCTTCAAATGTCACGTGCTAAATAAGAAGAGCCAGATTTAGCCATGCGCACAGCTCTCAAATAACTTCCCATTACCCTCCTGAGTCAGTATTACCTACAAGGTAATTTAACTTACTGTCTTGTCTTCCCTGTTGATAAAAAAATAATCTCTTCCTCTGAGACACCTAACGGATGATCTGAAATCCATGCCTAAATAATTATCTGTCTAGGAGATTCTTTCATATGGTGAGTCATCATTCACTGTCACTATAAAGGGCTTGTTCTAATTTTGAGACCCTCATTAGAATTAAAATATCAAAGTATATACCTCTGACAGCTAGTCCACCAGAATTGCAACAGGAATTCTGTAAAGCAAGAAGAAAACAAGGAATGTTCTGAAGCCACAAGTCTAGAATATACAACATTTTCAGCACAGAGTGAAGTCAGAGTTCAAGGCACAGAACATTTGAGTTCAACATGCTTGGAGGAATTTTTTCTTACTAATTGTCTGCAAGCAGAAGAGAAAAATGTTGAGAAAAGCAAAGATGCAAAATATTGTACTCCAGTGCAAACTTCCATGGTACCTCCAGGGAAGGAACAGAATGTAAGCTACTAGATATAAAAAGCAATAGTTTTTCTTTTTTATTATTATTATTGTGGAAGAGAAGGTAGGTTTGGGATTACAGGGGCTCTTACAGGATACTTTATTGGTTCCTATGCTGACTACCATGGAAGAAAAAAGTTGGAAAATAATCTAAGAATGTTGAGTGATTTCCAGCTCCCAGCTGAAGTCAGGTTCTCGTACTTTTTCTTCCAACCATTTTTGCATTTCCTTTCCTTTACAAGACACAAATGTACCAGGCTAAAATTTAAAAAAAAATAAAAATGAAAAAATCCTTTTCCACAAGCTAAAACAAAGCTCAGTGTGACATTGGACTCCAGAAGTCAAACTGGAGCAGAGTGGGAGGAAGCAAACTGCAAAGTCTTGAGGAACTGGAATCTCCATAGAAAAAACCTGCTCTTTGTTCCTAATCTCAGCCATTAGGGAGCAATGCTTGGTTAGTAGGATTTGTTTAAACCACACATCAGAACAGTTCTTTGAAAGAAAATTTGACTTTTGACTCAAAAAAGCCATTGAACTGGAAAGGGATGCTGAAAAGCTGAAAACCTCAATCTATGGCTGAGAATAGCTGTAACTTAATAGACTTAGACAAGGGCTAAGTCAGGGCTTTTCCTCAGAATATTAGGGAGCAATGCAGAGGAAGTTTAGGGTACAACTGAAGGTGTTAAATGTGTGTTACCTGCTTATGCAGCAATTGTGAAAAAGGAATTGCATCAGCATGGTTCTGAAAGTCATTTTATACTAAATACATGTGAGCAGCATAACCTAGTTTATGTTTATGCTGCTGTTCTCACCTGGATCAGCCTTAGGTGGGTACAGCTGCTCCTGCCACAGAGGGACCTGAGAGAACCGCTGGGACCTCCCTGCCACTGTGGGGAGAAAAAACACTGGTTCTTCTCTCTCAGAGCGTCTCTTGGCTTTAGGTGAACTGTAACTCAGATGACATGGTGGGGATTTTCTCCTCAGCTCCCACTGTTTGATCTTGGTGTGAGGAGCCCTCCTGCTTCACATCTATTGAACCAATTTGGCTGCTACTTGGCAGGGCTTTACCCAAATTCCATCACCTGCCAGTAGTTGATCAAGAAAAAAACAAGAAAGGACAACCCCTAGCCCCAAGATCCTCACTTATGTTCCTGTCTCATGTCTCTTGGCAATGCTTTGATGACAGCCCTTGTTTCAGTGTCCCCCACCTGAAACATCTCCTCCACATCACTTCTCTGCGTACCCTTGTATCCCCTTCCTCAGCTTCTTCTTTCCATCTCCAGAAGAGGTTCATACGTATCAGTTGTCAGTTAAATAGATACAGAAGCAATTGACAGGAGATATATAGCTTGGTTCCTGGAAAATAAAAATATTTCTTCCTTTATTTGCTTTACACCTGCTCCTAAAGTCTCTCTGCTTCCTCTTTGCTTTTAAGCATTGTGTGTGTGACCTCTATACACACAGACACAAAAATACCCCAACAAACAAACAAAAAACCCACATCAAAGGCTTAAATAGGTTCAAGACGTGTGGGTAACCCATGAATATTTAGCAATGCAGTGAATGATTGTCTCCTCTATATCACACTGCAGATATTGATATAGCTCTACCATGGCTCTGCTCAGAGAAAGAAGCCCCTTTTTGAACTGTGATATTTAGGGTTCATTCATGTTTTGCACAGCCTGTACCTGTTCCCAGCTCATGCTCAGCAGCAGCAGCACCTTAGAGGTTTCCTATCTGCTGCCTGACCAGCAACAACTCACAGTTCCTGACGTTTTTTTTCCCCTTGAGAAACCTGCTCTCTGCTTTGAACCCAGGTCCAGGCAGAGATGTGCCCACCAGTGCAGTGCTGATCTCTGTAAATGGTGAGCTGTGGTACAGAGGCACCAGGGCTTGGGCATCCACACAGGGGGCAATGAGCTGGGCCTTTGCTTTGACATTTTTTCTGTGCCAAAGCCTGGAGAGATGCCCTGGCAGCTGCTCTGTGAGCAGAGGCAACGTCACAGTGTGCAGGGAGTTGGCTGGTTTTGGGGTCTCCCTCCATCCCAGTCCTCATCCCCATCCCTCCCCATCCTTTTCCAAGCCCCTGCCCTGGAACTCCCATTTCAGAAGCCCACCCAGCCCCTCAATTCCATCCTGTGGCAGCATCCCCCAGGTCCTCATCACTGGCTCCCCCCGTCCAGCCAGGTCTGTGCTGCTGAGCTGCTCAGCCGTGGGCAAACTGCGGGGGCTTGGGGCTTCCTTCCCACCCTGCAGGCACAGGCTGTGCCACGAGTGACTCTGCAGGAGGCACCTTCCTCCAGAAAATCACAACGTGGCATTTTACCCTGGCAACAATTGTCATTCCTGGCAGATCCACACTTGCCTACTGCCCAAACCTCGCCTGGGTGTTCCTGCACAGCTGCCCTGCTCTGCTGGGTGGGACCTGCTCAGAAATCACTGTGTGCCACTGGAACCTGGAAAGAATAACACCCCTTGCCTAAGGATCACCGGTTTTTGAGGGTTTTTTAATAAGATGTCTGCTCTGTAGTGGCTGATCTTTTGTGTCAACTGTCCCAAATGTAGCAGAAAATACTTTATCTTATACATACACACACATTTATATTATATTTATCTATCATAATGTAAAGCAGTCAGGATTAGATACATTTTTAAAGGGTCCTTTTGCTCCTTGTCACAAAAATTAGGCTTACAATTATCGATTAGTATGGTCCATCACATTCTGTGTTACTGCTTTAAAGAAAACTGCTGTAGCAATGGTTCTAAGTTTGTCTTGCATTTGATTGAATGGCACACAATGTCACCAGTGTCTTTGAGTCATTTTATGGCACTTCCTTTGCTGGGTTCTGTAGAGACTTCTGTAATATCTATATCTTATATATATAAAAAAAAATCCCAAAATATTTTTCTTCCAACCCAGACTAATGTGACATCCAGCTACCTCTGTTATTAAACTGTGCAAGTTGCCAGCTCTGCTGAAAGTTTTGTGAAGTTTCAGCAACTTCTGAGTCAGCCTGTAACATTTGTGGTTTTATGTGGAAATTGTGCCCAATCAACAATGAATGTGAATGCACAGCTTTGGGCAAAATGTGGATATGTAAATGTATCTGCATTGACAGTGAAGAAAAATGTCCCCTTTAGTTCCTTATAAGGTGAGATGAAATATAGAGCTATGAAAATTACGAGAAATTAGATTTTATTTGAATAAATTAAGAATGAAGATAAATATTTTTCTGTATTCTACAGCTGGGTTCATTTGCTGCTGTTCTAGTTCAGTCCTGTCTAGCACTGCAGTGACAAGCAGAGTGCCATCTCGTGGATAAAGACCTGTACTCAGAATAAAACATGGACTTGCCTTTTCTCCACTGGTTGGAAGAAAATCCATTATGGTGTACAAATATGACCCAGGACAGCAAGCTCCATGCACAAGCACTGGTGGTTTTTGACACTTCTTCCCTCTTGATACACAGCAACAACCTTACTGGGAGTGTGCCAGACGGCAGCACCAGTGGAATCCAAGCATATATTTCCCTGGAGTATATTATTTTGAATTATGCTGGTGGTAATATGTAGTAGATATTCACTTGGTTGGCTTATTAATAGAGAACAATTTCCCACAGTGGAAAATGTACCATTTTTATCATGGTATGTTAATTATAATATTTCGCATGCCAGTAAAGATCAGTCACAACTTATATTTAGAGAAAGTCTGAATGATTAAGAACATTCCTGTAGCTTATGTTTTAATCCAATTTTGGAATAGGGACAAAATCAGTATTGCCTGCCTATTAATAGCTGATAACAAATTTAAGGCATATTTCTGTGCAATCTGTCCATAAATTAGGTTTAAAAAAAGAGATGAATTGCCATACCATAGCATTCAATACACTCTCTCTGCAGTATCACAAACATACACATGGATTTCCTTGTTCCCTCTAAATGCTGGCCAGCTCCAGTAAATGGCTAAACCATAAATTGAAATCTGCCCTTCTGCTCATATTTTATCTGTGGTTGCATCCACACCTTGGCCTTCTGCACCCCATTCCTACCCAGCCAGAAAGTGTCCCCACACTCTTCCCAGGCTCCCTGTGCCTGCTTCCACTGCCTGTGCATTTCTCCTTTCCCTTTAGTTTGACCAGCACTTTCCTACTCAGCTATGTCAGTCTCTTGCCTTCCTTGCCTGATTTCTGGTGCCTGGGGATTGAGAGCTCTTGTGCTCTACGGAAAGTGTCCTTAAAAATCTGGAGTAGGGTGGAAATTGCTCCTTTTGCAGTCTACTGGCCCAGCTATGTCATCTCACTGAACTCTGAGATGCCAAACAGACCCAGCGAGTGCATCTGGGCTTCCTTTGGCTTTAGCTGTTGTTGAATGAAGGGCAAACAGGTTGGCCTGTGAGAAATAAGGGCACAGCAGTTTTAGCCACTGAAATTCTCAGGTTCCTAATGAAACTTATCAAATTAATTTCACTACAAAGCAAACTGCAGTGTAAACAAAGCAGAGTAGTCGAATTGGCTAAACCAATCAGGGTGATTTGCTCCTAATTCAGAAGAATTTCAAGTGAAAACTGAAGAAGTGCTGTGCAGCTTTATGTTGTATGCCTTTTCCATGATTTTAAGCTGTAAAACATTCACCTGATTCACCAAGGACAGAAACAAGGCACTCACGCAGAGTCAGGCCAGCTCTTCCCTTGGCCAGCAGCAAGGGTAGCCCTGCCAGTCAGCTCATGGGCAGTGCTATCTTTACACTCACAGGGAGCCTGGAATGTTTTCTGTGTTCTCCTATTCCACAGTAAAGACAAGGGCTTGGATTCAAGCAAATCTGCAAAAACTAAAATCCTTGTGCTGGGTCTCCAAGCTCTTTCAAGGGCAAATTTCTAGATCACAACAAGCACTGTGGGGCCAAGGACTGTTTGGTTTAGGTTGTAGAACCAGACAGTTCCTGCTTAAAAACTGACTTGAGCAAAGCCTGTTTTCCCCTGCTGCCTTAGCCACAGTTCCCAGTTCTGTCCCTGCCGTGGCCTGTTATTTATCTGCTGAGAGGTCCCTGCAATTTAAAGTCCATTAGCTGCAGGGCCATCAATCTGTGACAGAAGAGTGTTGTTTTCTGTCCTAGAGCCCAATTCCTGACTGAGGACACCCAGCAAGATCTGAGAAAATTGAAGATAAGTAGGTTCTTATCAGAGGGATCCACAAAAAGTTACCAACACTGAATAATATCTAAAGGCTGTACTCTTGAAAAATAGGCTGCTCATTGTGTTCATGAATGAAAAATTACAGATAGAGTAAGTTGCAAATAGTAGCAATTCTCCCTTCTTATTAATAGGGGCAGTTTCTACTTCCATTTACATCATGTGTACTGCATTCTTACAGATGATCATTAATTTGTTTTTGCTGAGAGCCAAATTTTGACATACACTCTTAAATCAAGTGAGGAGCTCTTCTAACCATTCCATACAGCAGTACCAGGTAGCTCTTTAGCAGATTACTGGGTTTTCCAGACCTGTTAACTATTGATTCTGTAGAAGGGACAATATTAATAGCTCTTTGGTGAATTTCAGAAACTGAGTATATACAAAATGGTAAAAAAGTTTGTGGAACCTCTTAGACATATGCTGTGTCTAGTCCCACTGATGCAGTTCTGTGAAAAGCAGTGAAGCAGACAGGACCTGTCAACAATTATTCATCAAATGCCTGATTTGTTTAATATTGCATACAGATTGCCTGCTGAATAACAAGAAGCCAATTCTGGAACTTGCTCCAATGTAATTCAGAGCTCCTCCCAATCAGCTATTAACATCTGGACTTTTTAGCATGTTAGACCAAGCTACCAAGCTATTATTTTAATTTCATTGCTGCCTTCTTACAAGTTCCTATCTAATTAACTATAATAGTGCTATTTGAAAAGCCCTCAATTTTTTTAGAGCAGCTTAGAAGCAGTGCTAGCTGTCTTGGCAAATCATTCATTTGGTTTGATAACCAGAGTGATTAATACGCTGAAATGCAACCGCCTTATTCTAGACTCAGAATTGTTGAAACATGATGCACAATGCATAAAAAAGCTCTTTAGAAAACACTGATGCTCTAAGCATTCCTCAGTTTGCCAGCTCTAGGAGAAGAAACAACAAAAAGCTAAGGAATGTTCTTCCTTGGTAAAACTGCAGAAGAAGACCCTATTCAACAATGAATAAATTCCCTCTCCTTGATGAAAAAAAGAATGGGTTTGATCCAGCTGCTACTCCATCAGAGAAAATAAAAGTGGAGACTTCCACTGTCGATGGTGCATATTCCTTCCTGGGAATTAATGCATGAGTTAAATAGACAGTAATGAAATCACTGAAGGGGCATTTTCAAAAGAGGCACTTTTAAGAGTAAAAATCTTAGCAGAGCAATTTGGGTCAGAGGTTAATGCCCATAAATACTTTTCATATATTTATACAGGCAGCTTATCATGTTCTTAAACGCCAAACAAGGTTTTAAGATAGATCTGTGATGATCTCTGACTCACTCAGTGTTTGAGCCCAGCTGTCCATGGGTGCTGACGTGTTGTTCAAGGCTTTCCAGGAACTGTGGAGCACGGACTGCTATGAAAAGTCTTAAGATCCCAAATAGAGGTGGCTGCTAAAAGCAGATTTACTCATGTAATTGTGACATGAACATGTTCACTTTCTGAGTCCAACCTGAAACATGTGATTGGAATCTTGAATTGTGAAACAATTTGTGTCCGAAATTCACATCTCTTCCAGAGATTTTCCAGACCTTCAACTCCAGTTTCTGTACAAAGCAGGCAATAACAGCATTAGGCTAATGACAATCAAACCTGGAACAGCACTGAGGGCTCTTCAGATGGGAAGGACAGATATTTGCATTCACTTAGTTGACTC
Source organism: Corvus brachyrhynchos (assembly GCF_000691975.1). Lineage (NCBI taxonomy): Eukaryota > Metazoa > Chordata > Aves > Passeriformes > Corvidae > Corvus > Corvus brachyrhynchos. The sequence continues at coordinate 2,285,007 of NW_008238644.1, forward strand.
CCAGCACAATTCGTCCATTTCTCAGGGGTGACAGGCTAAAGTACTTGCAGATAATGCTCTTCCCTGGCCCTTGGCAGTCTGGTATGTTCTGTTCCATTTTCCCAGGCAATGAGAAAGTGCTTATAAATGGTACAGCTTTGCATTAGTTGAGTCTGTGGTCTGCAGTAGTACTGTAGACTCCAATTTTAGCTAAGAGATTTTTGGTTTCTTCAGACTGGTTCTTGTACACACAGTTCTCTCTTCTTCTCGTCAACAAGCCCATAAGCAAACAAACAAAAACCCCAAAACTGAAAACATAACACCAAGAAGACTTAGTAATGATTTAAAGTGGAGCTGGAAGGGAGATGGGAAATGGGTTGCTAATGTCAAATACCTCCTGCTGCCGGCAGGAGCTTAAGGCACATTAGGACACAATCCCAGGCCATGTATCTGGGTTGACTGATCATGTACAAGAATGAGGAGCAAACTCAAGCCTCTGGAAGCAGAGACAGAGCTTTCATTGCCTTAGATCTAAGAGCTCAGGTTGGGTTCTTCTGCCGTGGTGTTCAAGTGTCAGGCTAAGGGATTCAGCAGATGTAAAACTGGAACAGCTCTGCCTGTACCAGGAGCAAAATGTACCAGGAGCTTCCTCTCTCCATCACCTCCTACCCACCTGGATGCCCTGCACAGGGACTGTGTACCTCATACTGCTGGCTCTGTACTCTGGCAATGCACATCCACTGCTCCTCGCCACATTTGGGTCACAGGGAGTCTCAAGGCCACCCCTGGATGGTGGCATGCAGACACCCACCGTGGTTTGCAGACAAGTGCAACACTGCAGGGCATTTTCCAGACTGCTGTAATACTATTTCACTACGAGGTACAAGGGCAGGCTAATTTCTGCAGAGTGAGAAACTTAGCATTTTTAAGGAGCCATTAAGCAAACAGTAACTCACCAAACAAATCACTGCTTGCCCTTTCTCAGACCTTGATTTTGCTACCATCCGTTGCAGGGAAAATAATTATGTCAAAGAATGCATAACTAGTCTTGGTGTATATCAACATGGACTTCTGCTGTGCATCCAAACAGATCTCTGGCAGCTTCACTGGGGCTCTGTAATTGTCTTTGATTAACCTAGACATAATGATAGGAAGCTGCAAGATTGTAGTGGAGATGAGAATTTCACTTAACAAATGGCTTTATCATGTGCTCTTCTGTATATCTGTATTTGCTGCCTCACTCTTGAGAAACAGGCTCAAGAGAATACAAGAGAGGTGTTGAAATGAAATCACAGGACATGTAAGATCAAAGCACTGCAGAGATGCAGTGAACCAAAATGTCCTTAAAACCACAGGCCTCACTCTCCCACTGCATGTATGTTTTGATGGTTCTGATTTACAAATTGTTTGGAAAAAGAGAGGATTAAAGTTTCTGTTGTCATTTGAAACCCTCAAAGTAGTTCACAAGAGAAAGTGATGTGATATTTCTAGTCAGACAGACCAGCACAAAGGCAGACATTGCAGGAACTGTGGTTTAAACAAAGCATTTATAGGAATTTGAGAGCTGAAATCCTTGATCAGATTACACCACCATACCCACATTTATTTATACAAGTAAGGCAAATAATGCAAAAAACCACACATACCTAATTTTTATTACTTGGATAAAAGTTCAGCAGCTAGAGACCCCCATAGATCAGAGTCTTCTCCAAAGACCACTGCATTAAGGAGGCCCTTACTCCCAATTTTAAAACCTAGGCTCATTCTCTGTTCCTTGGTTTTTCCTTCTGACAAGTGATGGGGTGTTAAAAACAGAATACTGTGATGATTCATAAAATGTGTTATAAGGAACATTATCAGCTGAGATTAATGTTATATTATGTGTAATATTTATTGTCAGAGCAAGTGGAAATATTTTCTAAAATTTAAATTTCAGCTATGAACTTTGGCGAACTTTTGCAAATGCAGACGCAAAACTGTCAAAGTGTTTTCTGAATTTGGTTTGCTAGCTTCTTCCTATTTATATTTATCCATTTGCTTTCACAATTTCTTTTAGATGCGGGAAGTTTTTAGAATTTATAAAGCCAGCCAAAGGTTAGATTTTCCGTTCATATGTGGTGGCTTTGTTATGCCTTAGTTTGGAGAAAGAATCTGAAAACCTCATCTTTAATGTTCTTTTTCATAGAACTGTCTAGTGATGCCACTGCAGTGTAATAGTCCCAGGATAAATGTTCTGGGGTAGATTTCCTTACTCTGTTCTCCTGTACTTCATATCTGTCATTTCAGCTTTAGGATTATCAGCTCTGCTTAGCATTAGGTATTGTTGAGAATTAGCTTTTCAAAAATAACATTTCTTTTAAATATACTTACTTTAATTAAAAATTAAGTCATCAGGGAAATACAACAAAATGATTAAATTTTGGGTAGGGATTTTTTGTATGACAGAGATGTGACTTCTTGAAAGAAATCCAGAGCTGACAGAAGTTGACAGACTAAAGGCCACAAAATTCAGCTGCTCGCCTCTATGATGCCCTTGGGGAGAACTGATTCTCAACTCTGACTACAACAGTAAAACTGGGTTTTAAAGGTTCAAGAATGTCCCCATTCTAACACCTACTCAGTGATTCTCTAGAACTGAAATATTCTTTTTTTCATGATTTAGAAAACAAACATGAGAACACAACCATAAATAGATGTTAATGCGAGATGCACTCGAGGTGTGCACTAAGCAGAACAATAATGCACGTGACTACTTCCCAGAACTGGATAATAAATAGTCTGACCGAGCAGCATGAGTTTGACTTCATTGTTTTATAGACTGGCTCTCAAACTGCACTTTTTAATGCCCAACCATGTTTGGGTACAGGTAGAGAAATGCTACTAATATAACTGGTAAGCTGTTCCAAAAAAAATTAGATGCTAAACCAGAACCTGACTGGCAGCCCCAGTGCCAATGACCACTGACCTCAGCTGAAACTTGGACCATTGGATGCATGTACCCATATGGGCCTGCCAGCCAGAAATCAGATTTAAAGGGCCAAAGGGATACAGATAAAGACCTTTTCAGCTTCTACTGGATTTCACTGTGCACCTGTCAACACTAGCAAGTTACAACCTGAGGAGGGAAACAGTGTTTGAACAGCATTTTGTGGTGTTGGATAACTGGTTTTTGAACCTGTAGTATGAGCTAATGCTGATTTGCACATGGAATTTATTTTTGAAAGACATTACATACTGAAATAATTTACACCCTAAAATAGGAAGGCATCAAAACCCTTTATTTTAAACAAAGCTTAGTCTGACTGGCTTCACTAAAAGATGCATCACATCTTGACTTTGTCCAAAAATTACTTCACAACCTCAATGGAAACCACAGGGTTACTAGCAAAGCTATCAAGGAAATAAAGTTACATCCACTGAAATCGCAATGAAAGTTTCCTTCAATACAAACAATGATCTTAGAGATAAACAGCACAAAAAAAACCCCAAAAACCAAAAAACAAAAAAGCATAAGAAAAAGGCACAAAGTCAATACAGCATGTTTTCAGAACAAACTGAAAAGGGGAAAAATGAGATGTCTTGGATCCCTTGGCATATGTAAACATCAAGAAGACATCACACTTGGACTAATCTCAGGGAAAAGCAGCCATATAAAGTAAATCTATAGGCTATCTAAAGTAAATCTATGGGCTTTCTTGGCCTTCTAAAGTATGGAAGATAATAGAAGAATAAGAAGATAAAAGGAAGTCCTCTTTCTTTTTTGTTAAAAAAAGTTGCTTTAAAGTAGGGTGGACTTTTTATTCTGTCACTTTGTAGGATCTATTTTAAATGACCTATTTAAATGTTCTGCAATTATGGTGCTTTTGTATATTTTCCATGTGAAGCTAACAGAAAGGGAATCCCTTGAAGTCATGGTATTTTAACCAACCAAAGAATAATCTTCTTTTTCTTTCTCTCTGAATTCTTCATACAAGGTGTCTTAAAATAGATAAGACAGGTTCATTACCATTGTCATAATTGTCAGCTTCTGTCAGTTCCATTAGTGGATAAAGGTGTCTCTGAATATTACTCATGCACTCCTAGCCAGCCCCCCAAACTCTGTACAAGCCTCCTAAAACCATTCCTCTGCTGCTCTCTCCAGTCTCTCAAACCTGTTCTTCAGCTATTTACCACCTGCAAGGGTTCCCTTGTTACAGCATTTCACTTTTTCCACCTAATCCTTCTGCACTGCTTCTGGCTTACTTTAGTGATATGTTAATATCTGAATGTCTTTATTGATTTACTAATCACTATTTTAATAAAATTTGTTTCCCTTTACATTTGGTTGACATGCTGGTTTCAGATTTGTCTGGGAGGTTGGTTAAACTTCACACCTTGGAGATGACCTGAAATGTTCTATGTCAGAACAGTATTTGGGTCATAGATCTCAAGATTAGGCAAGACATTGGTTTTTTATCTTTTTGTTATGCTCAATGCATCTACAAGCATATCCTCTTGGCTTAAGAGGATTCCAATAATGCTAGAATTTGCCTTTAGACTACAAGGTTTCCATCATTCAGGCACCAGTTTAGACTTTTCACATTAATCTGCCTTTGATTCTTTCACTATTTAATAAATATGCATAAATGTTTCTTCTGAAAACAAGATTTCATGGACATTTGGGAAGAAAAGATATTTTACCTTTTTAAATGTTGAGAGGCACAAGTGTGAGAAAATACAGTCTTTTTTTCTGGCTAAGTGAGGAAACTCTACAGAAGTTTATTTTTCTTCTTTACTTTTCCATCTAAACTTTGATGAAAATTAAATTCCCATGACTGTGAGCTGCAGTAGGCATTGTAAAACATTTAACATATGCTGTTGCTGTGCATTTAGTCCAGCTCATCCTCCTCTCAGAACTTGTCCCATCTCTCTGTCACCCCATAAGTGTCTAGGGCTCACACAACTAATCACACACCAGCTATAACACATGCTGGAGCACTTCACAAGACAGCTCAGTTCACTAATTTGGTTGAAAATTAGCCTAATCTAGAGAAGAAAAAAGCAGTCATTTGGGCCTGGTGAGCTGGTTCAAGGAGGGTCCAGTAAATGCCAGAGATGGCACAAGAGTTTGACAAGACCCTTTGGCTTGTCATTTGGAAAACTTCACTGCTCTGAATAATTATTTTACACATCATGAAATCTAGCTTTACATTTTTTAAAGACATTTCTGGGTTTTTTTCTGTTTTCCTTTTGATGGTCCAGCTCCTGTTCCCCAGTGTGTCCATCCAGTGGAATGCAGCAGAGCTGCCTGAACATATTGCTGTGCTTAAGCCTTTGCCAAGGTGAGGAAGATTTCATTTTACCTGCTTTTGGAACAGTCTGGATTGGCTGCTCATGCCTCAGAGACAATTACATGAGGCAGACAGGTAAAGAGAGGACATTCCTTCCTTCACCCAGATGGGGCTAAAATTCGTAGAGAGGGTGAGAAACCCATCTCAAATACAACCTTTCCTGGGAAGAGAAGAGAAGGTATGTCAGGGAAGATTTAGGTTGGATATTAGGAGAGGGTTTTTCACCCAGAGGGTGTTTGGGCACTGGAACAGGCTGCCCAGGGAAGTGGACACAGCACCAGCCTACCAGAGCTCAAGAAGCATTCGGAAAGAACATGGTGTGATTCTTGGGGTTCTCCTGTGAAGGGCCACAAGTTGGTTTTTGATAAACTTTGTGGGTCCCTTACAATGCAGAATATTCTGTTATTCCATGATCATTTTGCTACAGTGTCAAAATGTTTGTTGTTAAAAGCAAACATCTCTTTTTCAACTATAGTGCCTTCCCTGAAGACACTTTATATCAGACCAGCACTGGTCTTTAATCATTAAGTTAAAAAAAAGACACAACTTAGATACTGAAACTTCAGTTTCTTTCTCGAAAGACCGTGCTCCTACATTCCTTTGCAGCAGTCTTGAGGCAATAGGAAAGCCAGTATTGGCCTGCTTTTTTAAAAACAATAATAAAAAAGCCTGTTAGCTCATGAGCCTATGGAGGCTTTAATTGAAATTAATAGAAAATGCAAAAGTAGAGGAAATTAGGGCAGCTGCAAAAGAAACCCCAGAAGCAAAAGCAGAATAAAGTAGAGCAATGAGAAAACCCATGTAACAACTTAATTTTGCTTCAGATGTTTCCCCCTTGGTGTAACTTTTTCCCCCAAATCAAGCAACAAGTCTAAAGCACATGGTTTCTTTTGCAGATGCCTATTAATTCTACCCAGTGGTCCTTCAGCTGATGAGCACAGTAGCTGGGGAGTTTATCTCTCAGTGTGCTGAAAGACAGGAGTAGCTGGCAAGTTGCTCTGGGCTTGTTCCATGAGGTCACAGCTTGAACCTCTTCATCCAAGAGACAGCACCAGCTTAAACTACAGCAGAACCAGAATATTTATTTTTCATTCTAAAGATTGAATGGAAACCGTTTTATTTTCTTTCTTGTAAGCTTTATTCTTTATCCAAGAAATAAAGTAAAGAGACCTTTCTGCTTGCAGGTAGCTTTATGAAAGAGTTATTCCATCAACGTTTACACATGTGAGAAGCCCCATTTAGGTCTGTGGAATTCCAGAAGGTGATAGGAAACAGTCTCATGTGTGAGAAAAACATTGAAGAGTGAGGATTTAAATTAGAATATTCTAAATTCATATTCTGTCAATGTCAAGTGACCTCAACCCATCCAATCCTGACTGGAAGCATAGCAGGGATGGTAGTGGTGGCATAAAAGATTTCCCTTGCTCCACCGTTGAAGACAAAGTACTTAGGAGCAAACAAAGAAACAAGTCTTGTAACACAATACTTTTTCTCCCCTTCTTAAAGTACCTCTTTCCTTCTTATCCTCTAACATTTCTAGCCCCAGTCAAAGTCCTTTACATTTTCTCTGCAGTTCTTTAATTCAGTTAATAGGCTGGCTGGTCAGGGAGAATGAAGTGTTATTTCATTATTTGGTGTGTTCAATAATGTCAGAGTTTTCTAGCGCGGGATCCTTATTTTAAATATATTTCTCATCTTGAGAAATCATTTAGTGAGCAGTTTCCACATGAGACAGATAGGACAAGACCAGTTGCTTGTAGGTTTTACATTTAACCCTCTATCATAAAACCTTATAGAAAAATATCCCACGTAAGTTCCTCCCCTATTATTTTTCTAAATTTTCTTTGTCTCCTGATTTCACATTTTTGGTTGTTCCAGGGGTCAAGAGGATAGGCCAAGCTTGGCTTTAGCCTCTGACAGTGAGCCAGAGGGTGAACAACCCCTGGGTGAGTGAGCACAGAGAAAGTAAATAAGTAAGGCACAGGACATCTTGCAACTTAGTGAAATTAAATGCCTACCCACTGTGCTCTGACAGCACAGTTATGGAAAGGTGGCAAGCACAGTGTGATGGAGCTGGACCACCCCACAGGCTGAGTTTACAAAGAGACTTGGTGAGAAAACCCACTACCAGCATCAAGACCACTTGATCAAGCATTCAAGACAATGAGTCATGCAAATGAATAGCAAAATATGGCAATCCCTGTTGAAGGGATGCATGCATTTCAGTGATTCCTCAGGTTTCCTGGATGCAGGTGAGGGGTTCCTTGTTGCATACTGAGCAGGGGTCCTGGATAAAATGGAGGAAGTTAGGTGGAAATAATATAGAGACAGGCAAAGACATATATCTGACAGTTTCTTCCACTTTATTTAGCACAGTGCTCTCTCTCACAGTGGTTCTGACTTCGATCTATTGCACACTTGCACTGTTCCCTATCACACTGTGTCTTTAAAAGAGTGCACATGCCAGGACTCACTCGAGTGCATACAGAGTTTTCAAGGATGCTCTTCCTCCCCCTCTTTTGACTGATACTCTGGCAAAATATAGACAAGATGTGGACATTGGGTGGAGTTACTGGTTGATTTGGGGGGCTTTTCTCCTCCTCAGAAGGCTGTGTCCTATTAGCTGAAGACTTATTAGAAGACTGCACAGTCGTTTCTGTATTCTGCTGTGCTGGATGTTGTTTGCTGGGTATGGCTGTTGTTACTGATCTGTATGAAAGCAGAAACTTATTGTAGACCTGTTAAAGTGAAATTGGTCAACCATGGAAACCTCAGCAACCGACAGAGCCCATACAAACCTTTGCTTTCCTATTCAAAGAATTGTTAACCAGCTTCCCACATGTTCAATCTAAACAGTTTATTTGTTACCTGGGCCCTGTGTGAAGGGCCAAATTATTAACTTTTGGGCCATTTTTACCATTCTTTGGGAAAAGGAAGGTGCAACACATAGTCTTTACATAAAATTATAGCTCCTGTTTCCTGTCAGTTCATTTCTAACTCAGAAAATTTCTGTGGATGAAAAAACAAAGCAACTTATTGCACAGAACTGCCCTCGCCTTCAGCTGCAGCCCCATTTGCATGTGTGCCGAGCAGCATGAGGAAAATGTTCTCCAAGGTTTCCTGCTGTGAGCAGTAGACTCAGCATCTCAACTGGCCTCTGCATTTTGATGACTCTGTTACAGGAGGCTTTTTCTCCTGACAGACTTTGAATGCACATAAAGCTCAGTTTCGGTCTCAAGTTCCTGCATCAGCCCAGAATTAAATTGGGAGAGGTAGGTGACCAAGCATGTCTGTGTGTTTAAAAGAAAAGTATTACTTAGAAGATCTCAAAAAGATGTGAAAGGAAACAAAATATAAATGGGCTTCTGTAATTTCTGAGCAGATTTAAGAATGAATGCCAGTAGCCAGGAGTAAAAAGTACCTTTCTCTCCCAAGATCTTAGGTATGGTAATGACATTATCAACAAGCTAATTGTACCATTACTGAATGCCACCCTGAGTGTGTCTGCTTGGGTGAGAAGTAGTATAGCTCACATTTCTACCTTTTCTTCACATACTTTTCCCTGCAGAAAATCCTGTTATGAATCTGTCAGCCTGTTAGCTTTTGCTCTCCTTTTGCTAAGCTGAAGAAGGAAAAAATACATGCTGCTATGGCAAACAACAGACAGGGGGGAAAGAATCAAAGGAGATGAATGAGGTTCCATCACAGTAGAAAATTTAAGAAAAGGTTAGAGATGACATTAAATGGGCATGGTGTGTAGCCTAAAGTAATCTTGTAAACTTCGGGGAACCAGACCAGGTACTCCAACTTGCCTCTGATGTCTTCCAATTATTTACCATCAGCCCATACAGAAAATTTCTACTGATAGGGATAGAACCTCAAGATGGATCTCAGAAAATGGGTGCAACAAAGTGATTCTAGGATGCAACCCTTTAAAATGTTTTATTCCTGAAGCATGTCATCATCTTGGATCCCAGTCTTGACCTTAGCTTGTGCTTATGTTGTACATTAGAATTCCCCTAAATTTCTTTGGAATGTGATCCTGACATGTAAGCCTAAATATTAGTGAGTTTGACATGATGTAGGCTAGCACAAGTAGCTTAGAAATCACTTAAGGTTTGGAGGAGAAGTTATTTTTAGTGACTGTAAATTAGAAATATAAATATATGACATACTGAAACCCTAGTAATGAAATTGTGCTGCATAACTAAATTTCCTTCTCAGATGAATTCTACAATACCATAAACACATGCCATTGCTAATAGCAACTTATAATAGAAAACATCAAGAATTATCTACTTATAGTGTAATTTCAGTTCTCAAACAGTTATTCATTTCATGGTTTACTTGGTTAAACTATGATATTTTATTATGCTACCTGTATGATGTTTGATTCAGTCTCTTAGTAGTTGTTTGAATGTGGTGGGAATAGTGATCTCTTTGAAATTGTCAGTATGCTCTTTCACCTACTAAATAAGCAGGGAATTAAACAAAACTAGCATCTTGATCTTTACACCTGCATTTCTGTGCCTGCTGCTAAAATAGTTATAAACCAGCTATCGTCCTAAATGAATTTTATTCTACACCTTTGCTCTCTAGTTCATTAGTTTTTTTAAATAGTGTTTGAAAAATTCAGCTTAAACTACATGCAAATCCTTCTAAACCGGGCCCTTTATATACACACATCCCCTTTTATGTGAACAGTACTTTGTTAATGGCTCCATAATTAAGAGAGTTTACATTTTAAAAACTTCAGTTTTTAATTGGCTGAATATTAATCACAGATCACTTTCAGTTCTGTTGTGATATGCAAATTATTAATGTCTCAGCTGCATTTGTTTTCAGGTATCAGTCTAACCACATAGTGCAAAATAACATTCTGCAATTATGTCAATTCGATGCAGCCAGCCTTTGGAGCAAGCTATTTATTTCATTTCAGTAAATGAAGAAAGCAGTTGCTGTTTTCCATTCCCTCATGTTTATTGCCCAGAACCAGCACTCACAACCGGTATGTGTACAGCACATAAACAGTTTTCTAACTGGATCACTTTAGCATTCATGGTAAAGGACAAACAGTTGAACTCCCCTTGCAAGATTTCATTTGGTTAACTGACTCTTCTGCTTTGAAATGAGATGTCACCTGGTTTGGGGGTATTCATTACCATTTTAAAGTGTATTATGAAAGGTAGAGTCAATAGGAGTTGTTAATTAGCAGAATCTGTTTAGCACCAGTGCATAACATTTGAGGATTTTTTTCCATCAGACTGCAGCTGTTACCTAAGCAGAGAAGGAATTTCACCTAACCACAAAGAATGAGATAGACAAATAGCGGCGTTGTCTTAAGAACGGCTCGGGTACGTCTTCTCGCAGCGATTTCGCTCCATAATTGCAATTCACATTAAATGCAGCAAATGTTACCATCCTGCCCACTCAGTTTCCACCTCTACTTTTGTTTCAAGCCGGGAGGGGAGATCGCCAGAGAAGAGCAGGGGGAGTCCTTTCTCGCCTTCTCTCTCCTTCCCCCGCTCGGCTCTCGC
>NW_008238644.1:2297528-2316800 GCF_000691975.1 Corvus brachyrhynchos
GCCGCTGCTCCGCTCCCCCTTCTCCCTGTGCTCCCGATAAGCGGCCTCCTTGACCCCTTCAGCCATCCCTTCCTCTCATCCTTGTCTCCTCTGTGCATTCCCTCTCCCTCTTGTCCTTCTGTCCTGCGGTCTTTCCTGCTCTGCCCTCCCTTCCAGGTCCCTCGGCACATCGTCCCCTCGTGTCTCCTTCCAGCCCGGTTCTCCTCCCTCCAGCTGGCTTCTGCTTTTCTCTACTTTTCGTTCTGGCTCCCTCCTGCCAACTCAGTGGCTTCCCACAGCAGGAAATGAAAGGGACAAGTTGGGAAATGGGGGTAATGGGAAGATGGGATGTGTGTGTGTGTGTGTGTGCGCGCAAAGTATTGATTATTGAGTGATTTGTTAAAAAAAAGGGGAAAAAAGGTACCTTATAACTCAGAGGAAATGCTGTGGCTCGAGTTCTTCTGCGTAAAAAATGGCAGCTCAGCTGGCCTGACTATATGCAAAGGGTTCTTATCAGTGCAGGAATAAGAGAAAATTACATAATGTTTTAGGGAAAAAAAATAGTTCTCAGGTTTCAATAGTGTCAGGCTGGTGAATTGTGACTTTGTTTTGCCCTGCAAGTCAGTGTATGGTTATTCCTGGGGATGGGGCTGTGTGCTTGTGCATGCTTCTTCCATGTCTGTGTGCTTCCACTGGTCACCCAGAGCTGATGTTGTTCTGTGGACAGTTGTATTTCTGCAGTCAGTTTACCACCTACTTATTTAAACTAGGTATCAGAAGTGACAGAAACAATATGTGTGCGTGCCTGTGTAGCCCTTGAGTGAATATCTTTATCAGAGTGATGTATCTGTATGTGTTGATGCTTTAGATGCATATACTGAGCATTGGCATTACTTTTTGTGTCAGCATCTCCATCCTTTCTGTATTGTGCTATCCCAGCCCAGATGTTTGGGCATGCATAACATCAGCATTTGTGTTTAATATCCCTGAAATGCACAGCAACATATGAGCAGTGCAGGATTGAGGAGAGTAAATATGCATAAAATTGGAATCTCCTTTGGTTATTTTGCTTTGTTAGTTATGCATGCTTGGCATGTACAAGAGATAGAAATACATTTGACAGACCTGAGAGTTATTTGTGTTTGTCTACAGAAATTTACATTCCGTGTTTGAAATCATCCTAGCTCCTGTGCATTTGTTTGGTTGTTAAAGTCTTCCATGTTATTTTGAATTCAGTTCTTGTAGTTTATCTATAATCCTTGGCAGGTACAGTAGCTCAGTGGTATACAATTTTTAACCCAAATGATGTTTTGGAACAATGTCAACTGAAAAACATTTTCCTTTTTTCTTTCCTTCTTTCTTCTTCAGATTCTTTATCTTTGTTCAGGAGCCTAAGGTTGCTTGCTGATCATAAGAAGATGATTCTGTGGCTCTTTCTGGTTCTGTCATCTCCAGTTTCTTCTACAACTGCAGATGCTGATATATCTGTGGAAATTTGCAATGTTTGCTCCTGTGTGTCAGTTGAGAATGTCCTCTATGTCAACTGTGAGAAGGTTGCAGTCTACAGACCAAATCAGCTTAAACCACCATGGTCTAATTTTTACCACCTCAACTTTCAAAACAACCTGCTAATTATTCTGTATCCAAATTCCTTTCTTAATTTTACACATGCAGTGTCCTTGCAACTGGGTAATAATAAGTTACAGAACATTGAGGGAGGGGCCTTTATGGGTCTTAGTGCATTAAAGCAGTTGCACTTGAACAACAACGAATTAAAGATTCTCCGGGCTGACACCTTCCTTGGCATAGAGAACTTGGAGTATCTCCAAGCTGACTACAATTTAATCAAGTTTATTGAACGGGGAGCCTTCAATAAGCTTCACAAGCTGAAAGTCCTGATACTTAATGACAATCTGATTTCATTCCTTCCCGATAATATTTTTCGATTTGCTTCTCTAACCCATCTGGATATACGGGGGAATCGAATACAGAAGCTTCCATACATTGGAGTTCTGGAGCACATCGGGCGAATAGTTGAACTGCAGCTGGAAGACAACCCCTGGAATTGTACTTGTGATTTGTTGCCTTTGAAAGCGTGGCTGGAGAACATGCCCTATAACATCTACATTGGAGAGGCTATCTGTGAAACACCCAGTGACTTGTATGGAAGGCTGCTGAAAGAAACCAATAAGCAGGAGCTGTGCTCCATGGGGACAGGGAGTGATTTTGACGTGCGCATCCTGCCTCCCTCACAGCTGGAGCCCGGTTACAGCACACCCAACGGCCACACCACTCAAACATCAGTGCACAGATTAGTCACAAAGCCGCCAAAAACTACAAATCCTTCGAAGATCTCGGGGATAGTAGCAGGCAAAGCTCTGTCTAATCGCAATCTCAGTCAGATCGTATCTTACCAGACCAGGGTGCCTCCTCTAACTCCTTGTCCAGTCCTTTGTGTTTGCAAAACTCATCCTTCAGACTTGGGATTAAGTGTAAATTGCCAGGAAAGAAATATAGAATCAATGGCTGAACTAGTACCAAAACCTTTAAATGCCAAGAAACTGCATGTAAATGGCAACTATATTAAGGATGTGGATACTACAGATTTCGCTGAGTTTGAGGGGCTGGATTTGCTCCATTTAGGCAGCAATCGGATTTCAGTGATCAAAGGAGATGTTTTCCGCAACCTTACAAATTTACGGAGATTGTATCTCAATGGCAATCAGATAGAGCGTCTGAGCCCAGAAATGTTTGCTGGCCTCCACAACTTGCAGTATCTGTATTTGGAATACAATGTTATCAAAGAAATCCTAGCAGGCACCTTTGACTTAATGCCAAATTTGCAGTTGCTCTACCTGAACAACAATCTTCTGCGAAGCTTGCCAGCATATATTTTTGCTGGTGCACCACTTGCTAGACTGAATCTGAGGAACAATCACTTCATGTATTTACCTGTAAGTGGTGTTCTTGATCAGCTAAAATCTCTTACACAAATAGATTTGGAAGGTAATCCATGGGACTGCACTTGTGATTTAGTTGCTTTAAAACTGTGGCTTGAAAAGCTAAATGACGGTATTGTGGTGAAGGAATTGAGATGTGAAACACCTGTGCAGTTTGCTAACATAGAACTTAAGTCTCTGAAAAATGAGATTCTCTGCCCTAAACTTTTAAACAAGCCATCTGCTCTGTTCACTAGTCCTATGCCTGCTGTTATTTTTACAACACCACCGGGACCAGTCCGGAGTCCTCCTGGTGGCCCAGTTCCATTGTCCATCCTAATCTTAAGCATATTGGTTGTGCTGATTTTAACAGTGTTTGTTGCTTTTTGTCTTCTTGTTTTTGTGCTTCGGCGCAACAAAAAACCAACTGTAAAGCATGAAGGGATTGGAAACCAAGAGTGCAGTTCTATGCAACTGCAGCTTAGAAAGCATGATCACAAGTCAAACAAAAAAGATGGACTGGGTGCAGAGGCCTTCATTCCTCAAACCATTGAGCAGATGAGCAAAAGTCATACCTGTGGCTTGAAAGAGTCTGAAACAGGCTTCACGTTTGCTGACCCACCAGGGCAAAAAGTCATTCTGAGAAATATGAATGACAAGGAGAAAGATTTATTGCATGTGGATACCAGAAAAAGACTTAGCACAATCGATGAACTGGATGAGTTATTCCCTGGAAGGGATTCCAATGTATTTATTCAAAATTTTCTTGAAAGTAAAAAAGAATACAACAGCATAGGGGTCAGTGGCTTTGAAATACGTTACCCAGAGAAACTGCAAGACAAAAAAAACAAGAAATCTCTAATAGGTGGTAATCATAGTAAAATTGTAGTAGAACAAAGGAAAAGTGAATATTTTGAACTAAAAGCTAAACTTCAAGGTTCACCTGACTACCTACAAGTCCTTGAAGAACAAACAGCTTTGAATAAAATATAGGTCATACAATCTTATTGCCTACAGAGGACATTTATTTAATGATGAAAGTGCCTTTTGTTGACTTTTAACTTCCAAATACTATATTATATTGATAGGCATAGAGGCAGGTGTATCCAAGGGTGTCTGATTAACTGTAGCTGCATATGATTTGTCAAGTAGAGGAGAATTTCCTTAATGGGTTTTACTCCATAAAGCTCATGCCCTGTGGAATCCTGTAGGGATACTGCAAACTCTATTGCCAAAGGGATGCTTTATACACGTTACACTGAATTTAACCTCAAGAGGCATATATGTTTTGTATCTAAAATGCAAACCATCGTCTCCTTGTGATTTGTTAGAACAAACACAAGAAACCTGGTACTGATATTTGTACTTCAGCTGGGTCCTTCATCCTGCACGTGGATTTAAGTTGGTGGAACTGGAGTAATCCTTTGATTTGTGGTGTTCTAATGGCACTGTTTAAAGCTTATCTGGAAAGTAACGAGCATGCAAAGAGAGAACATTCAATAGTATGTGTAAATTGGTTACATTTATGGGCTGCATCTTGAAACCACTGGAATTATAATGTTAAATTGTGCAAATATTTGTTAAAAATATACCATGCATTACATACCTATGAAATAAATCTGACCACCTGAAGCATACATGTCTATACAGAAAATTAAAAAAAAAAGAAAAGAAAGAAAATAGCTCAACCTGACTTCTGCAGTATTCGTGACATCTGAAGAAAATATTTGATATTTATGCAGAATCTGTTCTAAGACTCATCTCCAATTAAAACTAGAGTTCCTTCTCAGTTACGTGAAACTCTTGCAACCCCAAAAGGTTGTCCAAAATTGTCAAAGTGCTTACTGTGTGAGCGTAGCAGAAATTATTTTTGTAATATAATTCATATTTATGAAATACTTTGTATACTACATAGGAAAAAAAAAATATGTACTCCTTAATATGTATTTAATATGCCTGACTTGTTTTCCTGATCACAATGCATTAATCATTCAGTATAAATAAAACCAGAACAATATACCAAACAGCAACCGGGGATGTAATGTATAGCATCATCCAGAATTAAGTGATCAGATATAATAATAATAATAATAAAATTGTTCTGTACTATTCTTGTGAGATTAGCATATTATCTTATTTCAGATTTGTTACCAATGGTGCATTTTAAAATAGATCCATTAGTTTTTTAGTATTGTGTCTCAGGCAATTATTTGCCATGAGTTTTCTTGCTTTTCTGGTCTCTACAGCTTAATCTAAATACTTTCCACTACAAGTATTTACAGGAATTCATGCTAAGGGGAATATTTTTATTGTATATGCAGAAGTTTTCTGTTCTTATTATCACTCTGGCTGCTGTTAGTCAGCAAAACCTGATCAGAACAGTGAACAATATGGCAAATCCTGTCTAAAACCACAGTGCAAAATGGATATAGTGGACTCAGTTCAAAGGACTGTGTAGCTCATAACTTGAGAGTAAAAGCTTGCCTTTGTGAAAGCTGGATCTGAATAGCCAGGAAAAAAAAGGTAAGAGAATGGAAAATCCCCATTGTATCTCACTGATAGATGGTACTTTGACATGAAAATGGAAATATATTGGTAAAGCATCCTACAGCAAATCTATATGATGAGATTAACAAAATTTCTTTGACTTGATGAGCTTTAGATAAGACCCTCTTATCTCCTTTGCTTTCAGAACCTTTATCCCTCCCTACCTTTTATAATCAATACATAAATCAATTAAGGTAGTAGGATATAAACATGAATGTTTTTCATGAATTCAAAGCTAGCAAAAATTAGAGCAAGACTCAATAATAATACTGTGGAGAAGGCTGTGTCAGCTGTTTCCAATATAAACCTCTAATTTCAGGGCTTTATGACACTGAGTTGAAATTTTTATTCTGAAGTGATACTTGGCAAACAGCCTGCAGTATATTTTTATCAAAAAAGGCAAAAGCACTGCTTCCTTATTTGAGAGAAAGCAAACAAAACGTTTCTCTACTTTCAGACATTTGTTTCTGCTCTTGTGGCTTAGAAAGAAGGTGGTTTTATTATTTTTCTCCATACTTCAAAGTATGTCCATGACTTCAGATAATAAAATTATGGGAGATAAATTAATGGCTGAGTTTCTTTCAAAAAGCTGCAGCTATCCATGCACAATAATTAACTCAATTCAGAATGTGATAGGGATTTTCAGGGCATAGATACTGCATACACATGCAGTTCTGGCATAAAAAGGTCCTGGTTGACCAATGATGCAGTACATGGCTAAGGTTTGGATGAGAACTTGTGTTTATTGTCTGTGGATTAAGGAGTGTCCATGAGGCACTGACCAGGTGGACTCTGCTGGCTCCTTCAGTAGGCTAAGGATGACAGGGTCTGCTCTGCACGGTGCTGTGTGGCCTCGAGGATGTGTCCAAGTTCCCTGGGATTTGCCAAAGCAGAAGGTGTCTGACACAGTGCGTTGTCACTGTCATGTCCTGTATGATCATCCTGAGAGGAATGTGTTTAAAATATTAAAAATAGCAAATAAGGAAATACTTCTAACTGATGGTAAAACTGATGTGCTTATGACTTGTGTTGTCCTGAGTCAAAAGAACAATGATAAGTGATCATACCTTCCTCAGCTAAAAAAATGAGGGGTTTTTGTTTTATTTTGTGTTGTGAGGTTTTCTGGGGATGTTCTTTCTGGGTTTTTGTTTTTTTTTTCCTTTGTTTGAAGGGGTTTTTTGTTTTTGGAGTGATATCTCCTATTTGCTGATCAAAAGAAGAACTGAACCATTATGCTGTACCATTACACTGGGTCAGAGCTTCCTGATCACTGAGGCCGCAATCCCAGTAAGGCATTTCAGCTCAACCTAACTCATGTGCAGAGGTACTAATCATGAGGTAATAATTAGATACCTGCCCAAGAGTGGGGCTTAGATAGAGTTTTGTCATTGACTTCAAAACAAGCCAGCTCAGAACCATTGTATATAATCCATAGAGCCCAGTGACTCTTCTGGGGTTATGCAGTTGAGTGTAAGTTCACCAGCATCAGTAAAGGTTGCACAATCTGGACCTTCCTGTAGAAATTGTTCCTAAGTGTTTTACAATGTATGGTGCAATATGTAGGCATAATAGTGTGAGTGAAGAATGCAGAAGCTGGCAAAACACTCTTTTTCTGTGAAATTGTTACTTTGAATGGCAACCTTAGTGTCAGTTTATTTTCTCCATGTTTTGAAACAGTGTATGTGTCTGCACAGCAGTTTTAGTGTGCTGTCCATTCAAATCTCTGGTCAGTCTTTCTGAGAAGGTGACTCTTGGGTGTGGCTTAACAGGTCTGTCTGTTCATTATATTGGTTTGAGTGGCCATGCTTGTAAAATGGCTCTTAAGACCCATAGACATAAACTAAATCAGTGAAGGTGTTAACATAATCTGTTGTCTCCACTGTATTATAAAGAAGTTTCCATTTTTAAATGAAATCAATAAAGTGTAATCATTTCCTGGAAAAAGAAAAAAAATTGTGCAATTTTATCAGAAAGCAAGTACCACGGTGCAAGAACACAAGAACAGGTGATTTATGTTTTGCATTTAGTGTTCAAGATTGACAATGATGCAGCAATCTAGTATAAATATCTTTTTTAGATGCTTTTTTTTTTTTTAAAGCCATAATGATGATATAAATTATAAAGGCATGGCCTTGTGAATAATGTTAACAAATGTTTCAGAATCAAGAAAAAACATCCAGAACTTGATGGTGGTATAATATCTATAATATCTTTTGCATGATTTGTATGTTGATATTGTATGAAATGAGCACAGTGAGACTTTTTTTTTTGGTTGCATCCAAAGAGTTAGGAAGGAAATATATCAAGAATGTATTTATAATCACTCTATTTTGAAATAAAGAAAACAAAATGTATTGGCTTTACCCTGTTTCGATCATTACTATTTTAGGTTAGCTTATAATTAAGACGATTACTTATGACATCCAGTCCAATGTAAAACACAGAAACCTATTGTTTATTAATTTTGTTTGCCTTCATCAATATCAAAATACTAGTCAGTGTTGACTTCAAAATTTGTATGAAATATTAATAAAATTGTTTGGTACTATTGTATTTCTGAAACTAGACTTTGTTAAGTGCCTGTGATATTCTCTTTCTGATTATTTGTATATGGATGAGAGAGAATCTGTAAAGAAGTTATGCAGTAATGTTTTCTAACCACCTCAACAATTTGTTGTATTTTAGAAAGTTTTTCTTATCTTCTGTTGTCCAACAAAATATTCCTTTCCCCTGTTATGCAAATAATCCCTCCAAAGTCAGTGAATATTTTCCATTACTACCACAAGCAGAATTTAGTTTTCAGTTGTATTCTCAGTTCTTCAACCCAGAAGTGCTTAGAGGAACAATTACATAATGTTAGGGACATTTGCTTTGATTCTGCTCTCTTCTTATTAGTCATTTTCAATAACAATTTTTTCAGAGGAAAGAAAAGCTAATTTGTCCTTAGCAGAAGCAAAAATACCAATCCATCTACCATTTCATTTGGCTAGGTTAGTTTTATAACTGAAAGTTGAAAAAACATCTTTAGGTAGTTTAACTTCCAAATTTATATCTTGTAGTTAAAATGGTTTACAAAGCCTCATAAAAATCTTCATGACAAGGGAGAAGAGCGGAAACAGAATTACATTTAGATTAAACATCCCCTGTTGTGCAGAGTTTAACATGCATTATAATGGCAGTGAATGAGAATCAGAATGGGATATGGAGTGGAAAATCGGGAGTTTATACAGATTTTTTTCACTTCCAGTTGAAGTGTAACATTAGGAAAAAACCCACAGCATTAGTTGAGAAAGGCCTACATATAATATTCCATATAATTTCTTTCTAAAGAAAAGCTCAAGAACCGAGAATTAATTATTCATGTTCTGATAATAAGTGTGCACTGCTTTCCTGAATGCAGAGGAACTTGAGAGTTTTCTGGTAATATGTTTTGTAATTATTAGTCTTTATTTCCAATTTCAATTCACTCATCCTTATGTATTATGATTGATGCTGTGTTGGAAAACAAAAATAGGAATATTATTGCTCAGGGACAAACTCTTCTCAGAAATTTACCAATGTAAATCCAGACTGACTGAACAGACTTCAGTGGAGTCTTACCCTAGTGAACAAAAAAAGCAGAAAATACTAGATCTATCCACCACTGAAATAAAAATAAGAAATTTTTGACTTGAAATGTAACATAATCTTGCTTTATACTCTGTTGATTTGTGTGGTAAAGCTGTTATTATTTTCAAATGACTGTAGGGAGAGCACAGACTAAGTGCAGTCCTGTGTCTGTTTGGTGTCAGTGGACCTCTACAATGATTCAAGAGCTGTGGGCATCCCAGGGCTGTGTTATGGGTATAAAATATATACATTTGCTGGTTTATACAGAGACTTGGGATAGATCTCACATAAAATACACATGCTTTCTTAACAATACAATTTACTTTCTCCCTATAATGGAGCAAAGTTTTGCTGCTCTTGTTTTTCATTAAGTAGGGAGTTTATTTCATATGTCTTTGTTTTACTGCTCATTTTATTTGTATTTTCTAGCAATACTTGGGAAAATTCATTTACTGTCTGAAAGCAGTACATTGCAACAGTCTGTTATTTTTAAAATACCTGTCACTGGTAACAGACAGATACTGAGTTATATTGAATTTCCATTCCCTAAATAATAATTCCATAAATAATTCCTCAAAAGCACAAATAAAGATCAGATAAGAAAAAAAGTCCTATTGTTACTAAATCTGATTTTTTTCTATGTGTGTATGTGAAGGCTTAACACAGTGTAGTAGGACTCTGATGGATAACAAGAGGTACCTGATTTATCTTTGGTCCTTGTTCAACCAGAAAATAGAACGTGGTATCTAAATGGGTTGGTCATCATTTTGTAAAGGTAGAGTAACAAAGAATATTCCTAAGTTTCCCTCATCCACGAGGATTTCATTTCTTGATTTAATTTAATGTAATTTCCTGGAAATGTGTGCACTATGACCTTCCAGAGCATCCTCCCACACCATGCTCTCACTTCACCTTCAGTGAGCCAGTCCTTTTCAGCTGAAGGTTTTTCTAGGCTTGGATTGATGGCAGTTTTTGAAGAGGCAGAAGAGTGGGATTTGTCAGTTCCTAAAAACCAGCTAAAAAAGACAAACTAAGAGCCTGTCCTGGATGGTTTTTGTCACGTCAGATGGTGTACAATCCAAAACAGAGAAATGTAGGAAACAGTTTAAGCTTCTGTTGGGAAGCTTTGTGCTGGGCTTTTGAAACTGGACAATCGTGGCTTTCCATGAGTGTAAGTTGTGCAGGGTAAAGTAAATGTGATTCAGTCAATTGAGTTCTGACAGACTGTGGCTAAATCCTGCAGACATCTGCCCCCACTGACGTGAGCTAGGCTTTGGTGTCACTGTTCACTGAAAAGCCTTGGACCAATTACTCCGGTTAAAGCAGATGTGATACAGATTTCTCAGAGAGGCTTTTAACTGGGATGTGGATACACTTGTGTGCGCCCTGGGGACTGTTTGGGTGTGGGGGTCAGTCTGTACCCAGTGTTTGGTGAGCAGTGCCTTTGGTAGAGGCTCTCTTCCTGTGCTACATTGGTGCTCACATCTGAATATGAGACATTGTACAAAAAGCACATCTCAATGAGCAGAGTCACAAAGGGCAGCATGTTTTGACAGATTTTGAGCTCTTCACTGCAAGAAACTGCAGGAAAGGATGTACCATACAGCAGATTTTCCTGCTCCCTGGCAGGATTTCATAGACCCTGTGAATCCTTCTCAGCAGGGTATTCTTCTTGTCTATACACTGCAAATAAGGCTCCAGGTCACCAGTCTCGTGTATGTGCAGTCTGTGTTTGCTTATACCCAGAAATAGTTTTGTGGAGAAGGGTAGGAAAATAACTTCCCTTTTTTTTATTTTTTATTTTTTCTGAAAAGCGAAATGGGCTGAATTTGAATTTTTCCAGACTGAAAAAGAAAAATACAGATATTTTAAAGAATGGTCACATTGTTCGTTAATATCTGTACTATGAAAGTATTTTACTAAGAGAGAGAGGAAGAAAGCAGTTGGGTTTATATTTTTAGCATGCAACTTTTCAAGTTCCATTCTTGGCTTAGAATATGCCCCTGGGGTGCCAAGGGACTTCACATGTGCAGCTCAGGGCACAATTTAGTTGCAAAGATTCATCCTCAATGTCTTTCTGCCTTTTGTGTGGTAGAAATGAAGTGCAAGGTTTTGAATGTTCCCTCTCTGCTTTAATGGAAGCTACATCAGCAGGCATTCTTCGGGAGCAGACTTCAAGCTCCTGTTGAGCTGTGCCTGCAGTTTGATGGAGTTGGTTAGCAACAAGAGTACTAATGTCATACAAGGAGTGATTTCTTTGGATGGGGTTAACACTTTGAAATAATTGGGGTTCATATAGTTTCATTCTTAAATACTACCATGTCATTGCCCTGTTTTATACTTAGGAAGATCTTTACTTCTACGATCAGTTCAATACATTAGTGATTTTACAGATGTGATCAGGAAATTGGGTGCAAATATCTAGATAAACAGCTTTGCTTTTGATTCTCATGGTTTTTCAAGGTGAAAATAAAGAGTGACAACATCATGAATAACCAAGATTTAAGATTTCTTTTTGTTCAATGAAAATGACTTTTGCCTCAATGAAGTGAAATGTTCAGAAAGTACAAGTGAAATATTCAGGAATTAATTTGGGAAAATTCGGTTTGTGCCAACAAACAAGGCCCCTATTTTGTAATCCTTTCTCAAGAATATAAGCTATGGGTGCCATAAGAGGTTTTATCTTTTAAATAGCTTCCCCTAGAATCTGGAGTTCCAATTCAGCTGTTGGAGCTATGCCATGAGCATGATTTTATGGTTTTGCTGTATTGGTCAACAAAACAAGAGTATGGCACACTCTCTCTGTGTAGCTTTGTCAAGTAATTTATACCACTCATGACAGCAAGGATAGTAAGGACTATAAATTGTAAAGTGTGTTGGTAAGGATTCCTATACATTTGTAATGTGCTTTCAAAATGAAAGCAGCATGCAAATGATGAGTATTATCAGGATACAATCCATTTCAAAAGGGGAGTACCATTGTACTGTGCATAGTGCTCTATTGTTCAGACTGAGAAATATTACTGAAAGTGGATAAGCTGTGCTTTCCTCTTTGTAGACTTTTCTTCTTCAGCTGTTAAATAGACCTGTTTACTTTCTACAGAGCAATACAACTCTGAGCCATCCACAAGAAAATATGTAAGCCTAAAAACGACAAGCAAATACATTCCCTCCCAGAAGAAAATCTGCATTATAATAATAAAATCACTCATATTTTCCAATAACATTGGCACCTTTGGCTGTTTTTGCTATGCTGACAAGTTGTAGGACTGAGATGTGGAGTTCAGCTCCTGTTTCCTTTCTGCACACAAGTATTCCCTTTGACATTATACATGGACAAGGTCAGTTTGCCTAAATGTGTCTCAGTGCCATATGGGGCTGAAACAACAACATGAGTTCATACCCACTCTGCAGGCATTTGCTATGAACTAGAACAACAATGGTGAACTAGATATGCTCAGAGACAGCAGAAACATGGTAGTGACCTTTACTAAAATGCCTTCTCCTTTTCCCTCTGGAGCACGCCTGTGCCATGGCCCACAGCATGCACAACATCCTTGGCTTGCACCAAGGAACAAGGTTGTAGCAGGGCTCAGTAACATCCTTGTTTTGACATTCCAGGGAAGCAAAGTAACACAGGAGCTCTGTAATCAAGAATGTAAGACTCTCCTTGTCTGCTATTCAGTATGTGGGCTGGTCCCTTTTGCAGCAGGAGTCTGGGTCCAGTCTAAACTCTAAGGTCCAGATAGGAAGAACTGGTATGACCAAATGAGATTTCCTGCACAGTACAGCCCAGGTTCTCTGTCAGATATGAGGAGATACATGTTTTTCCCTGTCTGTAAATAGTATGCAGTCAAACTTGAATGAACACTTCTAATGGTTTGGTAATGTGCTACACATAATGCATGTGCACATGCAAAATTGCATTTCCATGTGGTATTGCTGAGTCTTGCTGGCAGTAAATGAGGACAACCATTTTTTTTACCTCAAAAACCTATTGTGGTGGCCAGATTCAGATTGCTTTGCCTAATAATGACATATGCTTCTGGTATAATAGTTTATTTTCTTAATAACAACACTGTCTTTCCTTTTAACAAAGACAGAAGGATTTCACTTTTTTTTTTTACTCATTCCTCTCTGCAGTTGAAGTTCTATTAATCCATTTCCAACCCATAAGGAACAAAGAAAAAATCCTCTACAGAAAAACTCCACTTTATGTAACGCACTGAAGATGGCACTGTAGTAACAACTTCATACTGTGAGTGATAAGATATGCTTGTGTTTGTTGCTGGGAAATTGTGATTTTTATTTGGTTTTTAATTTATTTAGCTCAGCTAAATAAAGCCAAAGGTCAGTTTAATGCAACACCACCTAGTACTGCTACTGTAATCAAGGGTGAAGAAGAGTTTCTGTTACTTGGGCTTATTACAAGGAGACTCCAACTCAACCCAAACTATGTGGAATAGTTTATAGTTGATCTTCATAATGAAGGGGGTTTTTTGTTAAGAAAGAAAAAATCCAAGGAAGACAACAAAATTCTTTCTGTAAAGGATATCACTCCATGTCTGTAACTTTTACAGGCCATGATAAGGCATATTAAAACCACAGCAGGTCTCTAGAGACCCAATGAACCTTGGGGCAGGGCTTTATGGTATTAGTTGCACTAAACAAATCTTCCAAAATTCAGTTTCCTATGGAGTCTGTAGGCTTTTAGCCATCTGAAACAGGAGCTTCAAGTTAAAAAGAAAAACAACCAACCAACCACACACAAGGAACACCAGTCAGGTAACAGCCACATTTAGGTTAATGGTAATTTGTAGTAGGAATAAAGAAAAACAAATGTAAGCTGACACTTATATAGGTCTGAAATGATGCTTCTATCTGTTTCATAACCCACAACTTTCAAGCCTTTCCCTCATAGCAGGTGGGAGTTCTGGGTTGTTTTGAAGTATGTGAGTAATTGGGCCACTGTGCAGCAATTACTTCTCACAGCTACTTCCACCATACATGCCTGAGCTATTTTGAAGGGGATTAAAAAGCAAAACTTTACCTTCTTTTTAGGGTTTGTCTTGCTCAAGAGAAGTCAGTAGAAGAATTTGTGTGAACTGCCACAATGGGGATCTTTCTCAGGTGTTGAGAAAAAATTGCAGGTTTTAAAACCCCACTGATTTCCATGAGAGGCAGCATCTGTCCCAGATGACCTAATGCTCTTTGTCAGCAAACTAATTCCAGGGAGGAAAATTTTGACTTTTTCAAAGCTCCCCTCTCGAGCAGCCTAAGTACTTCTCATCCTGCAGTCTGGTATTATAAGTGTGCATTTTTCCAAAGATATGGGAGTTAAGTAAGTAAATAAGTTTAGGGCTTTGATCTTGGAATAAATCCAGTAGGAGCTCTCTAATTACCCCAGCAGGATGCTCTGCTCTTTACACAGCACTTTCCAGCTGCCTGAGCAGCCTCCTCAGCCTCCCCTTCTTTGCCAGCTCAAAACATCCCACAGAACCTCTGCAGATGCCTCTGCAGAGGAAAATGCTGGTTTTGTTCTGGTGTGAATGAAAGCAGGGGTAAATTATTTCTCTTTTGGGCCCACGACCTCCATCTACAGTAAAAACTCATTGTGGGTAATGGAGATAGACACAGGCAAGCCAAGAAGCCCATGGTAAGGTAGGAGGATGTTTGAGGGATGCTGAAGGAAGAACTGAAACAACTTGGGTTTGAAGTTCTAGAGCTGGAAATTTTGCTTAGAGGTGACTTTGGGGCCATGGGATTCCTTAGAGGCCAGTGAAGCAGTTAGCAAACAAGGTAGGTGGGAACAGACTGAGCTGCTACAAAAATAAGCATGCTAACTTACATACTCATGTAAACATTTGGAGATGTCTGTGATGCATTGGCCATTAATATTTAATTAATCACCACCTATTAAATATTTCATTTTGTATAGTTCTTTACTGGAAAGGTGATGGATTGTGTCATCCACAAGGACCTATATATAAAGATCTGGCAGATTTCTCAGTCTTTTGAAAAATAATTGTATTTATAAGCAGTTTGCAGGAGGTAAAATGCATTATGAAGAGATTCGTCGTGCAAACATGTTGTCTCATTTCAGTTTGTAAAAAGGCAGGAGTAAACACCTGCAGGCAGTATTTGTATTGCAAAGGGAGAGTTCTTATGAACCTGTAGAGAAGCTGCCACCTGGATCTTCACTACCCCCATCATCACACAAGATTTGAGCTGTTTGCTTCTATTTCCCATGGCTGAGGGAGCACGGAGCAGAGTGAGGGGTTGAGGTATTAGCACACAGCACTGTCCCTGTGCTAGAGCCCCCTGCAGCCATGGGCAGCACAGCATCCTTGGAAAGTTGTGTCCCCTACATCCTCGGGAATTCAGGTCTTTGCCTCTGTGCCTCCCTGGGACTTGTGCCACTCTAATACCTGAAGGGTTAAGCGGCCCAAGACACAGGCCAGTAGAGGTTGAACACTGTCAAAAAGCAGTGCTGTGCAATCCTTCCCCTATTTTCTTGTCATGAAAATGGCATGTGAAAGCTCCACGCCACAGTCTGTGTCCTGTTCTGTGGTCACACATGGCCACCATCTCCACTGACTGTGTCCCATCCCACACACACAGATCTTGGCAAGCCCTGAAAGCAGTCCCCCTCTCTGTTGTGAGGCCTCTGACTGCCACAAACAATGAACACCTCCTCCGTTTTCCACTAGTTCTTGTTCTTAATCCAGGAAAGCATTTTCTTGGGTCCTTAATAGCAAGCTTAAGGTTAAGCATTTATTTAAGCACTTTGCTAAACTGTGTCTTGCTGAATCCCTGCCAGATGAAAACAGATGGGCTAATTTACCCTGATGTTCTTCCAAGACTTCAGGAGAGCTGTAAGAGCAGCAATCCTGATGAAAGGTGGACTCCAGAGCAAGCGAGGGACAGAGTTAAATGGTCCCAGGCCACGAGATGTTTCTGAGTTCCCTGGGAATCTGTAGATTTGGAGACCATTCTTGCAATCCTTATCCCTTATCATCCAGGGAAGAGTACAAGCCTCTCTGCAAGGAGTGTCACCCCAACTGGTCATCCCTGGTGCCATCTCAGATACCTATAAGGAGCAGAACCAAGGAACATCAGTCTTCCCCCATTTGTCACCAAGACACAGCTGTGCCTGGGCTGTGCAGTGAGCAGGGCTCTTTTTCTGCCATATCACCCAATCTGTGCCGTAGGGGGATGAAAAGAGAAATGTGCTCCTCTTCTGATGGCATTTCTGATGAGCCAGTGGAGACACAAACTGTTGATGGATCCTTAAAACCATTGCCTTTTATTAAAGAGCAGCCAGACATGCTGTGGGATTGAAAGATTCTGAAAACTGATGTTAATATTTTAGAATTTGGTATCAAATTTTGACCACTGTCGATCACTCATGAAATAATGTGATAAGTTTAAGGTTTTGCAATATGTCATGTGCTTTTAAAAAGTATTAAATAATGGCTTATACACCATGTTAATGAAACAAGTTACCAACTTAGGAACACAGATTTGTGGAGGTGCATTTTTAAAGTAAATTGGTTTTTATTCACAGGCCTGAAAATATTTCTAATGCTGGCAGACATGTTTCAGTGCTGTAGTAGAAGGTATCAGAAAGGTATATGACTTAATGTAATATGGTTTTAAGGAAAAAGGGTGAGAGAGCATGGAATTAAAAGCTTTAACATAATTTAAGAGTATGCTGAATCAATACTGTCTTGGCAGTATTTATTGTTCCAGTGTTATATTTAAGGGTTTTTTCAGTGCGTGGTTTTGCTTCTCTAACTGATGATACTCCTGCTATCCACAGGCAGTCTAGCTTGTTACCAAAATGTGCCTGTTTATAATAGCTTAAATGCCAAATGGAAAAGTAGGAGGAAGAAAGGAAGGGTGGAATTTAGTTGGGTTTTAAGATGTCTTTCTCATGAATTATTCATATTATTTATTTCACAAGATCAAATGCTGTTTTTGAAAAATAGTATGACAGGGAGTACGCAAGAGATTTCAGAGGTTGAATATGAGCAACAAACCTTTTCCAGGAGAGAAAAAAACAATAAAACAATCTCCAAACCTCAAACAGAAAGTTTGCCTAAGGAATATCAAAGATCAGTGTTCGTGGGACTGTAAAATGCAGACCTGAATCTATCATTTTATTTTTACAGCAAGTTGTTGTCAAGCTCTTCTCTGATCCAGGGCTAAACAGCAATTTTCAAAATGTGGTGGCAGAACACAGATCACCTTCATTTTTAGAACATCATAGCTTGGAATGAGCCACTGCATGTATTAACCTCTGTAAAAACAGTGAATTTCAGCTTCTTGAACAGCACTTTACATTCTTTGGGTAATTAACTCCAGTATGGGAATGGTGAAGTTCCTTTATTTAACCCAGTGAGCAGCAAAGGGTATCTATGGAAAGCCAGTCTCACCCTCCTCCTTTCTTAAGTAACCACTTAAAGGGCAGCAGTGGACATATTCCTGAAATTCACTGGATGTGTACTGGGGAATGCCCCCTGGCAAAGAAGCTGAGGGTGTTCCTAGCCCTGCTTCACTGTAGGGGTGGAAAAGGTAGGCTTGGCATGGAGATCCTCTGGTAGCCTCTCCTGCATCTGCTGGGGTCAGCAGAGCTGCACTGACCTCAGTAGTCCCAAGATGACCTTTACAGTGGATCCAGACTCTGCAGTGTCACTGGTGTACGTGGCACTGCAATGTGCTGGAAGAACAAGTAACAGGTTTTCCTCTTGATACCATGGAAAGATGATATGGGCTTGGAAAGTACTTTGTACTCTCTAATGCCTTCTTCCCTCTTCTTTCCTTGCTTACTCTGCATATAAATTAAGACCAACTGGGGTTGTACCAGCTGCCTAATTTATTCAGCTATTCAGATTTGTATTTAATGTCATCTCCTTGTCAGCCATGGTAGACTCTGGTTCAGACCCACGGTTTTTGCTGCTGCAGCAACCCTCACAGGCACAGAAGCTGGAAAACAAGTAGGATGTAATTCAAGAGCTCTTTACATCTATGTAACCACGGATACCTAAATGATGCATATGACCAGCGTTTACAAAGTAAAGTGCATTGCTTCCAGAAATGGGAAGCACAGGCTGTGAATTCTCCCTGGGACATACGTGCAGGAGATAAAAAGTAAAAGTAATGCTCTTCCACCTTTATGAAATAGTGTTCTGTAGTACATTCTACTTTCAGTTGTTGTGACTGTAGTAGAAGTGGATGGCTGTGGGTTTGTGGCTTTGATGGCCATGGTAGACTTTGATGGCCCAATTTCATATTTGAAGTCAGGTGTGAGGGGGGCAACAAATTGCTGACAGAAGCTTGTCTTCATAAAGAATATTGTATCAGGTAACAACTTAATTGGTTTTAAAAAGTTGTAATATTGGTACTAAATGTCTCAGGGTTCTTTACTGTAAGAGCAAATAGTAAACTGTCCCACCAAAATACAATTTTTAAAGCAAAACTTAAGATGTACATATCATGCCTTTTACCTTCTATTTGTATTGTATCTCCTTATTCATGTTCTAGTTTAACACCATTCCCTACATAAGGCAGTCTCCTAAAGGTATCTTTCGTTTAGCACTAATTTGTTGAGATTTTTTTCTCCTCAGACACAATGAGGAGTTCTAGGACTCTGCTGGCATCTGTTTCTTTCTGTAGTGCTTCAGAGTACACATACTTTGCCTCAGTTTCTACTTCTTAGGTTAATGTCTTATTCATTCATTCGTTCATTCATTCATTCATTCATTCATTCATCCATTTTTGCCATTCAGTTTCAAGATAGGTTTTAAAATTCTGCCCAGCTAAGACTATAAAATGTCTCAGCAATAAGTAAAGATGTACAAACAAAAATCCCCAGGTCTTTCATGAAAAAAGTCACACAAAGAAACTTCCATTTTCCTGATGCTTTCCCAAAGAGCCATCGGTATCATCATGACCTGTTGGCTTTTTTTCTAGAGCTGGAAAACCATACTACGGGGGCAGGGAAGAAATAAAAAATATATTTCTCAGGAAGAAAATGTTCTTCAAACTACACTAAACATTAATGATTAATGTTTTTTGTTTTGCAATAAGCTTAAAATAATGTCTAAGTATTTATTGCTAAACCACTGGGAAGAATCTCATTTTTAAGTGCTGAAAAATGGATAATTTGTTTCAGGTTGATATGTATGTAAAAGCC
>NW_008238644.1:2317154-2323131 GCF_000691975.1 Corvus brachyrhynchos
ACTTCTGTGAAACTGAAGATTGCTCACAATTTTTCCTGAGTTGGAATAAAAAACCAACAACAAAAAGCAGTCCTTAAAAATTCCAATACTTCATATATGGAAGTAAGTATGTTACTGATTTCTGTAAGTATATATGACAATTTCTTCATCTTACATAGCAAATCCCTCTAGGTAAGGTCAGCAGAGGCAAATGTGGTGGATGCTCTAATATTGGGGACTTGAGGGCTGTTCCTGCTTTTACGGCACATTAGTTATTTCCTTGCTCATGTTCACAACTTTCTATTGCATGTTTTCCTCTGTATCTGATTCGATATGGAAAGGCATATCAGCAACAGCCACCAAAGTCAACTGCTTCAGGACATTTGTTCAAAGCAGCAGCTGCAGTAGCTGGAGGCCCAGTGCTGGCAGTATCTGCAGGAGATGATCCTTGCTCCTGGTCCAGTCCTGGGCACGCTGTTTTACAATCTGCTTAATGTACACATAAGTAGACTGTGGTCTGAGAAGGAGGAAAAAGATGAGGCATTGTTGGACAGTTTCTCTTGATTAAAAGCCTGACATTACCTTAAAAAAATATTTTAACTAAGGCACCAGGAAACAGAAATTCCCCTTTTCCTCCAGAGCCCAGCCACGGACTTGTTTCAAAGCTTGAGAGAGCGAGAAGCTTTCCTTTACCAACCTTTTAGAAAGTCCCCCTGTTTGGTCAAATTTAAATGTCCTGTGGTCAGTAGCTCTCTTTGATTTGGAATTCCACTGGGATCTAAGGGAATTTGGGAGCTTCCTGCCAGCTGATTGCACTAGGGGGAGGTGAGAAGGCACATGTGCGCACATGCCTGCAAACCCATGCACAGAGCTGAGGCCTTTTTGTACAAAATCTCTCTGCCATACAAACGTGACAAGTGTAAAGATGAAGAAAGCATTTACTTCACAGCTGGTTTCTGTTAATCTGTGCCACGTAGCCAGTCCAGCATTATGTAATGTGTGGCTACTGCTGATTAAGGGCAAAGCAAACTCCCCAAAATAAACAGACCTATGAATCTGGTGGAAAAACTGACCATGAGGAGCAGCCAGCATTTGATCCTTGCTGCTGCAACAGGCTTCTTTGCTGGCAAAGCAAGTAACCATCCTGCTGATGAACCTTTCCCACGTTACTTTTGTTTCTGTCAGCTCTGCTTCTGTGGCCAGGAAGTCAGCTTGGCATCTTTATATTTGTTTTTCGTGATAATTTCAGTTTTGCAGTTACACCCACCAACTTGAAACCCATGACGTAAGGCACTATTTAGGGGCTTTAGCCTGTACATAGCAGTGTGGGAAATCTGCAGCACAAGTATGTCCCTCTGCAGTACTTACTTTTAGCAGGTAATTGATTTGGGTTTCAATAAGGAGCAGCCGTTTGACTATTCTATTTTCTTCCCTTTTTTTAAGCAGTGTTACAGGACAGCTGCAATATGCCTAGTTTATAGCATGCCACTATCATAACAATTGTTTATTTAGATCCTTTTTGTCCTGGGTCTGACTTATTTTGTAAGCAGCTTACATTTTATTAATTTAAAGCAACACCACCAAAAAATACCTGTCTAACTTTCAAGCCCACCTTAGTATGAAAAGGGGCTTAAGTCTTATAACCCAGAAGTCAAATTAAACCTCATGCAAAGATATTCATTAGTCAAATCTCAAGGTTTTATATATTTATTAAAACATAATTTTTGAATGCTTGAGGTTGACAAACTTGACTTTTTTGAAAGTCATGCGAGCCCCAAAGCCAATACTTGTCTGTACAACTCCTACATTTCAGTGTGTGAGGGACATTCACCCGTCCAAGCGTGGCTGGATCCCTCCGGAAGCGCCTGTGGTGAGCGTGAAGAAGGAAACCTGTGTGGTCAGATTAAGGGGGGAGGAATGGGGTGGAGATGAAGTTTGGCTCAGAGCTCCTGCATGATCACCGTTGCTGTGGAAACGACGGCCTTTGCAGCGCCTATCACATCTCTATACGTCCCTGAGAGCCATCTCTTCTGTGTGTCATGAGGAGGAGCCTAACACGAAGCTGATCAATTGGGGGCCTGTGCTGTGAGGGGAGAATGTAGACAATAACTTTAACTATGTGCTGAAAAAGAAGTAATGAATCACCCTTTTATGCAGGGACATATAGTTACCTCCAAATGGCCATGCTGTGCTTCTTAGGGAGAAGAAAAGGAGAGAATGATAAAAATGGAGCTGAGCTTTTATATTCATTTGCTTACAACCTTTCCTATGTCTTCCTTACCCTCATGAGTGAGCCAGCCAGTCTATAATATCCCTCCTCCATTCATCCACTGCCTCGTGAATAAGATCATATTCTATATGATTATTTCTTAAACTAACAAGGGCCAAGCTCAGAGAAGTAG
Organism: Corvus brachyrhynchos; assembly: GCF_000691975.1. Classification (NCBI taxonomy): domain Eukaryota; kingdom Metazoa; phylum Chordata; class Aves; order Passeriformes; family Corvidae; genus Corvus; species Corvus brachyrhynchos. Next base: position 2,319,536 of record NW_008238644.1, read on the forward strand.
ATGCTCCCAGTTAGAGCACATTTCCTTCTGCTCTTTGCAGTTTGTTTGTAGGAGCAACTGTCTGATTGTTACCCAGGCAACCAATGCAGGCGTGAATTTGATTAGATATAGTTTCACAGATGTGGGCAGCTTTTCAAGCATTGTTTGGTGTTTCTGTCAAAACGAAAATTCAGTTTGTTAACTTTTAATAGTTTTTGTTTGAAGGACAGAGAGGAAAAAGTCAAGGATCTTATAGTAATTATTTTTTGATGGGGTTATCTCAGCTTGTTAGTTGCTATTTGTGTTCAGTAGATGGTTCTTCATTCCACATAAAGAAAAAAAATGTGGAAAAATTCAAGTATTGACAGCAGGGAGATGTGCAAAAGTATAAGAATTTTTATTGTCTCCACTGAAGCAGGTTAAATTATTATCCTCCCTGTAGAAGATAATAGCATTAAAATGTGAAGACTCTTTGGTCATATCATAATAATAACAGTACCGGGAACATATTTTGATGCTTAGCTATGCACGGCCTGTCTTGTGAAGAGGCAGCTTGGTATTTTAATTGATGGCAACGTTGTGCTCAGTGTGTTTATTTCTCCAGTGGAACTTTCAGATGTAAACATCAGTTGAATGTGCAGCTAGAGGACAATGGTTTGACGTTCTGCATGAGCTCTCTTGGTGAGCAAAGCTCACTTTCTTCTCCTGATACAAAAGCAGAAGGGGGAAGTAAACGTTGTGGATAAAATAAAATGACAATGACTCCCCCTAAAGCTGAGCATTTCAAATTTCAAAGTGCAATTCAGCCTTCCAAAGCCGTAAGCCTACATAGAGATGTTGAGTTCAGTTTCCAGGTAAAAAATTCAAGGGTAGTTGAGATTTTCTGTTCTGGTTCAAGCTAAACTCCAGAATAAACAGGATAAGCTGTTTAACTGTGATCACTTGTTTAGGATTGCAATGACCTGCAGCCTGGCAGCTGGAAACAAGTCTTCCCTCACTGCAGATTCAGTAACCTTGAGAGCTTTACTCACTTTACTGCAAATGCACATCAGAATTACTTCTCTTGAGCAAACGAACTCTTCTTTTATGACCCCATTCTTGAAAATGGATGATTTGGCTGCCAGTGCACTATCATTCATACCTGGTCTGTGATTTTATAAGATTGTAACCTTCTTCTGGGAACATTTAGTCTGGCTTTTTAAGGAAACACAACTCATGATGACATTGTCCATCTCTCTGTGAGTCACTTACTTCCTAGCAGCTTTCGATATTTTTTTAGCAAACTCCAACCAAATTTGCAAATATCCACTAGTTTGATAGCACAGAGAGATCTGGAAGGTGTTAAGTTCCTACATATTCTGTTAAAATTGACAGCTGGGTACATGGGAAAGAGCCTTTAGTGAGAGATAAACAGGGAGTACTCCCTTGCTCTCAGCTGAGTTTATAGCAGCCATATAACCAACAGCCTTTCAGCCAACTCCTCGCCTGCACAGCACAGGGCAGAGCAATCAGCATGACAGGATGGCTGCTCAGATGTGGAATGTGGCAGGGGAAGTGCCTGGGGACCAGAGAGAGCTGCTGTGGGAGAGGAGAATAATAGCAGGGGGACTGGGAATGTGCGGGGCAGAACCGCTGTGATAGAGCTGTGGGGAAATGGGAATTATCCAGGGAGGTGGGATGGGGGTGGTCACAGGACAGGAGTTATCTGGAAGCCAGACTTTACAGTGTTCATGAGTCAATTTCCTTTACCGCATCGTTCAGCTGTGATTTGATCCTGATAGTCTGTAGTGCAAATGAAAGAAGCTGTTACAGATCAAAACTTCATTAATGGAATGACTCCTGCTGGGTTGAATGGCTGTTGGATTGGGATTGTGTTTGGCAAAAACAAGTAATAAGGGTTCAAAAAAGAGAAGGAGTAATTGAGAGTAATTAAAAATCCATAACCAGAAGGCTAGATTTGTAATGTAGCTTAACTATCTTGATTGCTGGTCATTTAAAAGTGCAGCCAGTGAGCAAAAGATTCTTGCAGACTGAGGTGAGATTTTTGATGAAAGGGTTGGGAGAGAAGCTGAAAAATATAGTTCAAAAAATGTAGTGCTTCTTTTGTAGGTTGCTGAAAATCACATGACTACTTAGAGCTATTTGCTCTAATAAAATTATCTCTTTTTCTGAACATCATCAATACAGGCTTTGATTTTCTGCAGATGTATTTCTCACCTTTGTGAATTGAGAAAGTGAGAATGAATTCTGTCCTCCCAGTTGATTGCCAATAACTGTTAATCCCCTGTGCTTTGTAATCAGATGGTATTGTTTCTGCACTTCAAATTCATTCTTTGTGAGACAGTTGCTAGGAATGCACACTTTTTGGGTGTCCAAAAAAAGAAAAGTCTGTTTTTTTCCATGTATAACTGGGAAATTTACATGTTCTTATTTCCACATACATCTTTTCTTCAGCAAGTTTATAAAAAAGAGGTGTTTTTCAGTACAAGTGTTGTCAAAATCCTTTTCACATGATTGTTAAGAAGGGCAAATTCTGAAACCTCTACTCCACACAGTTAGCCAGCATCTCAAGCCTGCTCACTTTGTTGCTCTCCATTTGCTCAGCAGTGGGTAGCAGTTCTGGCTCTTCGACACTTTTTCACCCTTTTAAAACAGAACATGTTATTTGAAATGAAGAGAGAGAAGATGAATTGACATAATTCAATACAATTTAATCACCTAATAAATGGAATGGGAATGGATTTTGCTTTCTCCTTTGAATTCCAGGTACTAAATCCTCTGCATACAAAGGCAATTATTCTGGTTTAAATATTCATAAATGCCAAGAAATACAACACAATCACAGCACACTCACCCTGAGTTGTATAAATGCAAGAACAGACATGGGTCAATATTTTGGTTTTTAATTTTCCTCATCCTCTAGATTGCCAATGCACCACCATAGGAGACTAAAGGCCCTCTATCTGGCTAGGTGCATTTTATGCAGGGTGACTATTAGGTTTGACTTCACAGGCATGGACACAGATAAAGAATGTTAAGTCACATGTTAGTGATGGTTTATGTCCTCTAAGAAATGAAAAAAGCAGCCCTGTCAGGTCTTTAGATCTGGTACTTGCTAATCACACTGGGCAACAGATCACATTGTTGTAAATATAAGATACATGGACAAAAGCATGTCAGTCCTCATAAATTTTCAAGCCACACTCAGGGAAGCTGTATTTTTCTTGTGTGTTAAATTCTCCTCTGGGAAGAAATTACAACTCCTACTTTGTAACAGTAGCAATAGTGAAACCTGTTTATATGGCACCTTTTTCAAAAGGAATAATGTATGTGCTTGACACAAAATCATACACAGGTGTGGAACTATTAAAAGTACTAGAGAATAAAACAGCTGGAGGTTGGAAGCTGTGCCTGAGACTGGTTCAGATGCTGAGGCTGTGTTATGATTTGTGGCAATGAGAGCTCACTAGCATCTTGTATTTAAGCAGTTGCATAAATTTTCCAATATTTTGCCCTCAGCATAAACTGCTATGCCCTCAGCTCCTCCCAGCTCGCCCCAGTGTCCTGAGCAGAGGCAATGCCACAACTGCAGTCTGGCAACTCTACACAGGTTCAGC
>NW_008238644.1:2323143-2331410 GCF_000691975.1 Corvus brachyrhynchos
TCTATGAAATCCTTGGTGCTGCTTGAATGGGAAACTTCATCAGAAAAATGCTGCTCTGTAACTTGAACACGGTTTACTGTTGTCACCAGTAAATCTACTTGTGCTTGCATGGTGTAATAGCTCTGTAAGAATGCAAAAGCTAAAGAATCAATGTAAGGGTAACAGAGTACCAATTGTAGCCATCAAGAATGTTTCTGCTTTTGACTTAAAGAAAAAAAAAAAAGAAAAGGCAACAACCAAAATCAAACAATAAGGCATTTAAAGTGGAAGGGAGCCAACTCTATACCCACCCCCAGAAGAATTCAAGATGCTATGCAAATATTTTGCATTCTGAAAAAAAAACCCGGAAAACACAAAATTGACTGCTGCTTTGAACATGGTTGAATAGTTTTTCACTAGCTAAAAATACCCACAAAGAACTGATACAGATCCAGAATGTTTATCTGGATGTACCCCCATTATTTACAATGCTCTATTCACATTCCTGCATGAAGATGAGGCTGTGTTACCTTAGAGCACAGAGAAATTGCTCAGGCTTTCTGAAAGAAACTGGGAAGACAGACAGGAGGATGTACTTGTACTGTGCTTGTACGTTGTACTTTTTTTTTTCCTGCTTGTTTGCCAACAGAGCTTTCTTACAGGCAAAACCAGTTTTTCATCTGGTATTCAATTTTTAAGAGAACTTGGGTCTCACCAGGGATCCAGAGAGCTCAGCATCAGTTTGTTCACTTTTCAAAGAGCTGTGTGGCTCTGCGCTGAGACTCCAATCCTCAAAGTGCTTTAAGTACTTGCAAATATCAAGCAGTTATCTTTAAAGATAGTGGCAGCACACCTTTGAAAATAGGGCTGTATTATCTAATTATTGCAGTTGTTATTAATCTACTGTGTTCTAGCAACCAGCAGACACATGGATATCAGTTTTCTCTTAAGTGGGCAGCTCTGCATAGTGAGCCCTTGTAGGTGGGCAGTGTCCCTGTAATGTCACCTGTGATGTCACGAGGCAGCCCAGCACAGGAGCTCCATCCCTGGGAGCTGAGTGACACTTCTGCCACTGAGTTATTGCAATGCTTTGGGTTCTGAGACAGCAGTGGGGTAGGAGCTGTGCAAACAGCAGGAGAAGTCTCCTTCTCTCTTAGTCCCTGATTGAAGCACAGGCATGAGGTGGGGCTGGCTCTGCTGATACCAGACTCCTGTGCTGACCTGGGATTTCTGAGACTGAATTACCTGTGTGCTGCCAGACCCCCTGTTTGGGGATTTGCCTGTATGTGAAACACTAATTTACTACAGCAAAAATAAACCCAAGCTTCACAGTGCTGACAGCTCCCCTTCTAGATGACATGGCACTTGGGCACCACAATATCTAGACTGATAACAACGCTGTACCACCTATAAGAGCAGCAAATGCTGCCTCAGGTTATAGAAAGGACAATTTCTGACTCATTGAAAGAAAAAATATAAAAGCACATTTAAGCTGCTCTTAGTGGAGCCGAGAAAGTCTCTCCGAATGTCGCAGTGAGCAGTCATTCAGCTGTACTGTGCTTGGGGCTTGTTCATAAAGGTAAAACTATTTCAACCGTGAAAGTTTAAGGTTTTAAACCCTGTTACGTATTTTTCCTCATTTATGTATTAAACTCAATCCTAGCAGATCACACTCTGGATTCTGTGAGAAATCAGAAATTCTAAGCATTTCCAAAATAAATAATGTATTGCTTCAGGATAGCTGATATCAGTAGTCCATCCCACTTCTGAAGTAAGATTTTTGCATCTCTCTGCTGCTTCACTGAAGCCTCAACATATTGTCTTCCCTCCAATGCATTACATTTCTAATTTGATTGGGGGAAAGAAGCCTAATGACAAAAGAACCCAAAACCAAATCTGATTTGATAAAACTTCAAGCTGTTTATTACCATTATAAAAAATGTACTGCTCTGCGGTGTTCACAGGAAGTAATTTTTAATAGCTTTGAATTAAGAAATGTTAAGTACTTTAATTTGTGATAGCAAAACCACTTGAATGACTTTGTTTGCTTCTACTCCAAACACATATCTGTATCACACTTTCCATTTTCAATTTATTCAGCACTGTAAGTATTTTGATGCATGGATTAAATTGCTCTGAGGTTTGTATGTGTCTAACCAGTTCCTCTTATAATAAATTCACTAGATATTCACTTGCAGGGATATTAATATGGTTTTTGCTGAGAGAAGAAGTAACTCTGGGAATCAGCCATGACTATCTGTCAGAAAGTGAAATAAAAAGCAATGAATTCTATGATTTAGGTATAAATGTATTTGGTAGTATGAGAGAAACAGGATTGCACTGTGTTAGTGGAAAGTCAGGGGATTCCTTTGGCGGTGCTGCTGCTGTGAATGGCAATAGAAGAGAAAAAATGCATATCTGCACACATTTCTTAGATTGTTGGTGTCAGTGGAGTCACGTTCTCCTTCAGTAGCAATAAATCTTGCCTAATTCTTGTGATTATTTTTTTGCAGCTGCCACCCAGTTTTACTATTGCTCTCTCTGTTTTTATTCCTTTGCCTCTTCCTTTCGTAAAGCTCTTCAAAACTTACCAAAAAAAAAAAAAAAAGCAAAACCTGGATGCAATAGATAAACGACATGGAGGGGAGAGTGATAAGTTTATAAAGGATGGATGATGGAAGTTGGTTTCATTTACAGTGCATGGAAAGAGAAGATGGGAGAAAGGATAAAAGTTCATTTGGTCATCATTTGGTTTGATGTGATACATCTAATTATCATTGGATGCTAAATAGTTGAGCAAAACAGGGGTCCTGTAGACAATGATTCTACACAGTAGAAGTTTGAGGGAAGGCAGGTTAATGCCCTCAGGCTGCAACTTGTCTCTCTTATAGCAGTGTTATCTCCAAATGTTGTTGTCTGTTCCTGTTTGTTGTGGTTTTGCACTTTCTTTTCCACAGAGGAAAGCACATTGCATATTTATTGCTTTACTCTCCCACCTCTTGAATAGAGAAATCAAGCAAGCCTTTTGTTATGGCTGCAGGCTACCATTTGCAAACTGCTGGTTATCACAGTCTATTGTAACCTCAAGGTACCTAGAGGAGTTTCAATGGAATTTTGTTTTAAGCCTTTAAATGTAGGTGTTGCTGAGAATGTTCTAATGACTCTACTGTAAAGGTACAGGTGTGAAAGCACAGGTAGTTTTTATCTACTACTACTTAGACCAGAGCACATAAACAGCAACTGAGATTAGAGAGCAATCGTGGTTCTTTCTAAAGCTATGCAGTAAAGGTCAACTATTTCCCAAAGAGCTTGCAGTCAGACCAGTACATGAGAAAGGGAGGGTTATTATCTGCACTTGCTAAGACCCTGTGATCCAGGCCACAAAAAAAAAACCCATATTGATCTCAATAATTGAAAAATATATATGAAAAAAAAAAAACCAAACAGTTTCTTTGGAAATACCTTTTGATGTAGTCACATACTATTCTTATCCTGTCTTCCTTCAGCCTGCTTTTGATGAATATTTATGTTATAAACAGACTTTAAGCTGGAAAACTTAATATGTGGCCACAGGAAAGCAACGAGGTGACTCTTTATGATGTGGTTCCTGGCACAGGGAATCAGCAGACAAGGAAGATGCAGAACAGAGCTGCTACCCATCCATCAGAACTGATAATGATCCCCCCTCCTGCTCATGGACCTGTTAATGGTTGTAATGAGCAGTGTATGTTGGTGTGGTGAGGAGACAAGGTTTATTGGATTGAGATTGATGCAATTATGTGATAGGACCTATAAAAATGTGACATATTTCTGGCTGCTAGAGGCCTAAAGAAAGGAAGGGCCAATGTCTGCATGGCTTCTGGTTGTGTCTAAAGAAATCTGCTTGCAAATGGCAGTGGGTGTTTAATTTAAGAAGACGAGTGCACTTGCAGGCAGCTTTCCTGGAAGATACTTGTCATGGCCTGAACGGTGCTTCCAAAAGTAGAAGGAAACACTCTCTGGAATCTCGAAAAAATTGTGATGTACTGCAGCAAACCTGGAATGAAGGGTTTATTTAAAAAAAGAACAGCTGGTTGAGCAGTCAAAATATAACATAATGAGACATCTATCAAAAAATTCCCAGCTTCTTTTAGGGACTTCTCAGTTCTCCTTCATTAGTTACCAACTGCAATTTGCACTCAATTCTTAGAGTAAAATTTATGAACTGTGAGAGCAGAATAGAAAAATGATATTTCTGTTGGTTGTATGATACAGCTGATATAGAGCCTGAGGTAGGCAAAGCTTCTGGTTTCCTCTTGCAATTAAAGAAAGTGGTTTCCCAGAGTTTCATTCCAAAATGGATTGGCTTGGAAGAGACTTTAAAGATCACCTTGTTCCATCTCCTCTGCCAAGGGCAGGGACGCCTTCACTGGACCAGGTTGCTCAAAGCCCCATCCAGCCTGGCCTCAGACACTTCCAAGGGTATCCACAGCTTCTCTGGGCAACCTGTGCCAGGGCCTCACCACCCTCACAGTAAAGAACTGCTTCTAATCTGGTCAAATCAAATACAGGGAAATGAATCTCTGCAGTGCTCTCCTGGAAGTCGGAATCAGATCCACTTTAATTCATTTTCCATTTCCCTCACTGCCTCAGGGCAGCTGCAGATACAGTTGGGCTAGATTAGATCTGCCTAGGGAAGGGAATGCTTTTGCTGTGCCCAAGCTACCTGTTGAAAGCTCCAGTTTGGGACTTGCCACAGCTGCTGCTAAAAGATGAATTATTCCAAAGGCTGAGCATCCTGAAGGAGTCATCACCTTCTCTGTCACTTTTTCTGGCTTTGTTAGTAAACACTTCTCACCTGTGACAGTTGCTGATAAATCTCAGACAGGAGTTTCTGATCTATTGTAAACAGCTTTCAGTTGCTCCCCTGAGGGAGGTGTTTTTTAGAATTTGGCATGTCTTATTGCTCACATGGGGCATTAGCAGTATGGTGCTTCTGCAGTGTCCTTAGTGCACTTGTCAGGAATGTTAACAAGATGATAGTGGGATGGTTCCCTCCCTTTCTTGCTCCTCTACCTGGTGTCAAGGACAGTCATACTAGTGCCAAAGCCTTCACATTCAGGATGTTTCATTTGTAATATCCACAACTGCAGCATTGCCAACAGGCAAACTTCCATCCTAAGAGACTACTTTAAAATACCCACTGTACTCAATGCAATTTCTTTTCCTTTCTGTCTAAAATTAGTTTCTGGAGTAAGTTGATTTATGGTGACCTTCTGGTAGGATATTGAGGACAGGTGCCACCACAAGCTCTTTTTATGCAGTTCCTAAACCTCCCACATCCCATAGAGTCCCATTCTGTTCTCTGCCTGGGTTCTTGTTAAGTCTCAGTGAAGGCAACAAGAATAGGCACAAATTTAAAGTTGGGCCTGAGCTTCAGTGCCTTGTTGGACTGACAAAAACTATGACAAAAGCAGAGAATGAAAACTAAATTATATGTTTACACAAACTACTGAAAAATATGCTGGGTTCCAAAGTTCTCCCATCATATTTTCTCTCAAAAGACATGCAAACCCACAGTGGTGTTTATATTTAAAAAGGTTTATAGCCACTTATGGATGTACAAATGCAATGCAGTAATTTTCTTCATGTTTAAGACCCCAGGAAGTGGGGAAGATGGAAAGGAAATATGAACAGCTATAGCTATAATCACTATGTGTAAGAGGGCTTTTTTTTAGCTGGAGACCAGGTTTTAGAAATGCAAGATACATATTAATGAGTACTGTGCTCGTGAAAGGTGCTAGATCAACCTCCCCTAAGAGGAAAATCTTCAATTTATTCATTGGAAAAGTGCTTCATTAGCAGCAGTGCTGGTACTGCTGTGTCAGGAGCTCTCTGTCCCAGTTGGGTCCATACTGTGGCAAAACCTGGAGTGTCTGCCTGCCTTGACACGTGAGGAGAGATCCCCTGAAGTCAGTGGGCCTGGTTCTTTATTCAGCAGGTGTTTAAGGAGGTTTGCTATACCCACAGGTTGTAGAAACATTGGTTTGGAATGAAAGACTGCTAGACTGTCCTCTAGACCTGTCCTTTGGATAATGCTCAGGAAGCTGCCTACCTAAAATGCATGGGTGATGGTCAGAGGTTACAATTCTGCAGCCAGCACCTCTTTTCAGATGAAACCACTTTTGGATGACCACGCCTTCTAAACCAGCTTAGGCCAGCTTCAAAATAAAAGCTGGAAGGTGAGAAATTCTGATTCTGCCAATCTTCTCTTCAGCATTGCTGGTGGAGTCCCTCAGCTGGGCAGGAACATTTAGTGCCTGTAACTACGATAGGATTTTCAGAAGTTTTCAGTGGTACATAAAAGTCATAGGTTTTGTGTGTTTCTGTGAGAAAATATTGCCCAGGGTTGTGTAGATAAAATAAATATTGATACAACACAATGTTCTCTGCAAAAGTGGTGTTGCTCATTAGCTGGTGGAAACTGTTGTGCTTACAGATTTCAGTGAACCTGTGCTGACTTACTGCAGCTCACGTGGTGTTTTGCATGATCTTTGACAGTGGAGGAACAGGAATTGCAAATTGAATATAAAGATAAAGAAGTGATATTAAAAATTAGCTCTTAGAACTTGATATGGACTGTGATCACTGGGTGCAATTTAAATTGTAGTTTCATACTTGATGTCTACTTTTGTAATATCAATTGCTTCCCAAAAGCAATCATTCCAAGACAAGTGTAATCTTCATTAAGAAAGGCTTTTCTGCAAAATATTTTATTTTTTTATATCATTGGATGCATTTTCTGTTTCTGTTAATAGTCATGAAAGTGAGGAATCATAACGTTACAACTTTAAATTGAATACCAGTAAAATTAGAGATCTACAGCAGTGAAATATAAAAAAACCCCATTGAACAAGCTTCAAATTATACACTTAAAGTGAAAAAAAAATAGTAAATCTTAAACATGAAGCAAAATATGGAAATGCATCAGCAGAACAGAATTCATGACTGAATAAAACATGGAGGCTACTGCAGAGATGTTTTTAAAAAGTATTTCTGATAAATAAAACAGTCTAAGCACAATTAATTGTAATTCATAGTTGCATTACATTTTTATTGTTGGGGAATTGTATATTATTCAAAGGTAGCAGAAAAATGTATAAATGTTCTTGAATAATATATTTTAAGTATGACCCTTTAATGTGAAGAGAAATCAAGTTAAGCATAGTTACTTCTAGATACATGTGCTTCATATTTACAAGATGTAAACCAAAAAACTACCGACAGACAAAATTAGGCAACTCCAAACAGGTTATGCATAAATATGAGAACATATTTGGATTCCTTTGGATAGCATCATTATGTATTGAAGCCAGACATTCTCCTCTGGATGTAGCTGTTAAAGCATTGGAAGTCACCTCCAGCTGTACTTTCTTTGGCCAACAATTATGGTTCCACACAGGACTGTGTCTGTGGTGCTCATTGCTTTCTCTTCTAAATGACCTGAATTAGACCAAAGTCACCTGCAGGGCAGTCAGAGATAACAGGAGTCTCTTAAATAAACAGAGCTTTTTCTTTTTTTTGTTTTGATCATGGAGGTAATAACAAATACCTGGCTGGTAATTACTTCAGCCATTCTAACTATGTATGCAAAAGATTGTTTGATGATTTCCTAAAGAACAGGAAAGTAAGTCTGGGGATTTATTTTCTGCAAATCCAAATTTTGATTATTGTTCCATGCTAAACTCAACAACTAGATGGATTAAAGTTTCAGTTTTCAAAAGCCTGTTTCAAATTTTATTTTACATAGAATATAAATAGACAGAATGTATATGACTAAATAGATGAGCTGTATTTCAGAATCAAGGCTATTTGGTGATTCTGGTCATCTGTCAAAGCTAAGGAAGCAGGTGGGCTCTGGCATCATTGCTAAGCGTCTGTAGCAGCAAATCCCCCAAACAGTGTTTTTATGTGGCACCACGATGCCACAGATGTTCATTGCTTTCCTCCATTATGTAACTCTTATAGTCTAATTTATTTTTTAAAAAATGAACTCACAGAACTTTGTGTCATGACATATTTATAAATAAATCAGAACAGCATCGTAAATTAGACATTTCAGGAAATCCTATCAGGTGATTTAACTGACAGTGATTAAAAAAAACCAAACCAAACCAGTCTTAGAAGGTATTTGCTGTTAAAATTCCCTGGACTGTGTCTCTTGATTTTACCAAAATCTGGCATTCTTCACGTTTATTTACTCAGTTTTCTGTTCCTGTCACTTCATTAGAACATTAGGACCATTCCTG
>NW_008238644.1:2331489-2347388 GCF_000691975.1 Corvus brachyrhynchos
TCCTGCTTTGTGTTTCAACTTGTCAGTAAATCCCCAGAAACAGTGAAATAGTAGTAGTGGCAGAAGGAATTCTCTTTGCACCGAAGGTGTAAGAGGACTGTGATTCTTGGTAAGGTCACATTTAGTAAAATAACAATTGTCTACATTTACAAACAAAACAAAAAAAGAAAACCCCCCTTCCATCCAGGTTTTTTATATGTAGCTGTGCTCACAGTGTGGTTGATCACTGGTAGGAAAGCTCTGATTGTCAAGCCTACAAGAGTGAGTAAAGGCAGGAAGGATTTACCCCCCCACCATCAGATGAGCTGTGTGAGGTCCAGGAGTGTGGGCTGCTCCCTTGCCTTCTCAGTGCCTTTGGTCTGTGCCTCCCTCCCAGGGCTGGAATCACCTTCTCCTGCCTGGACAAGAGGGGACAGAACTTTTATTTGCCAGAACTTTAATAGTACTCTGCAGCAGCAAAGCAGAAACAAGACCAAGGGTACTTCTAAGACTGGTTTTGTCTCCTTCTGAGTTAATTCTGAAACAGTACAGGGTTTTCTTTGTTGTGGTTTTTCTCCTGTTTGTTTGGAGGGTATTTTATTACTGTTTCTATGAGTACACATGGTATTTCAGCCAGGAAAAAGAAGACCAGTGTTCCTCTGATCTTTCTCTTGTCCCCCAGCGGTTTTGTCGTTGGCTTTTTTCTTGTTTCATTGGTACATGTTGCAGGGCCTATCTGCCAGATGCTGGCAAAATTCCTAAAGAAACACAGAAACCCTGCAAACACTGACTCTTGGAGGGAGAGAGAGCACTGCATCAAGTCAAGGTAAAGCACATAATCATCGTTCCAGCAGCAGGGTGACATAACACTAATCCTGGCTGCTGTCATAATAAATCACAGCACAGCAGAGGGAAACTGCCACAGGCAGGTGGCCCCTACCCCAATATAAGTTATTACAAATGCCCAGACCTGACTGTTTCTACAGCTGTAGCCACCAGACCCAGCTGTCCTTGCCTTTGATTCACCTGGGCTAGCTCAAGCCATGTGGTATGCTGTGAAACCTTGTGCAGTCCCCACCACCACTTGCTGTTTTACTTTGTATATGAGGGAGAAAAAAACCCATAAAGGTCAAAACCTGAAGCATCCCTGTCCCATTGCTAAATGGGAATGCTGAGAAGTCTGACAGAGTCCAAAATAACGAGGGGGTAGTTAATTAATCACCTTCTCCTAATTTACCCTTCTTAGGGCCAACTCTCAGGACAATGACATCCAGGACCCCGTAAAGCACAGCAGTGCTGCTATCTCATTCTCTACGTGTGCTTTTGACAAAATTCCTATGGCATGCTGATCATTCTTGCTATGGAATTAGGAAGCCAGTTCATTAGAAATCCAGGGCTGTAAATAAGTTGATTTCATCAGGGTACTTTGCCAGCTGAAGTGGCTCATGCATTTGACAATCCAGCCCTGCTGGAGAAACATGTTGTTTGGTTGGGAGAACACAGAGCTCCTCCTGTATTCCTCACAAATGGAATGGCTTTCGGATTCATCAGGCAATCTGGGACATTGGTTTTTTTCCTCTTTGTGCTTCTGTTACTGCTCCTTGCCATTATCCATCCATCTTCAAGAGATACATTTGCGTTTCCTGATGAATCCTGACCTCACGGTGAGCTCTGTGCCACCATCACTTATCTGAAGTCATCTGTCTAAGATTATGCAATAATTTGAAAGTTATGGCCCTGCCAACTGAAAGAACAGAAGGAGATGTTGCTGGCAAAAAACCCTCTGCAGATCTGGTGATGATTTTGATGATGATGCTTATGTAAACACCCCCAACCTGTTCAATATTTTCCCATTTCTAGAGGAAATTTTCCTGAACACAGCACAGCATAACCTCCCCTAATATTTCATAATTAAACTTTAATATTTTTAAATTTCCCTGAACGCTACATTTTCCTAAAAACCTTAACTTATTAATCTTTTTTTGCAGCTCCAGCCTGAGGTCTGTTTTCTACAGATCCTTGATGAAAATGGACTCATTCTTGTTCTGAGCACTTCCTGAGTGCACTGAAACCCCACTCAACTAAACACATACAATAGAAGTAGCATCTCAGGTTTGTCAGTAGTGTGGCTGCAATGGTTTAACCCCAGGAGGCAAGTAAATATCACACAGCTGCTCTCTCATACACCCACCTCCATCCTCACCCTGGCTGGATGGGGAGGAGAATTGGAAAACAAGATAAAACTCATGGGTTGAAATAAGAACGGTTTAATAACTGGAATAAAGTAAAAGGGATGACGATTGTGATTATCATGATGATGATGTTGATGATAATAATAATAATAGTAGTAGATATAAGATAAGGGCTTACAATCAGACTGTAGTTTGGAATGTGCCTTCTCCAAAAACTGAAAACATCTGAGAGCTTTCTTTTTTACTAGTTGGTGGGAAAATTGCTGTTAGATCATAACTTTCTATCAAAGGCCACCTTCCCTCTGAAATACTCCAGTAGTTCCTTGTGGGTGGGATGACATTTGGTTCCAAGTTGGGACCTTTATTGCCATTGCTGTGAGAACATTGATTCCATTCCAGCAGAAATGGGTGCACTGTGAGGATTTGAATAGAAAGTAGAAGAATGTGAGAGGTATCTCTCACTTGTACTTGGCATGAATAAACAAGTCTCTGAGGATGACAATGGATGTTAGTCTGATCACACTGGGTGCTAGTGCAAGAACATGCTCGTATGATGATGATATCATTTTGTTTAAGTCAATGCATTTTATGTTTATGAGAGCAAAGCTGGAAATTGTCCATTTATAAAGTCTACTGTAAAGCATAAGCTTGATCATAGTCCAGTATTAATTTTTATGGTATCTTGAATTTATGTATATGGAACAGATGAAATAGAGCAAACAGGAAATACCCCATCTAAGCAGAAACCCCAAATAAAAAAAAATCATAAAAAATGAAAATAGTCTCATGTTCATCCACTGTATTTGTAGTTTTAACAGAGCAAAATGCTTTCCTTAGAAACTAATGTGTCTTTACGATATATTGCTGAAAATTTACTTTTTCTGTCTTTAGACTGAAATGAAGAAATAGTTTTCTATATCAGTAGTATGGAGGTGATTGTTAATGATACATCTGAGGTCTGCACCATGCTAACAAACAGTATTGGTGTGTTACATGCATGAATGGCTTTTTACATATAATGCAATCTGTTATTAAATTGTGTATTTAAGCAGAAAATAGGCAAAAGTGTTTGGACAAAACAAAAAAATTGGACAAAAGTGTTGAGAGGAAGAGGGAACTGTATGTACTAGAGAAAAACATGTTCATTTGGTCACTCTCCATTGACAGAAGCAGTTTAGGCTTTGTTGTCACAAAGCAAAGGAAACACAGCTTTTCATTCAGCTCTTAGTGTCCTTGACAAGAGCAGAACCCATTGCATCAAAAAAGATCAAGGATAAGGTTCTCAAAATCTGCCTCTGGGCACTGCAAACGGCATTCCCATTCATTTCAGAAGGAACTGGGTGTCTCTTTCCTTCAGTTCAAATGGTTGTTGCAGAAAATTAGTCACCAAGTTAGAAAATATTATCAATTGCAGAATTTGAATTCAATTTATAATGTATTTACATCTACTTTTACCTTGGCTCCAGTGCTGGAGCAATTTCATAGGCAACATTGTTTGTCTGCACAGAAATTATCACTTTTCTCTTCTGCAGCAGTAAATAGCATGTGCCACTACTTAATTCAAAATAGGTAATTAAGAATCTTGCTAATGATGCTTAACACATTTATTGTACTTTCAAGACAACAGATTTCTCCCAGGGAGATAGTGTGCAGTGTCTTGGCTGTTTGCCTCTTTGGGATCATCCAGAGATGTGCAGCAGACCCTTGGAATTATGTGGTGCATCTGTCAGCCAGAGCTCACCACCATTGCCTCTGCCTGTGCTGGGACTCAACACGTCATTGGCATCAGCAGGATGCCACGTGAGAGGCTAACACATGAGAGATCTGCACTGCTGCAACTAGAATTACATTTTCCTTGCCTTTCTGGAGGAATCAGAATCTGTTCTGTCACCGTATATTCAGAAAATCAGTGCTTGAAGGTATGAAGTCAATGTTCAGGAGCAATTGGGTGTCGTTCTTTTGGGATGTAGAACCCCATAAAATCCCCACTAGTGAAAATAGTCCAGTGATCATTCACCCAGCCTATTGCATTAAATGTTTTCAGGATAGGTAGAGGAAAGTTCATGACAGATTTTTTTCTGTGTTTAGTTGTAGAGCTATGTTGTCTAAATTTCTAGATCTGAGATTGAAATCACAATAGGAGGTCCAAAGCAGGTGGGAGAATTTCCATCAACTTCAGCAGGGTGCAGGGGAGGCCAAAGTTTCATTCAAGGGTTTGCTTACTGCTTCATTTCTGATCAAATGTACTAGCCAAATTTAGGGAGATTAAGATACTACATCACCAACAGCTGTAGTGGAATTTAATAGGTTTAGTGGTTTCATCTGATTGCAAAGTACTGAACAACTAATGCTGCAAATAAATAAAACTTCAAACCCAGAGAGCTGCGTAGTGTAAGTTTTGAAATTTTATCCAAACAAAAGCTGGTCTCTAAATGTATTGTATAGTCTACAAAAGGAAAGGTTGTTCACCTTAATTATTTATGACTGACTGATTTATGGATTTTAGGTTGCGGTTCACTTTTGATTTTTTTCCATGTTTGCTGTTCTCCCTGATCTCAATTTAACAATCTCTTTAATATTGATCTGGATATGGCAAGCAATGCAAATTTTTAATGTTCTGCATCATGTGGCATACTTCACTTATTGGGATTTACTGTCATGAATAATTTATAGCTATGTTCTTTAATTTGTTATTGATTGTTGCCATCTTTAAATAAAGAATGAAGTTCTCAGTTTTGCTGGATTGACAGGTGTGGATAGGTGTGTTCTGTTCAACCGCTCATAATACAAGAAAAACTGTGGTAGTTAAGAACTAACAAAGTCAAGAAAAACTGTCTTGAACTGAGAACAAATCAAAAAAATAAATAGTCTTCCCTTTCACATAGAAATAACAATAATGATTCTTCCTAGTTGTGTCCCGAATTCAGGACTCCACTGAAAAAAGTTTACAACCACAGGAAAAAATAAAATGTGATAGAATGTTTAATCTTTTTCATGGCAGCAATCTCGATACTGATTTCCTGATGATAATTCCTTAGAGATGGTATAGCTTATTAATAGGAACTTATTTCAAAATCAGGTGATGACATAGATTGCTTAGTAGAAGGATGTATGTTGTTCAAATCACTGAAGGAATTTGTTACTCGTGTTTCTGACTTCTCTGCAAATGATAAAAAAAAACCATCCAGACAAGGTCACTGCAAGCACACTTTCCATCTGTCAGTTGGGGAAAAAATGGCATCAGTAGGGAATAAAACCTCAGTAACAATTGGTAATTTCTGAGGGCCTATGACCTATCTGAACTAATTAAGCACTCTTTGAAGTACCAGTATTTCAGCCTTCATAATACATCATGCATAGTCATTGCCTGTTTTTCTGGAGCAGCAAACTGCAATGCAGCAGATGGGATTTGCAAGAATATTGCCCTGTCCTCACTTATGCTGGAGTCAATGAGAGTTTTCACATCGATATTTATGGGTAAGAATCATGATAACACTAACTCATTGACCTCAGCAGCAGCAGAGAGAAATCAATGATGATGGCCTTTGAAACAGCTTTTCCTCAGTGACTTCAGCCAGCTTGGCATAAAAGACATAATCAGAAGCAGGGAGGTCACCTGGGTCACCCCTTCCAACCACCACACTGCACTGCCTTTGTGGGAAAGTTTAAGGTGCTCATTCCCCTGCTCCTCGAGGACTGGGTGTGCAGTGCTTATGAGAAGTCTGTGAGTGCAATCTCTGCTTTCCTTCCCACAGCGCAGGAAAAGAGAAGGAGTGGTGGTGTGAGCTTTGTATCTCGAAATAATTAATATTTTTGTCACTCTGTGTGACTAGGAGGACATTTTCCTTGCACTGCCACAAGTAGAACAAAAATATCAAAACTTTTAAGTACATTTGGGATCACAGAATCCAAGTTAAATATTACGACTCATTATATGGTCACAAGCCATTAGTTGCAGCTCCAAAATTGGCAAGAAAGTAGTAGTTCAGAACTCATAGGCATGTGGGAAAAAATGTACTCAGAAAAATCTAAAAATTAATCAGAAAAAATGTGTTTCATTGCAATTCCCTTTTTTCATTTTAACACCCTATTGCTTATGATGATGGCTCATTAGTTTCTGTCAAATATTTCATCATTTAATCCTCAGCCTTACTTGAGAATGGCTACATTACATTTCTATTCTGGCTCTAAGGAAGTTTATATTTGTTAGTCTTGATTTCAAATTTATTTAATGCTAAATCCACTTCACCAATTCATAGTACGTCAACTACATGTTTATTCATTTGTCATTCTTCTCCCATACTAAATTTGTGCTTCAGTAATAAATTGTGCAAAATAGTTCTTCACAGTGGTAATTATTCGAAGTCACTGCTCAAAATTACTTTCATATTACGTACAGAAATCCACAACAAGATATAGTCTGAACAATTAATGACTTCCTACACAAGTGCAGTCCATTCTCACCCTCTGTTCCAACAGCCTGTTAATATAATACTGTTGGCAGCTAGCAAAAATTCTGAGTGCTCATTAAAAGAAAATGACATTTTTTTTTTCCTTGGACAGTATATGATGGTAAATGTCTGAGAATTAGCAATGCCAAAGACTTAACTGCAGCTGTGTGCTACCTATTAAAACAAATGGGAATTTTTGTTGTTGTTTGACTTTTGTTTTGTATTGGAGAAACTCAGAGAGTATATCATTCTTCTGCTTTTACTGAAGGCTTAAAATGACCGTCTGTTGTCTTTAGGAAACAGAATCCCATGGAACACATGGAGTCCCTCAGTCAGGATGTGTACCCTGACTTCGTGCAATCCTGTGCTGCACAGTTCGCATACTGATGATTTTAAAATAGGGTGAATTATGACGCAATCCTGGTGGATGCTCCCTGTGTTTAGATCCTATCAGGATGAACCTCTGCTGGTGTGAGTAGTGTGTCAGACCCCAGTTTTCTGTGACCTTTGGGAAAGGCTGGGTAATTTATTCATATGTATGTGACGATGAGAACACCTTTAAAATGGCACAAAACTGTGCACCATTGTGACTCCAGGTAGGAAGGGTATCAGACATGGACACTTGTCTTTGCACAGCTCTCACCAGCCTGGAATCCTGTGAGTGAGGTTTCATCTGTGACTAGCTGCCTTTGAAATGGTGCAACCTTGAAATGGTGAAACTTTGGAATGGTGTGGATGGTACATCTCAGCCCAAGCCAGATGTCTAAAATCACGGAGAAGAATCACACTCTGGAGGTGCTAGACTGTCTGTCAGCTTTCAAGTGAATCCAGATGAGCAGCTGGAACAAGATATTTCATTCTGGATAGCTAAAATTAGGTGATATATATCTATACCAATTACCTACAAATTCTTGCTGCCAGCGTGGCTTACAAGGACTGGTTTAGATTGTGTGTACTTGTCAGAAAGCAATGAGTGACATTTGTTTTGACATTGTTTCACTCTAATGCAGCAGAAGATGGTAAGAATATGCAAGCACAGGGTCCTTCTGCATAATTTGTATAATGATGATGATTATGGTACTGGCAACATTTGGGAGAAAGAGAGCAATTGACAGAGGATGGGAAGAAGCACAAGCAAATAAACTAACACAATGATCTAATCTCACCAGAAAAAAAACAGAGCCAAATTTGACCCAAGGATTGCAACTGCAAATAAGCATTAATAGGGTTCCTCAGTGACTGTAGCAGAACATAATTTAATCTGAAGTGCACTTGAGAAATTAGAAATGCCTCCCTTTTGTTGCTTTTTGTCATGACAGAGGTCTGGATAAGTGTTAGGTTTTACTGTAAATTAACAAGATTAGCATGTCTGCAATTTGTCTACAAATAGTCTTCATCTGTTTAATTTCTCTCAGTGCTGTCACCCTCCATATTATCCTCTTGAGATGCTTCAAGGGGAAAAGAATTGTCAGGGCACAAAAATTATTTGAATTTCATTTTAAAATACCATCTTGGTTTCTTAGACTGTCTTCTAATCAGGCTAACCATCTTGAAGAGTAAATACAGAATTAATCAAGCTTATGCTTTCATGTTCACAAAATTCCTGAAACTCATAGCATACAACTGCAAAGATGTTAAACTCATAATATTATAGAACTTCGTTAAAATGACCTATGCCTTGTTTTCTGGAGGAAGGCTGGATAAGTGAACAGGGTACATAAGCAATCATTTTGTAAAGTACTTCTCTAAGAGCAGCTAATTAGATCCACTTCTATTCAAAGATAACAGGAATTACATAGGAAAAGGCTTAAAAATAAATTGAACTTTTTCTTCAGTTAAAGAATATTGAGATTATTTTTGGCGTAATTTTGAAAAGTCCTTTCATTGCTGTAACTCAAAAATTAAAGTGAAATCTGTTCTAAACCACTCCCTCCACTCAGCTTCCTCAAAATTACTTTCATTCTCAACACTTTCAGATCCATTTTGCAGTTAAAAAAACCTAAAATGAGGAGGTCCAGTGGAAATTGCCAACCTTTGCAGGGCCTAACCTCAGCTTCTTCTTCCTTGGGGCTCAAATAACATTTCTTCCTCTCCACAGACAAAAATATCATACAGTGAACAAAAAATACTTTTCACCCAAAGTGCTCATATGGACTCACCATGTTTTATGCCATGCAGGCACAAAGGGAGAGGAGGGGATACAGAGCAGATGGTTATTACAAATGTTGCTCCACTGTATACGTTTCACTTGCAGATTCTGCTCTCACACATGAACCCTTTCAACTCTCAAACTGTACAGCACAAGGGCTTACAAAATATCAAGTAATTTTTGGCAGCTGCTGCTCAGTCTTACATCGCTGCCAGATCTCTGGCAGAATAAGCTGAATCCCTGTCTGATGTACAACCAGCACAAGGTCCTCATTATACTGGAATTTAATACTCAGGGCCAGAAGGCTCTACACACAATGCAAACCCAGATTCTCTCCCTTGCCTTTTGAGTGAACAACTGTTTAGTACGTGGTGCCTTACAAAGCTGCCATAATTAAAAGGATAACTATTTATATACACATTTGGATCCAATGTAAATAAATAAGAATTAAGAAATTAATGGAATAAATATCAGAAGTTAAATATGGTGGAATGTATGCGTTTATGCCACCAAGGAACAATGAAAACTGGCACAGAAGTCTACGTAGGACAGTTATGACATACAGAATGTCAAAGGCTGCATGGAGTCTGCACTACATCCCACTCCAAGGAAAAGCGTGTATACACAAATACACAGCTCTGCACACAGCACAAATCCTTTTCTGCTCATTCTCCAGGACATTATCTTAAATATTAGCAAGAGATTAGAAACACCACAAAAACTTATTCTGTGGTCTTTTAAATTTCAAAGTCCATCCATTCTCCAAGCAGGAGAGGAGGAATATCTTAATGATATTAAGATTATCATATCTTTGCAATATGTTCTTGTGAATGTGGATTGTCCCAAATATATCAGCTCAGTGCTATGTTTATACTTCCAGCACGCACACCTGAACAATACAGATAAATCCTTGACAAAACATCCCCCTTCTAAGAACTGTCTTGTTCATCCAGAGCCTTAGAAGTTCCAAGGTCCTCAACATAGGAAGGACATGGACCTGTTGGAGCAAGTCCAAAGGAGACCCATGAAGATGCTCAGAGGACTGGAGCACCTCTCCTGTGAAGAGGCTGAGAGATCTGGGTTGCTCAGCCTGGAGATGAGAGGGTTCTGGGGAAACCTCACAGCAGCCTTTGAGTACCTAAAGGGGCTACAAGAGAGCAGAGCTGCAGAGGGACAGTTCACAAGGGTGTGGAGTGATAGGACAAGGGATAATGACTTAAAACTGAAAGATTGATGCCTCAGCCTGGAAATCTTGAGAAGATTTGTGTGGAAGATGAATACTGAGGCAGCACTTCTAGGCATGCACAGCAGCATAAGGCTGAGGATCTGGGGAACCTTTCATCTTGTCAGTGTAAGCAGAATTTTTTGACTCATTTTACTCATCCTCCCTTCATAGGTCACAATCTAGGTGCCTAAGTATTATTCTATATTTTATCCTAAATGAATAGATAATCAGAGTAACTCTAATGGGATCAAATGGCTAAGCAGGGAGGAAAAGGGAATTATTCTGAATGGCCAAGTCATCATCAATGATCAAGGCTGTAAACAGATATTTTCTTTTTAATTAATTCACCTTCAGTGTTCTTTTCCATTAAAATTTAAATGAGGCACTGTAATTCAGAAGGAGATAACTGCAGAATGTGGAGATCTACTGGGCTGTGAATCAGTTCATGGCTGTTTGAGGTTACTTCATTTTGTCTTGATTTCGAAGCAATTTCGCAAAATCAAGTGTTAGTTGCTATGAGGCTGTTTGGCACAAGAACCCTTAAGGACCTTGAGGTTAAATAAAAACTGAGGTAGACTGTTTGTGTTTCTATTTATAGCAGAATTACTATAACCTTGTGAGCATTTCTATAAGATAGATTAAAATTTTGCTACTGAAATTCCCTCTGCAGGTTGATATTTATCACAACAAGCCTTCAGTATTTTAATAGCTCCTTAAAATTAGACTCTGGTGCTGGAAAAGGCCTTACTGTTTAGATCAAAACTGGCTGAAATTCAATTTTGTTTCATGGGAATTTAGGATATTTTGAACAAGTTTTTATTTCAGGATAAAAGTAGTTTTTTAAGTGTTGCAGTGGGGATCCTGCAACACGCATATATCAAACCAGGAGTCCCGTGGAAAGGAAATATATACGGACAGACAGATTCTTGATAGCTGTTTCAGAGATGTTTATTTCTCCAGCCGCATGGCCGGAGCTCTGCTCAGGAACTGTCCCAGTCACGGGACCAAGGGTCCTTCTGCCCGCGCAGGGAACACAAACCAACCCATGGGAACGAGGCTGAGCAGGGGCAGGGAAACCCCGTGTCTGTGCCCTCAGGGCCCCTCTCCCAGGGCTACACGGCAGGGGAGGGACCCCAACATTTAAGTTTCCCAAATATTTTTTTTTAAATGATAGTTTAAGATTAGTAAGTTTTTGAGAAACAGTATGAATTTGAGCAGATCTTTTTGAAATGAAAATGAATCAATATGAAATAATTACCAGTTTACCAGAGCTTCCAGAGTGTCAGAAGACATTGCCATGAATTAGAAATAGTGAGTTGAAAAGTGGAGGACTCATAGCCAGGTTTGCCAGAGCTTTGATGGAGCATTGCTTCTTGAGGAGGAGGCTGGACATTCTGAGTCCACTGAGCCTTCCTTGGAGCATCTCCTCCCAGTTCCATGTTTATTTGGCATTCCATATGCCCTATATAATGAGGAAATAGCCTTCTGATTTTGAAAATGGGTACAAAGAGAGCCAGAAGACAATGCCAAGATATAAGCTCATCTTTGCATAACTTAACCTTGGAAAGTCTGCAACTGAGAGCCAGCAGAAAGTAAAGCCAAAGCAGTTGAGAAGAAATATGTTGTATGGACCTGTAATTTGGGGTGGAGGATGGTGCATCCATTCAGTCAGGAGTCACAGTAATGTTTTTCTTTCAGTCCAGGAAACTCACTTGGCTTCGTATCTTTCTATTAGAAAATTAAGGAACCAAGGCCTGACCAAGTGTGCCCTGTACATCAAGGCAGGAGGTGTTTCTATGAGATTCCCCTTTCTCACTTCCAAAACTGTTCCACTCTCTATACCAAAATAATTCTTTGCTCACAGGGCCTGAGAGAGCCAATGACTTTGAAACCAAGTGGGTCAGGTGCACCTTTGGAAGTCTCTCGTGCCTGGAGGAATTATATTAATCCAGAGCAAGATGACAAGTGGTAGGTTTGAAAGTCAATATTTTAGTTTTAGCTACTCAGATCTTTCATGGGTCCAAGATTATGTGTTTATCTGTCCAAAGGCTCAAAAGAAAAGCTGTAGTTGAGCCAGCAGCTTAACTCTCTTGGCAGAAAATTCCGAGATGCTGTCAATGCTGAACAGTCAGTGTTTATCATCAAAAGGCATCGTCTCCACTAGTTTTCTTTGGTTTAGAACACAAAACTACAACAAAAATTTTCAAAACTTTACAATTAAATAATAATTGTTATTAAAATAATAACAAAAATATGGTTGAGATCTGTAAAATTTAAAGGTGTGTTTTACCGTGAAATATATTTAAGAAACTTATTATGACTTTTTCTAACATTATATAACTCTATGAACAATTCAGATTCCATTCAAGATCTACAATATGGAACACACATTGGTTTCTCTATTTCCCTAGCAGAACCCCAGAGGAGCTATTAAAATAGAGGTAGTGAACAAACATTAAGTTAAAATCAGAACTCTTGCCAGATCCAAATATGGCTATTGATAGAATATAAATTCGAAATGAATCTCCTATTCCTTTGTGTTTTAATAGCATTTTGAAAATGCATGTGCTTTAATTTTGCAAAAACAGAATAGAAATAAAAAGGAATGAAATTACTATACAGCATCATAAAAGTATTTAAGCAATCATGTTAATGTGAGAAACCTCGACCTTATTCTAAATCATTATGGCTATTGTATAAGAATTTATACTGTCTTCTGTGATCACAGCAGTGATTGCCAACTTAGGAATGATCATACCTGAAATAAAGTACAATATTTTACTGCAAGCCCGGGAAGAAATTAAATTAGAACAAAAAAAGCTGTGAGAAGAGTGAGACATAAAGTCATGGCCTGTGATTTTACACCTTATTGTGTTAAATCTCCAATTTTGACACAATTTCCATCTGAGGCATCCTACACAATATCAGCTGTCAGAGTGTGTGTGTGTGTCTGCCATCTCATAGATTTTACTTAAGCAAGGTTTGGCACGGGACTCGTTAGACAGGGGAATAGTCTCTCAGTACACACCAACTTAATGAATCTCAATCAGAAGTAATTTGTGCCATTTCCTCAAACAATGATCCATACAACAAAATCACCAATTAAAGTAGATTCATGACTAAAGTGCATCATGGAGGTGTGGATGGGTGCATGCAAATTTCTTTCCTAAATTTTAGGAGTTGGGTAGGAAATATCTACATCCTACTTCTTTTGACCAAAAGATCTATCAGGTTCTCTATGTGTACATGCGTGAAAACTCTTCATGGAGGTTCATTCCTCTAACAGAATTTTGCCATAAAAAAGTCAGCACTGTGAACTGGAAAATAAATTCAGAGTCTCTAAACTCAATTCTTAACCCAGTCTGATATGAGTCTTGCTAACCCAGCAGAAACTTAGCTCTGTTTGCTTCCTTGACTCACTCCAACTACTAGTAGAATGCAAATAATGACATAAGACTAGTAAGAATAGTTTGCAAGATGGGGCAGTGCTAGATGAAAGCAGTAGAAAATGTTCAGCAGCTGATCATGCCTTTTTCCAAATGTAGCATTTTTAGTCACAGAAAATTAAGCTGAATTTCAGAACTAGGGAAAAATCCCCAAACATTTCTAAATAACAGTCTTTTGACTCCAACAGCAACAGTTTCTTCTGAAAAAACACTTTGAAAATTATGAGCTCTCTTTGAGCTAGCATATGCCAAAAGAAGGATTGAATTGCAGCTGTTCCCAGTGCTCAGCATATACTTTCAACCTGTTCTTGGTTTCCTTTTCTATTAAAAATGTAAGAGACTCTTTCTCTGTGCTGAAAAAAAAAAATGCAGTAGCTTGTAAAAATTCTGCAAGGTTTGAAAAATCTCCTTTGTAAAGCATTTGACTTTTAAAGTTAAGGCTAGGCTGCTTCCACAAGTTTATTTGCAGCTCCCACGTGGAGTGTAATCTTGTTTCAGGTTTAAAAAAATATAAACCCCTCGCTAGTGATGACTCTGGCTTTCAGTAGGATTCCTTGATGGTTCCTGCAGGATGACAAGTTGTGTGTCTCTGGCCCCTGCTGGGTGAAGATGCTGGGGAGGTGCTGGGGATATGCTGTGGCTGAGCAGAGTCAGTAACATCACTCCAACCACTGTCAGCAGAGCCCAGGCAGGGCTTTTCTTCACTCTCACAGCTGACGTTATTTCTTTGGGAGGCAAATGTAATTGCAGTGCAGAAGTACCCTCTCTAGGCTGACAAATGCCACAGCACAACAGGATGAATAATTCACAGGCTAAGCAGAGTGAGATGGCAGAAGTCAAAGCAATAGTTCTGGAGATGACATTGGTAACAGAGAGGTGGCTTTTTTGCTTCTTTTTGTTTGTTTGTTTGTGTTATAAAATATTTCTTATCAAATTAATATGCCAAATCATTAACAGCTATGAGCTATATTAATGATGAGGCCATATACATAAACTTACAGTAGTGTTGGTGAAACTTTATGACCTAACCAAACATGATCAGGAGATATTCTAGGGGTTTGGTTTTTGTTTGTTAATAATAAATGAATAAATATCAGCCTGGCAGTTGTATAATGAAAAAGGGGGGAAAAAAATTGCAAACTCCTTCCCTTTGATGTAGGGCCTGAATAAGTGTGCAGAAAAGCAGGCATGAGGGAGCTGGGGATCAGCCCTCTGCCATCCTTGTTTCCTGTGAGTGCTGCTCTGCTGGGTCCCGATGATGGGAGCTGTGAGAAGGCCCAGTGATTCATCCGTAGGTGGCTGCCTGTCACGGGTGGGTGAAGTGCTTCCTATATATAGCTTGTGTATGGGTTCACAGCACACTTGAGGATGGCCTGGAATGAAAGGTGCTCTCAAAAAGCCCTGGGTAAGTTGTTATTTTATTATTACAGCAAGGCTCTAGCAGCTGTCAGTCTCAATAATTAGATCAACATTCATATTGCAAATGCCAGCAGGTTTGACTCAGCTGTTTATACTTCTGAAGCAGACAAATTAAATTCTGTGAAACTGATTTTGTTTCAGGTGAGATTTTTAGGAGATGAGAGAAAAAGGCCAGACTGTTCTTTGCAGCTAGAAGATCTCTTTGTTAGAGATCCCCATGCTGGTGGCCCAAATGATTTCCCCTCTGTTGTGTTGTGAGGTGGCCAGACAGGCACTGGCAGTTCCTGCTCGTGGCTGTGGCATGGACAAGTTCAGCACTGCAGTGTAAATGAAATCCTAATTTCTGGTCCCTGTCCTGCACAACGCAGCTCATCAGTGCTGAACCCAAATAGATATAGGAATGCCCTCACAGCTGGCCTGAGCTGTCTGGGTCTTGCAGTGAAATCTAATTCTAAAGGCATTTAAAGGCAGTAGACTAGATAGCAAGGGAATGCTGCTACTCCTGTCTGGTGAGAGAAGTTAATCAGAGTCTCAGGAAGTCATCGCCTGCAGGGGTGCACAGCTGGAATGTCCTCCTGGAAGAAAAGGCCTTGTCTCCTTTCTAAAGTGCGGCACAAGCCTCATGTCAGGAGGACAATCCTCTTACGCAGTAACCTTAAGTTTAGAGCTCTTACCCAAAACCAGGCAGAGTAGGTTCAGTTTCTTCTTCTGTTTGAACATACTCAACTTTCATTTTTTTAAAGTCCCTTAATATCAGAGCAAATTGGGTCATTAATTCCTGTTAACCCTCATCTAAACTCACATATGACAAAAATTATGTGCTGAAGTAATAAAATTTTGCTTTTCCTCACTGAATCATAATTACATCAATGGCACTGTGCATTTGAAGCAGTGTTTCCCAAGATGATCTACAATTTATATTTTGGAAAACTCTTAAGAGGGAATGCTATGAACTTCAGAAGCAGAGGTTTAGGTCCAAACCCAGGAAACTTCTCCTTGATTACATGTTTATTTGTTTTTTCCATCACTGCCTCTCTC